>NW_027361806.1:2907500-3252500 GCF_039654945.1 Dendrobates tinctorius
GCATTCCTCAAAACACTGAAGGACTTTACAAAGGTCTTTCAGCTTCGACCACTGCACGCCTGTCAACTCCATGTCTGCTCTCAAAGTGCCTGGCCGTGTATCCTCCCACAAATGCATTATGGCCTGCCTCTGCTCGCACAGCCGCTCCACCATGTGCAGGGTGGAGTTCCACCTTGTTGCAATGTCGATAATGAGGCGGTGGTTGGGAAGGTGGAGCAATCGCTGCAGCTTCTGCATACGAACGGAGTGTACAGGCGACCGGCGGATGTGCGCGCACAGTCTTCGCACCTTCTGGAGCAGGGCTGTTAACTCCGGATAATTTTTGAGGAAGCACTGCACCACCAGGTTCAAGGTGTGAGCCAAGCAAGGTATGTGGCTGAGTTTTGAAAGGGCTATGGCTGCCACAAAATTACGGCCGTTATCACTAACTACCTTGCCTGCCTCAAGATGTACACTGCCCAGCCATGACTCAGTTTGTCGCTTCAAATACTCGGCCAGCACCTCGGCGGTGTGTCTGTCGCCCAAACACATCATCTGCAACACAGCCTGCTGACGCTTTCCACTAGCTGCTCGATAGGGGGACACATCGTGTGCAACAGTGGCAGCTGCAGATGGAGTGCTCGTACGACTGCGCTCTGTGGACGAGCTGTCGCTTCTGGAGGAGGAGGAGGAGGGTCGAACGCCTACAGCCAACTGTTTCCTATACCGTGGGCTAGGCAGCACTGTCCCACCACCGCTGTCCCCTGTGGACCCTGCATCCACCACATTAACCCAGTGCGCAGTGATGGACACGTAACGGCCCTGGCCATGCCGACTGGACCATGCATCAGTTGTGAGGTGCACCTTTCCGCTCACTGACTGCTTGAGTGCATGGACAATGCGGTCTTTCACATGATGGTGGAGGGCTGGGATGGCTTTGCGAGAGAAGAAGTGGCGACTGGGTAGGTCATAGCGTGGTACTGCATAGGCCATGAGTTCGCGGAAAGCTGTGCTTTACACCAACCGAAAGGGCATCATCTCAAACGAGATTAGTTTGGCAATGTGGGCGTTCAAACCCAGTGTACGCGGATGAGAGACTGAGTACTTTCTTGACCTACTCATAGTGTCTGGGAGGGTGAGCTGGACTTGAGAGCTGCATATGGTGGAAGTAGCGGTGGACAGGGCGGACTGAGAGAGGGTTGATGATGGTGATGGAGTTGGTGTTCTTTCTGATGGCCTAGAATCAGTCTTTCGTTGATATAACAGTGGGATTCCCTGACTGCTGTGGCCTTGCAACGACACCTCAACATTTGCTGCTGTGCTAACCGGTGGGCTTACAGTGGGGGAAACAATGTAGCGTTGCTGACTACCTTCGTTGTGATCAGTTGCACATGTGGCACTTGAGGTTTGGTGTTGTGTCCACGCTTGCAAGTGCATGCTGGTTAAATGTCTAAGCATGCAACTGGTATTCAAATTTTTCAGATTTTTCCCTCGGCTAAAGGTCTTTGCGCACTTCTTACAGATAACCTTGGCCTGATCATGAGGATTTTGTTCAAAAAAGTGCCACACTGCACTCTTCCTACTTTGGCAGACATTTTGCGGCCTAGCACGCTGTAATCTTTTGACCCTCTGGACAAGCTGTCCAGCAACTCTTTTGATGTTTGGAACCTGTCTTTGGAGTGCTCCGGGCCTGCCAGATAACAGCTGTTGCGATGTCGATGTCTGCTGTGGATGCTCCTCATCTGAGCTATTGGAAGCAGCACCCTCTTCCCCCAATGGATGCCAATCTGGGTCAACAACTGGGTCATCCATCACCTCCTCTTCTATGTCATGTGCACCTTTCTCTGTGTCACCGTGTATGGTGGTATAGTGTGCGGGAAGGGGCACCTGAGTCTCATCAGGGTCAAAATCTGGCTCTGTACACTGCGAGGACAATGTAGTGCTCTGAGTGAATGTACCAGCAGAATCATCCATCAGCGGCTGTGCATCAGTGCACTCCATGTCAGATTCATCTTGGCCTGGGTAATTCACCATTTGACTTGATAATCCAGGCATGGTATGTGAAAACAGCTCCATGGAGTAATCAGTAGTATGGCCTGCGTCATCCTTCAATCTTGGTTGGGGTGAAGGACACAAGGAAAGGTGTGGTTCATGAACATGAGCCTCCAATGACGACTCAGTGCTTTTACTTTTTACAACTGAAGAAGAGGAGGCGATAGAGCTGGAGGCTGAGTCAGCAATGTAAGACAAAACTTTTTCCTGATGCTCTGCCTTTAAAAGCGGTTTGCCAACTCCTAGAAAACTAAGCGTTCGAGGCCTTATGTAGCCAGACGATGACGCAGGGTCAGCACCTCCTGCATTCGGTCCTATTTTGCTCTTGCCACTACCATCAGATCCACCACCAACACCATCATTACCAGCTGCCAACCCCCGCCCAATTCCACGGCCTCTTCCACCAGCCTTCCTCATTTTTGGTAGAAATGTAGACAAAATCCAACAAACTATATAGTAATGTAAAACAAGGTACAAGGTGTCTATAGGACAGGGGAGTTTTAGAATTTCTGCACACACTTGTGGACAGTGGACACTTGTGGATTGTGTGCGGCCCACTGATATCTGAGCGCTATGTGACACGCTCGATGGCACAGCTGCCTGTGACCAAAGTGACGAGAGGATAATGGAGATTTTGAATCTCTGCGTACACTTGTGGACAGTGGACACTTGTGGATTGTGTGCGGCCCACTGATATCTGAGCGCTATGTGACACGCTCGATGGCACAGCTGCCTGTGACCAAAGTGACGAGAGGATAATGGAGATTTTGAATCTCTGCGTACACTTGTGGACAGTGGACACTTGTGGATTGTGTGCGGCTCACTGATATCTGAGCGCTATGTGACACGCTCGATGGCACAGCTGCCTGTGACCAAAGTGACGAGAGGATAATGGAGATTTTGAATCTCTGCGTACACTTGTGGACAGTGGACACTTGTGGATTGTGTGCGGCCCACTGATATCTGAGCGCTATGTGACACGCTCGATGGTACAGCTGCCTGTGACCAAAGTGACGAGAGGATAATGGAGATTTTGAATCTCTGTGTACACTTGTGGACAGTGGACACTTGTGGATTGTGTGCGGCCCACTGATATCTGAGCGCTATGTGACACGCTCGATGGCACAGCTGCCTGTGACCAAAGTGACGAGAGGATAATGGAGATTTTGAATCTCTGCGTACACTTTTGGACACTGGACACTTGTGGATTGTGTGCGGCCCACTGATATCTGAGCGCTATGTGACACGCTCGATGGCACAGCTGACTGTGACCAAAGTGACGAGAGGATAATGGAGATTTTGAATCTCTGCGTACACTTGTGGACAGTGGACACTTGTGGATTGTGTGCGGCCCACTGATATCTGAGCGCTATGTGACACGCTCGATGGCACAGCTGCCTGTGACCAAAGTGACGAGAGGATAATGGAGATTTTGAATCTCTGCGTACACTTGTGGACAGTGGACACTTGTGGATTGTGTGCGGCCCACTGATATCTGAGCGCTATGTGACACGCTCGATGGCACAGCTGCCTGTGACCAAAGTGACGAGAGGATAATGGAGATTTTGAATCTCTGCGTACACTTGTGGACAGTGGACACTTGTGGATTGTGTGCGGCCCACTGATATCTGAGCGCTATGTGACATGCTCGATGGCACAGCTGCCTGTGACCAAAGTGACGAGAGGATAATGGAGATTTTGAATCTCTGCGTACACTTGTGGACAGTGGACACTTGTGGATTGTGTGCGGCCCACTGATATCTGAGCGCTATGTGACACGCTCGATGGCACAGCTGCCTGTGACCAAAGTGACGAGAGGATAATGGAGATTTTGAATCTCTGCGTACACTTTTGGACACTGGACACTTGTGGATTGTGTGCGGCCCACTGATATCTGAGCGCTATGTGACACGCTCGATGGCACAGCTGCCTGTGACCAAAGTGACGAGAGGATAATGGAGATTTTGAATCTCTGCGTACACTTGTGGACAGTGGACACTTGTGGATTGTGTGCGGCCCACTGATATCTGAGCGCTATGTGACACGCTCGATGGCACAGCTGCCTGTGACCAAAGTGACGAGAGGATAATGGAGATTTTGAATCTCTGCGTACACTTGTGGACAGTGGACACTTGTGGATTGTGTGCGGCCCACTGATATCTGAGCGCTATGTGACACGCTCGATGGCACAGCTGACTGTGACCAAAGTGACGAGAGGATAATGGAGATTTTGAATCTCTGCGTACACTTTTGGACACTGGACACTTGTGGATTGTGTGCGGCCCACTGATATCTGAGCGCTATGTGACACGCTCGATGGCACAGCTGCCTGTGACCAAAGTGACGAGAGGATAATGGAGATTTTGAATCTCTGCGTACACTTTTGGACACTGGACACTTGTGGATTGTGTGCGGCCCACTGATATCTGAGCGCTATGTGACACGCTCGATGGCACAGCTGCCTGTGACCAAAGTGACGAGAGGATAATGGAGATTTTGAATCTCTGCGTACACTTGTGGACAGTGGACACTTGTGGATTGTGTGCGGCCCACTGATATCTGAGCGCTATGTGACACGCTCGATGGCACAGCTGCCTGTGACCAAAGTGACGAGAGGATAATGGAGATTTTGAATTTCTGCGTACACTTGTGGACAGTGGACACTTGTGGATTGTGTGCGGCCCACTGATATCTGAGCGCTATGTGACACGCTCGATGGCACAGCTGCCTGTGACCAAAGTGACGAGAGGATAATGGAGATTTTGAATCTCTGCGTACACTTGTGGACAGTGGACACTTGTGGATTGTGTGCGGCCCACTGATATCTGAGCGCTATGTGACACGCTCGATGGCACAGCTGCCTGTGACCAAAGTGACGAGAGGATAATGGAGATTTTGAATCTCTGCGTACACTTTTGGACACTGGACACTTGTGGATTGTGTGCGGCCCACTGATATCTGAGCGCTATGTGACACGCTCGATGGCACAGCTGACTGTGACCAAAGTGACGAGAGGATAATGGAGATTTTGAATCTCTGCGTACACTTTTGGACACTGGACACTTGTGGATTGTGTGCGGCCCACTGATATCTGAGCGCTATGTGACACGCTCGATGGCACAGCTGCCTGTGACCAAAGTGACGAGAGGATAATGGAGATTTTGAATCTCTGCGTACACTTTTGGACAGTGGACACTTGTGGATTGTGTGCGGCCCACTGATATCTGAGCGCTATGTGACACGCTCGATGGCACAGCTGCCTGTGACCAAAGTGACGAGAGGATAATGGAGATTTTGAATCTCTGCGTACACTTTTGGACACTGGACACTTGTGGATTGTGTGCGGCCCACTGATATCTGAGCGCTATGTGACACGCTCGATGGCACAGCTGCCTGTGACCAAAGTGACGAGAGGATAATGGAGATTTTGAATCTCTGCGTACACTTGTGGACAGTGGACACTTGTGGATTGTGTGCGGCCCACTGATATCTGAGCGCTATGTGACACGCTCGATGGCACAGCTGCCTGTGACCAAAGTGACGAGAGGATAATGGAGATTTTGAATCTCTGCGTACACTTGTGGACACTGGACACTTGTGGATTGTGTGCGGCCCACTGATATCTGAGCGCTATGTGACACGCTCGATGGCACAGCTGCCTGTGACCAAAGTGACGAGAGGATAATGGAGATTTTGAATCTCTGCGTACACTTGTGGACAGTGGACAATTGTGGATTGTGTGCGGCCCACTGATATCTGAGCGCTATGTGACACGCTCGATGGCACAGCTGCCTGTGACCAAAGTGACGAGAGGATAAGGGAGATTGGATTGCTTTTAAAAAAGCAGTTTGCGGAGCAGTGGGTAAACAGCAATGCCAGCGTGTCAGGAAGCCTTAGAAGGCAGCCCAACAACCAACACCACTGATACACCACAATATAGCCTCCCCTTGCACTGCACACACAGTGACTTGTGTGTTGTGCAGGCCAAATCGCTAGCAGCAGAAGCAGTTTTTTTGTCTTCTTCCCTGCCTAACGCTCTCCCTACAGAATCAGCAGCAACCTCTCCCTATACTAAGATCGGCAGAAGTAAGATGGCGGTCGGCGTGCACGCCCTTTTATACCCCCTGTGACGCCCACCAAAGCAAGCCAATCACTTGCATGCCCTTCTGAAAGATGGTGGTGACCCGTGCCTATGTCATCACGTTGCCCACAGTGTCCGTGGATCCTGATTGGCTGAAAAAGAGCGCAAAGCAAACTTTTGAAACGCGACTTTGGCGCGTAAGTCGCCGACCTCGTGGCCGACCTCATCCTGGGGTCGGGTTTCGTTTCATGAAACCCGACTTTGCCAAAAGTCGGCGACTTTTGAATTTTTTCGACCCGTTTCGCTCAACTCTAACTCTTACTGTTTCTCTTATTCTTATTCATTCTCGTCTCGACTATTGTAACTCTCTTCTAATCGGTCTCCCTCTTACCAAACTCTCCCCTCTCCAATCTGTCTTGAATGCTGCAGCCAGGATCATATTCCTCACCAATCGTTACACCGATGCCTCTACCTTGTGCCAGTCATTACACTGGCTACCCATCCACTCCAGAATTCAGTATAAACTTATTACCCTCACCCACAAAGCCCTCCATGGCTCAGCACCACTCTACATCTCCTCCCTTGTTTCAGTATACCACCCTACCCGCGCCCTCCGTTCTGATGATGACCTGATGTTAGCATCCTCAATAATCAGAACCTCCCACTCCCGTCTCCAAGGCTTTACACGTGCCGCGCCAATTCTTTGGAATGCACTTCCCAGGTCAATACGATTAGTCCCCAATCCCCACAATTTTAAGCGTGCCCTTAAAACTCATTTATTCAGACTGGCCTATCGCCTCAACACATTAACCTAATCTATCCCTGTGTGGCACAGCCAAAAGTTTTACCATAACCAGGTTCCCGCATCATGTTCCCACATGCTTTATGCATCCATTAGCCCTCTGTGTTTGTACTGTTACACACTTAACATTATGGCTAGTCCATACAATCAGGGCAACCGTTACCACCCACCTTTCGTGTCTCCCCTTTTTTCCTCATAGATTGTAAGCTTGCAAGCAGGGTCCTCATTCCTCTTGGTATCTGTTATTATCTATGTGATTATTGTTATGCTGTAATGTCTATTGTCTGCACAAGTCCCCTCCGAAATGTAAAGTGCTGCGGAATATGTCGGCACTATAGAAATAAAATTTATTATTATTATTATTATTATTATTATTATTATGAAGAGAAGGTATGGGTTGAGGGTTCTGTATCGATGTAGCTACACCAGTTATAGGGCGTAAGTGTGTTGGAGAAAAGGACATTGCAGATGAAGAAGGAGATGGATTTATGAAATATTTTCTTCCACTTTTCTGCTTTGACCCATTTCAGTTCAGATCTGGTGATATTTACGGTAGTCCTCAAGGCCTCTTCTTGGTAATACAATGCACCCTATGAAACCTTTGCACATTGGTGTACCATTTATCAAGAGCAATGTAGATAACATAGGACAAGGAGAGTACTTCTATAGCTATTGCCACGTATGGCAAGGGGACCTCATTGGGTGGAGCCAAACTCTATATATTCACCTCTGTATTGCCCAACCAGGACTCAAATGAACTTAACAGGGGCAGATGCAGAAAGTAGAGAGCCCTTGACCGGTATATGAGCCATTGTATTCCCATTAACAACCCCTTTTATCTCTCTAAAAACCTACCAGCAATTAGTGAGCTAAGAAATTAATTAGTTCAGTCTCTTAAGGCTCCGTTACATGCTTCAATGTTCCAGCGATCCCACCAACGATCCGATGTGGATGGGATCGCTGGGACATAGCTGATCGTTGGTGAGCTGTCACATAGGCAGACTCACCAGCGATCAGGACCAGCAAGCACGCTGGTATCCATGGTATATAGCAGGTAACTAAGCGCCGTGCGGCGCTTAGTTACTCGCTGTTTACCCTGAATACCCGATCAGGACCAGTGAGCACGCTGGCATCCATGGTAAATAGCGGGTAACTAAGCGCTGCACGGCGCTTAGTTACCCGCTGTTTACCCTGAATACCCGATCAGGACCAGTGAGCACGCTGGCATCCATGGTAAATAGCGGGTAAATAAGTGCCGCGCGGCGCTTAGTTACCCGCTGTTTACCCTGGATACCAGCTCCCAGCGTCTGCTGTATGTCGCTGGGAGCTCGCTGATCATTGGTCTCTCGCTGTCACACGCAGCGATGTGTGCTGCCCAGCGGGAGACCAACGATAGATTTATGGCCCAGACCATTAGGCAACGTTTAACGATCAGCCAACTGATCGTTGATCATTGCTACGTGTCACACGCAACGATGTCAGCTGCAACGTCACCAAACTGGTGACGTTGCAACGATATCGTTCACAATATTGTTGCGTGTAACGGGGCCCTTAGGTGTAATCCAGGAAAGTGCTATCTGCTTTTAAGGTCTCCGTGGGCACCCCTTACCTACTGGGTACACTTTATATGCCCACCATTACCTCTTAGCCCATGTACCGGTTTTTATATGATCTAACAATACGCCAGAGGAACATGGACCCTGGGAGATGTCACTGGATCTTGGTGAATCATTCCCGTCACTATAAAATAAGTATAAGTGACAGGTGTACTTTAATATACATTTGTTCTTATATCATAAATACCAACTGTTAGTCATTTTGTAAGTTAGAAGGGAGCAAGTCACTGAGCAGACACAGACGGGAACACATAAAGAACCTCAACCTTGCTGACTAATCTCCAGTCCAACAAATTAACCACGGTTACACATCGCACTTTGCTACCCTTACGACACAAGTGAGTTGTCAATCACCGGATTAGTTAACACTACACGAAGAACGGAAACCTGAGCAAGTTATGGCAGCCCTGGATTCTGCATGTACAAACACAACAATCACACTGTGGATGGAGAAGGATTATTCTCCAGTGAGAGGCTTAGTAACATATTTGTATGGGGGGGGAGTTGTCTACAAGTGACGATTAACATTTCATGTCTGCCCCGAGCTTGGCAGCTTCAAAAACCCACAGCAGACATTACCGGGTGAAATAATTCTTTTTGTGACATATCTCCCATATGAGTGATACACATTTAACAAGTCCACTCACCCAGCAGATGTTTCTTTCTATACCTCCAGGATATTTTCATGCATGACTTGTGTATTCCATTCTGTATTTTCCAGTAGAGTTTTGACATACTCCAGGTTGTCAACCCTCAAAGATGTGGAGTTGTTTTAGTGGCTCCATGATAGTAGACTGTATAATATTTGTAGATTTAAGCTTGTAATATAAAAAGAAATTCTGTATTTATTTTAGGGCTTTATTGGAATACCTGGGGTGCCAGGACCTCCCGGACCTGAAGGCGAACGAGTACGTTTGTTCTATTCTTATCTAAAGTGTAATGAAATATATGAGCGCTAAACAGGTGCTCGGTTTGCAGTTTTTGAATTTTCAGTTTATTGCAAAACCAGTGAAAAAAATATAAAAACCTAAGTGCAATTTTTATTATTCCTCTTAGGGTTTGCCAGGGCCAGCTGGAAAGAAAGGACCCAAAGGTGGTCAGGTAAGTTATCTTCAATAAAGTTTGTTGGCTAGGGTCTTTGCAAAATAAAAAAAAAAAATGTTGTCAACCCAACCCATAAGGCTTGGTTCACTTTATGTAAATGATCTCTGGTGATCAATTTGTTTGGAGGTTTACATCTTTATACCAGGAAACCAGTATTCAGACGTGCCCCTCCATTCACTTTAATGAGCCAAACAGAATCCTAAAGATTAAACTGTTGAACTTGATAAAACTTTTCCAATGGTGAATGTTTCTTTTTGTGAGACACAAACGCGAGTTAGATGAAGACTACGCTTTTGTGTCCAACAATAAAGGCAATCACCACCAGAAAGGAGGTCCAAGATTTCATCTTTTGGACTCTCTTTACTTTCTTAAAGTAACTGGATACGCCAACGGGGCTCATCTGAATGTTGCTTTCGTGTGTAAAGACGGAAACCCCGACAGAGTTCGTAGTACAGGGTCTTTACATATGGTCTAAATCAGACGTCCATTTTTCACTTACACATTCTGTTTTTCAAGGATAGAACATCCACATCCATTATAATATAAGGGGCTGATCACATATCCATGTTTTCTGAGGACTTAGTGCCTGACAAAGAATGGAGACATTGGCATCCACTTTTGATTCGAGTGACGCAGCAAACTCACCTATTCAAATCAATGGATGCATAAAAAAAAAAGTCTGACCACTCACGAGGGGCCATCTTTGTGTCTTGCCAGTGCTATCTTGGTAGGAGAAATTTGGAAATTTATTTATTTTGCATACAAGAAAAACGGATATCACACTGAAAGTAAAAATGGACACACGGAGCAAAAATGGATGAAAATTGGATGATGGAAAATGGTCAGTTTTTTATCATTTGCAAAAAGAGAACACAGACATTTAAATGAGGCCTAGTGTGAACCCCGTCTTAAATATGCAGATTTTTGTAATGCATTTGATGCAGATTTTGAGCTGAAATTCAAAGCAGATTTTTTTTTTTCTTTACCCTTTTATGCTAATGAACAGCTTGGTATGCTGAACATGTATTTTGTGCTAACACTTTTACAAAATGAGCCCTTGGGAGTTTAAAGTTTACTATTGAGAATTAATCTCACACAGTCAGACACTTGGCTGGGACAATAAGAAGATTTAGTTTGTAAATGTTGCAACTTGGCAAAGTTCAGAGACTTTATAATACCATATGTTTACTATGCCGCTGGCGTCCTGCGCTTAGCTCTGTAATCAGGGCCAAATGATGTCATACAAAGCATACATGTGCCTTACTGTTCTAAATAGGTAGTGCAACGCACGGTAAAATAACTCCGACGCGTAATGAAACTGGAACCCGACCAATTGCAGCACTTTCCTGATCCTCGTAACTGGATAACGTGTTTAGGAAGCACATAAGGAGTAAATGGTCCCCTTGGTGGATGGACTATTATGGTATTCAGAAAGTCTGCCGCTAAAGCCATAACTTTTTTTTTCAAGTATTCATTTTGAATTTCCAGAAAAATTTGTTTTCCCTGGCGCAAAAATATGAGAAATTAATTTTCAGTTAAAAATGATTTTGTTAAATCTACAGCTTATACAGAATTTATTTTGCGGGTGAATTGATGACGTGTAATTGTAGGGAATATACAGAGGTTGGACAAAATAATGGAAACACCTGGAAACATCAACAAAACTTAGTTTAATATGGTGTAGGTCCACCTTTTGCGGCGATTACAGCCTCAATTCTCCGAGGTATGGATTCATACAAGGTGTGAATTGTTTCCAAAGGAATTGTAGCCCATTCTTCAGTTAAAACACCCTTCAGTTCCTTGAGCGACGATGGCGGCGGAAATCGACGTCTAACTTGAATCTCTAAAATCGACCATAAATGCTCAATAATGTTGAGGTCTGGGGATTGTGGGGGCCAGATGAGATGCTCAACTTCATTAGAAGTGCTTTAACAATTCTAGCTGTATGAATTGGTGCATTATCTTCCTGAAAGATGGCGTTCCCCTCCGGGAACAGTGCTTGAACCATAAGATGCACTTGGTTGCCCAAAATGCCTAAATAATCGCGGCTGTTAATTCTTCCATGAAGGGATATCATTGGCCCGGCGGATCTCCACGAAATAGCTCCCCAGATCATCACAGAACCTCTGCCATGTTTTACAGTTGGGAGAAGGCAGTCTGGATGGAATGCTTCTTTCGGCTGTCTCCAAACGTACACTCGACCGGAGGTCGGAAATAGGGTAAACGATGATTCATCTGAGAATATCACGTTTCCACTGCTCGAGGGACCTATTCTGGAGGTTTCTACACCACTCTAAACGCTTGGAAACATTTATCATTGAGAGCAGCGGTTTTCGAATTGCAGCTCTTCTGTGGAATCCAGATTTGTGCAGCTCCCGATGAACAGTTTTCGTGGAAACTGGGTTCTGTAGGTGTTCATTGAGCTCAGTAGTGATTTTCGGAGCCGTGGTCTTGCGATCCTCTCTCACAATTTGCTTTCGAGTCCGACGGTCTCTCTCAGTCAACTTCGACTTTTGGCCGGACCTGTGCTTTGCTGCAGACGTTTTTCCTTCTCTTCCAAACGCAGTCATTACTTTGGAGACAGTACCTCTTGACACGCCAAGCATTCGGGCACTTTCTGTCACACTAGCTCCTGCCATACGAGCACCAACAATTTGGCATCTTTGAAAATCCGAGAGGTCTGCCATTGGTATCAGGATCTCATCAATGTTCTTACAATTCTGCAAAACAAACCGTTAATTTACATACACATATCACATAACACAAATAATCAACTACAAAACATTACCATATGTCACGGTTTGCATGTTTATAACATGTTTGAAGATTATGATGCCAAAACGTTAGGTGTTTCCATTATTTTGTCCAACCCATGTACATATAATTTATTGCATTACTATTACGGAAATTTAAGACCAGTTACATGCTTTGTGCACACCATATCTTTTATAGTCAGGCAAACCCGACGACGAAGGAGATGCTTCAGCAAACTAAGGTTTTTTTTCCTGAATAGTCTTTTGTGACTTTTTTTTTTTCAGTCGTTTCCTGAGCGTTTTTCCAACGGTTTTGGCCGTAGTTGTTTTTTTTTGGTTAGTTTTTGCAGTCTTTTTTTACTGTAATTTGCTGTGTATTATTTTTAACTTAATTGAATAATGGAGAAACTGATAGCGTTTTTTTACGATGGCAAAATGCTCCAAAAGACGTCTTTTGAGCTTTCCCATTGACTTACATTGTAAAGTACAGAGCATCTGAAAAATGCCTGAAGACTGGTTGGGTCACTTCTATTAACCGATTGGCGTTTTTAGAAACCTATGGTAGTTAAAAGTCACACAAAAGCCTAAACATGTGCACAGCAATCTTCATTCTTTTGGACCTTTTTTGATTGTTTTTTTCACGCGGTTTCCGTGGTGGAATCTGGCTGAAAAAAGACTTTGTAAGCACAAATTGTGGAAGCGGAATTGCAGTTTGTTTGTTTTTTTGCACCATAATAATAATAATAATCTTTATTTTTATATAGCGCTAACATATTCCGCAGCGCTTTACAGTTTGCACACATTATCATCACTCTCCCCGATGGGGCTCACAATCTAAATTCCCTATCAGTATGTCTTTGGAATGTGGGGAAACCAGAGTACCCAGAAGAAACCCACGCAAACACAGGGAGAACATCCAAACTCCTTGCAGATGTTGTCCTTGTTGGGATTTGAACCCAGGACCAGCGCTGCATTCACAACTATTTATTTATTTTACTCATTTATATAGCGCCATTAATTCCACAGCACTTTACAGACCTTATCGGCACTGTCCCCGATGTGGCTCACAATATAGAACTATTACTTGTCCTGCAAAAAAAGAAGCCCTCAAATGACTATCTAGAGTGAAAATTAAAAAAAAAAAAAAAAGGTTATGGCTTATGAAAAAAGAGAAAGAATAAACAAAAGTGCAAAAATGGGGTTAGTCGACAGGGTAATAGCATTCTGAAGTTGCCCAGAGCCCGCACTGAGAGCTCCTTTGGAGGAACGAAATTAAGTTTTTTTTATATCACAGGTTCCCTTTAAAGCTGTACTGCGATTGGTTAATATGGACAAAAATTTATCAAAAGCATCAAGATGAAAAAAATGTTTTTAGACACTGTGAAGGCACCTTGAGTGTGTTTTTTGGGGGGTCCCTGGCATTTTTTCCAAGGCACTATGCTCTAATTGTGTGTGTGTGTGTGTGTGTGTGTGTGTGTGTGTGTGTGTGTGTGTGTGTGTGTGTGTGTGTGTATATATATATATATATATACAGTAAATGTATATTTTTTAAGAATGTTTCCATATGGTTCTCTATACAAATGAAATGTATTAAAAAAAGTCAAAGATGGAAGCCTTCATGTGTTTTTCAGCCTACCTTGGTGAACATAATATCTCGTTGGCTTCGTATCCCGTGTCCCTCATGTTTGCTATGTGATCTCAAATGCATCAGCTTTTATTGATTGATCTGAGATAAATGGAGGCTGTGAATAGCAGCACTTTTCCATATCGGGTCTTCAGAGAGAGAGAGAGGCAACTGTAAGGAAATCCTCAGGTTCTTTCAGCCAAATACAAATGGCCACTGTGTAATTGTATACCAAGAGGTCAGTGCAACGGAGCAAAAAGAGGGACAACAATTGGGCAAGGAGAAATGCCTGTAGATTTATTGGCTTTCCAGATTAGATGTTCATAGAGTGACAAGGATTTCTTACCTGGCACAAGTTATTGGATGATTGATGGAAACACGTTATTCCATCAGTAATGTCATTTTGCTGGCGCAGAACCCAAATGTCTGCTTTGAGTCTATATAACTGGATGATCTTCAAAACGCTGCTCCTCTTGTGTAATTTGTGGTAAGTGTAGAGTTCAGTACCCCATGGGCATTTTGGCAAGACAGATAACTATGTTTGATAAGTTTATAAATAATCTAATTACTTATTAGATTCTTCTTTCTCATATGGCTGACACTCTCAATAGGTCTCCTTCTCTGCCCGGGACTCCTACAAGCTACATCTGAAATGGTAATAGGGTCTGTGATCATCATCTCAGTGCTACTTATAAAGTGAAAAAACTAATCTTAGCATTGTCTGGAGAAATGTTTTTCAATAGTTTCAAGTATTTCTTTCACCAATAAATAAGATCAAAATATTCTAAGACATGAGATCCTAACTAATTAGAGCAGCAATGTCTAATTAGTGGCCATTGGGTCCCATGGATCTGATGTTTGACCTCTAGGATAAGGGCAGGTGCAGATGCCCTTAGATTCTCTCATCTGAGAGAATCAGGCTGATTATGCAAATGATACTTTGATCAAACTCTGATCAGAGTGTGAGCATAATGTGATGCAATTCTCTCGGATGTGAGAGTTAAGGCCCCGTCACACACAGCGATCTCACTGTCTTGGTTTATTCAGAATACTGGGCAGGCGGTGTAGGGGTTAATAGGGAGAGCTTCTCTTTGGGCCCGGGGAGGGTTTTTATAGCTTCAGGTGAGTGCCCTCCCCTGTCGTTTATACTCCTAGTTTGAGTGTTCCCGACCCTGCTCCGTTTGTGCCTCTTGCCTGTCCCTGTACGATTGTCTGGTGTATGTTCTGGTTTGACCACTGTAACGTCTCTTGGATTCTGATTCTGTACCTGTATGCCCGTCCTGTGTATGACCCCCTGGCTTTGTCTTGACCTCCCTCTGGTTGCCCCTCTGGTACCTCTGCCGCCATCTAGTGTACGACCATACCGTTCTTTTTTTTTTTTCCCTTCTTACTCCCCCCCCTCCCTTGGATCGAAAGGTTGTGAGTGAGGGAGATTTCGCTGTAATTATGGACCCCATGCAGGCATTGTCAGAGCAGGTAAAGCAGCTCTCACAAATGTTCCAAAAATTAAATGTGGAACAACGCTCTATGGCTCACACCCAGCAGCAGCTGGTCAATACTGTACAAGGGGCTATGGGTCCCAAGAACAGGGACGTGTCCCTTACTTCTCCAGAATCTCTGGTTAAATTACTCGACTCCTTTTCTGGGGACAAAAGGGAGTTCAGGGCTTTTCGGGAGGGATGTAAATTGTTCTTTTCCCTGAGGCCCCGTTCTTATGGGGGAGAATTTCAAAGGGTGGGGGTAGTTATTTCCCTACTACGGGGTGCCCCACAAGCCTGGGCATTTTCTCTAGCACCTACTGCCCCAGAACGTATGACTGTGAATGCATTTTTTGAGGCCTTGGGCCGCATTTACGACGAACCCGATAGGGTTCGCCTGGCGGAGGACATGGTGATGAGTGCACGACAGGGTCGGCAGGATAAGTGATCTTTGGTCAAAGGTTCAGGCAAACATTGGCAAGGCACAAGAAAAATACAAACACTTTGCTGATAATAAGAGGGACCCGGGTCAGACTCTACATTGTGGGGATAAGGTATGGCTCTCGACACGAAACATAAGTTTAAAACTGCCTTCCGCCAAGTTTGGGTCCCAAATTCATTGGTCCCTATGTGATAACTGAAGTGGTTAACCCGGTGGCTTATCGCTTACTCCTCCCATCATCTTTGAAATTGCATAATGTTTTCCATAGGTCCTTACTCAATCCTGTAGGCTCGGTGGTAGAGAAACCCACACCTTTACCGCCTCCGGTATCGGTGGACGGTCATATGGAATTTGAAGTTCAAAACATTGTGCAGTCTCGATGGGTTCGCGTTTCACTGCAGTATCTCGTCCATTGGAAGGGGTATGGTCCGGAGGATCGGTCATGGGTACCGGCCAGGTTGGTACACGCAGATCGCCTGGTCAGAGCGTACCATGCTCGATACCCAGAGAGACCTGGGGGTCCTGAGGCCCCCTGTTGAAGGAGGGGTACTGTCATGGTTTATTCAGAATACTGGGCAGGCGGTGTAGGGGTTAATAGGGAGAGCCTCTCTTTGGGCCCGGGGAGGGTTTTTATAGCTTCAGGTGAGTGCCCTCCCCTGTCGTTTATACTCCTACTTTGAGTGTTCCCGACCCTGCTCCGTTTGTGCCTCTTGCCTGTCCCTGTACGATTGTCTGGTGTATGACCACGGTAACGTCTCTTGGATTCTGATTCTGTACCTGTATGCCCGTCCTGTGTATGACCCCCTGGCTTTGTCTTGACCTCCCTCTGGTTGCCCCTCTGGTACCTCTGCCGCCTTCTAGTGTATGACCATTTGCTACGTTTGACCTTTCTCTGATATTTGCCCCTGTACTTCTCTGCCTGACCCGTGCATGACTTCTGGCTCGTCTGACTACGGCTATTACTTCTAGCTCTGTACCGTCCTCCACACTGTGACCAGCGCTGCTGCAGTCTGTTGGTGAGTTCCGCCCACCCCGCTGACGCGCGGTCACATGGTACACAGGTCCTGCGGGCATCCAGTGCTTCTCCGTCGCTCCTCCCCACCAGCAGGTCCTAGAGCAAGATTTCTGTCACCTAGTGCAGCGCTCCTGCCCGGCCACGCTGTGAGTATAAGCTACTTAACTCTCACTGTCCCGGACAGGGATCGCTGGACACCTGGCAGTCACGCTGTCCCTGACTACTGTCACTGTGAGCGTGACACTCACTAGCGAGATCACTGATTTTGCGACGCCACAGCAATCTCTGTGTGTGACGGGGATCAGCGACCGGCCCCCCTGCCGGGTATCGCTGATTGTGCTCGATCGGCCTGGGCCATTTTTTGATCGCTGGTCTCCCGCTGGCCAGCACGGATCGCTGCGTGTGGCAGCGAGAGACCAGCGATCAGCGACGCTGGTTTCTAATGTAAACATCGGTTATCCCGGAGCCGCGACTCCTGGATACCCGCTGTTTACCTTGGAAAACAGCGTGTTCACCGGTCCTGATTCCTGGAGGGGCTGTCTATGTGACAGCTCACCAGCGATCAGCCTAACTGTTGTGAGTTCATTTTCCCCTCCGTCACTGAGGCCTGGTGAACTCCCTATTCTAGTGAAGGAAGGTAGTGAGCCTGATTATCAGGCACCTGGGACTAATGAAGACGATTGGCTGAGTGGAGTCACTGACTGGATTTAAGGCAGCCTGCGCCCTTTCTGCCCTGCGGGTGATTTCTCTGTGGACTCTGGGACACCAGTCTGATTCCTGCTCTCCTAAAGCTAAGTTTTCTGTTTTTCCTTTTTGCATCTAAGATTTGTTTTTGTTTTTCTTGCTTTTTGGATTCTGCCACTCCCTGCTGGAGTGTGCAGTGTTCCTTGAGCTCTGTCTTCTGAAAGTACCTGAGTGCTGATTTAGTTTTGAAGCTTAGTTGCTTCAGGGCCATTTTTATATCAGCTTGTTGGCTTTTGTCTCTGATAGGGTTTTGGCAGATTGCAGACAGCAGCCTTCCTATCCGTTCCTATCTAGGTAGTTTTTGGGCCCCGTCTTTGCTCAGCCTGTCTTTCTGTCTGTGTAAGTGTTTTCATCTTGCTTCACCGTCATTATATGTGGGGGGCTGCCTTTTGCTTTGGGGTCTGCTCTGGGGCAGTTAGATTTCCCCTTTCCTTCTTTAGGCCTATGTATCTCTCAGGCTGTGATCGAGGGGTCTAGGTCATCGTAGGAACCCCCCACGGCTACTGCTAGTTGTGTTGATAGGTTCAGGGGTCTGCAATCTGATAGTTGCCAACTTCTCTAGTTTTCAGGACTTAGCTAGCATTTCTGTTTTTGCCTCCTACGGTTACTCAATCATAACAGAATCACCCGCCCTACCGCAGATCCTGGGGTACTTAATAGCAGGAAAGAATTGTGTTTAAAAAAAAAAAAAGGTGTGTGTATATTCTTTCCTCTATATCTCTGAGGCCGTAGGGGGAATTTTTTTTTTCTCTCAATGGAGATAAAGCAAGTGTAGAGATCGTGTGGAGCAGCTCGCTGCTGAAGTGCGAGGAATTTCCGCCTATCTTGCTCGTTCACATGCTGTTGAACCAAAGATCCCCACACCTGATGTATTTTTTGGGGATCGATCTAAATTTTTGAGTTTCAAAAATAATTGTAAATTATTTTTTGCTTTGAAACCTAACTCGTCAGGGAGCCCCGCGCAGCAGGTTAAAATTGTCATCTCTTTGCTGCGCGGCGATCCCCAGGATTGGGCGTTTTCGTTGAATCCAGATGACCCTATTCTGACTAATGTGAACGCATTTTTTCAAGCCTTGGGGTTGCTGTACGACGAACCTAATGCTATTGATCAGGCTGAAAAGACCCTGTTAGCATTGAACCAGGGTCGAGAATCTGCAGAGTTGTACTGTCAAAAGTTCCGAAAGTGGGCGGTCCTTACTACCTGGAATGATAGTGCCTTGGCTGCTCTCTTTCGGAAGGGTTTGTCAGAAGCCGTAAAAGATACTATGGTGGGATTTCCTGTTCCCTCTGGTCTGGACGATTCTATGTCTTTAGCCATTCAGGTTGATCGGCGTTTACGTGAACGCAGGATTACACGAGAGGTGTTGCCACCGGTTGAACAGACGTCTGAACCTATGCAATGTGATAGAGTTTTGTCTAAGGCGCAACGTCAGGAATTCAGAAGGCGTAATAAGCTGTGTTTTTTCTGTGGAGATGCCTTACATGTTATTTCTGTTTTTCCTAAACATGAGAAACGCTTTGCACACACGTTTTCTGTTGGTGGGGTTCAGCCTAAGTTTCTTTTGGCGATTACTCTGATCTGTTCCCTGTCCACGTTTTCCGCCAAGGCTTTTGTGGATTCAGGAGCAGCGCTAAACCTAATGGACTTGGATTTTGCTAAACGTTGTGGATTTCCGTTGACACCTCTGCAGACGCCTATCCCTTTGAGGGGGATTGATGCTACCCCTCTGGCTAAAAATAAACCTCAGTTTTGGACCCAGTTGGTCATGCGGGTCGCCCCAGACCACCAAGAAAATTGCAGATTTTTGGTGTTGCATGGTCTGCATGATGCCGTTGTTCTGGGGTTTCCCTGGTTGCAGATTCATAATCCAGTTTTGGATTGGAAGTCTGTGTCTGTGGTGAGTTGGGGTTGCCGGTGTACCTTTAGTGAGGCTCCGGTTTTTTCCACCTCTCCTCAGTCGCATGAGGTTCCTGACTATTTGGCGGACTACTATGATGTATTTAGTGAGAATGAGTCTGCGTCCTTGCCTCCTCATAGGAGTTATGACTGTGCAATTGAACTAAACCCGGGGTGTAAATTTCCTAAGGGTCGGCTCTTCAATTTATCTGTACCCGAGCACGAGGCTATGCGGTCCTATATTAAGGAGGCGTTGGAGAAGGGTCATATTAGACCATCCTCTTCACCCTTAGGTGCCGTTTTTTTTTTTGTGGCCAAGAAGGATGGTTCTTTAAGGCCTTGTATTGATTATCGTGCCCTCAATAAAATTACTATTAAATATCAGTATCCGTTACCCCTGATTTCGGATCTATTCTCTAGAGTCAGAGGTGTTTGCTGGTTTACCAAGCTTGACCTCAGGGGGGCGTATAATCTTATCCGCATTAAGCAGGGGGATGAATGGAAGACGGCGTTTAATACTCCGGAGGGACATTTTGAGTACCTGGTGATGCCTTTTGGGCTCACTAATGCCCCTTCTGTCTTCCAGTGCTTCATGAACGATATTTTCCGAGACTTTGTCGATAAATTTTTGATTATCTATCTGGATGATATTTTGATCTTCTCCAAGGATTGGGATTCTCATGTGGAACATATTCGGACTGTTTTCCGGATCTTGAGAGAGAATTCTCTGTATGTCAAAGGATCAAAATGCCTTTTTGGAGTACAGAGAATTTCTTTTTTGGGATTTATTTTGTCTCCGTCTACTATTGAAATGGACCCGGCCAAGGTACAGGCCATTTATGATTGGGTTCAGCCCACTTCTTTGAAGGCCCTCCAGAAGTTTTTGGGTTTTGCTAATTTTTATCGGAAATTTATAGCAAAATTTTCTAGTATTGCCAAACCATTGACTGACCTGACCAGGAAGGGTGCGGATGTGTTGAATTGGTCTCCGGAGGCGGTTGCTTCCTTTCAGGAGCTGAAGTGTAGATTTACCTCCGCCCCGGTTCTGCGGCAACCTGATGTCTCACTCCCGTTCCAGGTAGAGGTGGATGCTTTGAGATTGGTGCAGGAGCGGTGTTGTCCCAAAAGGATCCGGTAACATCTAAAATGAATCCCTGTGCTTTCTTTTCCCGTAAGTTCTCTTCATCTGAACGTAACTATGATGTGGGGAATCGGGAACTGTTGGCCATGAAGTGGGCATTTGAGGAGTGGAGACATTGGTTGGAGGGAGCCAAACATCAAGTTGTGGTCCTCACTGACCACAAAAATTTGATTTACCTAGAGTCGGCTAAACGCTTGAACCCTAGACAGGCTAGGTGGGCCTTGTTTTTTACACGTTTTGATTTTGTGGTTTCTTTCCTTCCTGGAACTAAGAATGTCAAGGCAGACGCCCTCTCTAGGAGTTTCTTTGCTGATTCTCCTGTGGTGACCAAGCCTGCCACCATCTTAGGCGAAGGGCTAGTTCTTTCTGCCATCTCGCCCGATTTGAGACTTGCTCTGCAAGAGTTCCAGGAGGACAAACCTGAGCGTTGCCCCAGTGGAAAGTTGTATGTTCCTGACCAGTGGAAGAAGAGAGTGATGTCTGAAGTTCATTGCTCTGCATTGGCTGGTCATCCAGGTATTTTTGGTACTAGAGATCTGGTGAGTCGCTCTTTTTGGTGGCCCACCTTGTCTCATGATGTCAGGAATTTTGTGCAGTCCTGTGGGACTTGCTCCCAGTCTAAATCTTGTTCTCGCTCTAGTGGGTTGTTGATGCCTTTGCCGGTCCCCAGGAGGCCATGGACCCATATTTCAATGGATTTCATCTCTGATATGCCGGTCTCTCAAAGAATGACTGTTATTTGGGTGATTTGTGATAGGTTCTCTAAGATGGTTCATCTTGTACCACTCCCTAAGTTGCCATCTTCCTCTGAGTTGGTGCCTCTGTTTTTGCAACAGGTGGTTCGCTTGCACGGGATTCCTGAGAACATTGTATCTGACAGAGGAGTTCAATTTGTGTCTAAATTTTGGAGGACGTTCTGTTCCAAGTTGGGAATTCAGTTGTCCTTCTCCTCTGCTTTTCACCCTCAGACCAATGGGCAGACAGAGAGAACAAACCAGACCTTGGAGTCGTATTTGAGATGTTTTATTTCCGCTGATCAGGATGATTGGGTTTCATTTTTGCCCTTGGCCGAATTTGCTTTAAATAATAGAGCTAGTTCTGCCACTTTGATGTCACCTTTTTTTTGTAACTTTGGTTTTCACCCTCGATTTTCTTCAGGGCAGGTGGAACCTTCTGCCTGCCCAGGTGTTGACACTGTGGTGGAGAGAATGCACCAGATCTGGGACCAAGTGGTGGATAAGTTATCTCTCTCCCAGGAAAAGGCCCAGCGGTTTTCCAATCGACATAGGACCATTGGTCCCCAGTTTAAGATTGGTGATATGGTGTGGTTATCATCAAAAAATATTGCTATGAAGGTGGCTTCTCCTAAGTTTAAGCCTAGATTTATTGGACCTTACAAGATTTTGGAGATTATTAATCCGGTCTCTTTTCGTTTGGCTCTTCCTGTCACATTTAAGATCCATAATGTGTTCCATAAGTCCTTGTTGAAGAGGTTTGTTGAGCCAGTTGTGCCTGAGGTGGCACCTCCGGACCCTGTATTGGTTGAAGGTAACTTGGAATATGAGGTAGAGAAAATTCTGGATTCCCATCTGGCTAGACGGAGACTCCAGTATTTGGTTAAGTGGAAGGGTTATGGTCAGGAGGATAATTCCTGGGTCTCTGCCTCTGATATTCATGCCAAAAGATTGGTGCGTGCCTTTCATCGGGCTCACCCTGATCGCCCTGGTAGCGTTGTTGAGGGTTCGGTGACCCCTCCTCAAGGGGGGGGTACTGTTGTGAGTTCATTTTCCCCTCCGTCACTGAGGCCTGGTGAACTCCCTATTCTAGTGAAGGAAGGTAGTGAGCCTGATTATCAGGCACCTGGGACTAATGAAGACGATTGGCTGAGTGGAGTCACTGACTGGATTTAAGGCAGCCTACGCCCTTTCTGCCCTGCGGGTGATTTCTCTGTGGATTCTGGGTCACCAGTCTGATTCCTGCTCTCCTAAAGCTAAGTTTTCTGTTTTTCCTTTTTGCATCTAAGATTTGTTTTTGTTTTTCTTGCTTTTTGGATTCTGCCACTCCCTGCTGGAGTGTGCAGTGTTCCTTGAGCTCTGTCTTCTGAAAGTACCTGAGTGCTGATTTAGTTTTGAAGCTTAGTTGCTTCAGGGCCATTTTTATATCAGCTTGTTGGCTTTTGTCTCTGATAGGGTTTTGGCAGATTGCAGACAGCAGCCTTCCTATCTAGGTAGTTTTTGGGCCCCGTCTTTGCTCAGCCTGTCTTTCTGTCTGTGTAAGTGTTTTCATCTTGCTTCACCGTCATTATATGTGGGGGGCTGCCTTTTGCTTTGGGGTCCGCTCTGGGGCAGTTAGATTTCCCCTTTCCTTCTTTAGGCCTATGTATCTCTCCGGCTGTGATCGAGGGGTCTAGGTCAACGTAGGAACCCCCACGGCTACCGCTAGTTGTGTTGATAGGTTCAGGGGTCTGCAATCTGATAGTTGCCAACTTCTCTAGTTTTCAGGACTTAGCTAGCATTTCTGTTTTTGCCTCCTACGGTTACTCAATCATAACACCTAACGATGTCCCAGCGATCCCATCAATGTCGGATCATTGGTGTCATTCTCCACTGTGTCATCCGAGTGCAGTCTGATGATTTTCACGCACTCATTGACTTGCATGGGACTCGAATATCAGATAAAACTCGGGCATGTAACGTGAACTGCCCCATAATCAAAGACCTTTGCTATAACTAAAGTCCAGAAAACAGTCACACAGGCACCTGGGGTATAGAGGAGGTAAAGAGATTCTTACAGAATTTTATGCCAATCTAGTTATTCTCTGGCTGGCTGCCATAGGACTGTTAAATACATGTGTAAGGACTGTTAGTAACGTTTACATTGACTTTTAATCCTGTGATTTAACAAGACGAGATACCAATATTATGTGTGAGCGTCATATGATAAGTAAAGAGCCTTATGCCCCCCGTCACTCATAGCGATCTCGCTAGCGAGATCGCTGCTGAGTCACAAGTTTTGTGACGCAACAGCGATCTCACCAGCGAGATCACTGTGTGTGACACTGACCAGAGACCGGCCCCCCTGCCGGTTATCGCTGATCGTCCTGGAATAGCCAGCACATTTTTTTGATCGCTGGTCTCCCGCTGGCCAGCACACATTGCTGCGTATGACAGGCGGGAGACCAGCGATCAGCGAGCAGGAGCTGGTAACTAAGGTAAATAGAGGGTTTCTAAGCGGCGCGCAGCGCTTAGAAACCCCATGTGTACCTTGGTTACCAGCTCCCTGCACCAGCGCGCTGGTAACTAAGGTACACAGTGGGTAGCTAAGCGACGTGCATCGCTTGTTACCCTCCTGTCGCTGGTGCTGATCGCTGGTGAAGCTGCCTGTTTGACAGCTCACCAGCGATCATGTAGCGACACACCAGCGATCCTGACAAGGTCATATCGTTGTCGGGATCGCTGGTGCGTCGCTATGTGTGCCAGGGCCCTTAGTGTAATTTCAGCAGATCTCCTGCACTGTACGGCTTTAAAAACTGCATCAACATGACACATGAGAATGTACCCAAACACAAACTAACGAAGTTATTAGCGGTGAGAAGCCTAAAGCCCCCGTCACACACAGCGATCTCGCTAGCGAGATCGCTGCTGAGTCACAAGTTTTGTGACGCAACATCGATCTCACCAGCGAGTTCGCCGTGTGTGACTGCTATCAGCGACCGGCCCCCCTGCCGGGTATCGCTGATCGCTGTTGAAATGGCTGGACATTTTTGGGTCGCTGGTCTCCCGCTGGTCAGCACGCATCGCTGCGTGTGACAGGCAGGAGACCAGCGAGCAGGAGCTGGAAACTAAGGTACACATCGGGTTTCTAAGGGGCCGCGCTGTGCCTAGAAACCCGCAGTGTACCTTAGTTACCAGCGCGCTGATGCAGGGAGCTGGTAACCAAGGTACACATCGGGTTTTAAGTGCTGCGTGCCCCGTAGAAACCCGATGTGTACCTTGGTTACCAGCTCCCTGCATCAGCGCGCTGGTAACTAAGGTGCACTGCGGGTACCTAAGCGACGTGCGTCGCTTGTTACCTGCGTGTCACTGGTCCTGATCGCTGGTGAAGGTGAAGCTGCCTGTTTGACAGCTCACCAGCGATCACATAGCGACTCACCAGCGATCCTGACAAGGTGATATCGTTGTCGGGATCGCTGGTGAGTCGCTATGTGTAACGGGGCCCTAAGTACTACAGACCAATTTGTCTTTGTCAAAAAAGATAAGATTATCTGGCAAGATAAGAGCAAGGGTGGAGGAAAAATTGGCAATGTTCTTCCAAATATAACACTTTGGGGGCCATTTGTACTGAGGCTATCCCACCCAATCCAGAATTTCCACTTGTGGGTGGAATTACTACACAAGTCCTTACAAATACAAATTGTGCTAAAAAACACATTCATAATTAAAAATACAGAACTCGAGTTAGAGGCACACATGGTTAATATAAAGGCTTCACCTTAGTTCATGAACTCGGCAGTGTGATTCAGACATTCCCAAAAATCAATGATTTGTTTTCACATAAAAGATTTAAGAAGCTATAATTAAGAATGCAGATCTGGGTGTGTCGCACAACAGCGCTTGTAAACCACAGCTGTCCTGCCTCTCGTGAAGTACTTAAAGGACCGCTAAGTCTAAGAGGCAAGATGCAGCCGTATGGAAAGCATCTAACCACTGCAGTCATGGCTGTGCTCTTATAGAAAACCCTGTTAGAATTCTCAATTCCATATATATTTTTAGGGAATTCTGAGTTATTATAGTTGTGATCTCCTCTGTCCAGGACCCTTGTGGGGAAGGTGACCTGACGGACGGACTTGTCTGTAGGAAGAAGGGATGCTGGGTGCACTGTAGATGGACGTTTATAATAATAGAAGGGAAACAGCTGGGGAAGATGGAAAAGGAGTGGAGTACCTAGATTTGACCACAAGATGGCAGGGGGGAGCGTGAGTACAGGACTTGACAGCAGCTTATGGCTTTAGAAGCCGCTTAGTCATGGGGGCGGGGAGACAGGAACCCAGGAGGGGATTTCCCGAGGAGGGAGATAAATAGGACAGGAGAGGGTTCCAGAGGGTGCTAGTCCTGGGAGGAGCTCAGGAGGAGAAGAATCAGTACGGAGAACTGACAGCGGTGGAGAGCTCGACCAGGGGACTGGTAAGAAGAGACAGTCAGGGGGGTGGTCCTGACACAAAGAACCGCAGGACAGACGAGGCCCGGGGGTACCGATTGGACGACGACCTCGGACTGGTGAAGCGCTGGCAGTAGATAGGCCTAGGGCAGCCCCAGCTAAAGATCCGCGAGGAACGTCACTACGACTGAAGGAAGGTGAAGGTACCCGGGCCTGAATACGGAGAGCTGTAAAGGATCTGCGGTGTATGGTTACGGTCATCAGGAGGACGGCCAATAAACTCGGACCTGTTGCAACCAAAATCTGCCTGCGTCTGGTGTCTGTGTCGTCTGGTTGCGGTAAGCAGTGGACCACCCCCCAATCCGGGCCATTACCACACCCTCATCTCTTGGCCAGAGTACAGAGCTCTTTACAAAGAGCGTCTCTCACTCTGACGGACCTGTCCTGTCCTGCATTACACACGCAACCTATGATATGAATGGGGAGAAAGTAATACCAAATTTCCCCTGTCGAGTTGATGAAGGGAGACCAAACAAGGGAGATTCATCATGAGAAAAAAAAAATAGAAGTCAGTTTTGGCTGTTTTGCCTTTATTGTGCCGAATTTATCATAGTAGTAGAGGAGGACGATATCACATTTTATGGATTTTGCAGCGGTAAACAAGAAGCCTTTTGTTTTACAAAATGGTTCTTTATTGGCCAACGCGTTTCGCCACCGGACTGGCACCAAATATTAGCCTTGATAAAGTCGCTGGTATGGCATCAAAATGTGTTGATACAATAAAGAACTATTTTGGAACACAGAAGACTTTTTATTTACCCCGTACAACGTGAGTGATTTCGTCCTCCTCTACTATTATACATCTGGAAGAAGATTCCCTCCTCCAGCCAGGTGATTGCATACTCCAACCTTTAACTATCTCTACCAGGTGATGCTGCTCTATATGTGTGCACTTTTGCCCATCACACAGGTTTCCAAATTATCAGAGTGTCTCATGTTGTTTGCTAAATTTGAGACATCTTTTGATTAGGCACTTCTGTGTAAAGCTGATCTTCCACTATTTCCACCACCCCTTCAAAGAAGGGGCTTGGATTTGCAATTAATAAAATTACATCTGATCAAATTGCAAAATGTAAAAAAAAGTACTAATTTTATTGACACCAAACACCAATAAAATTTGTGCAAATTACAGTAGCTCACTGGGGGGGGGGGGGGGGTCACAGCAGGTGGATAGTTTATTATCAAGGGGTCTTGGACCAAGTGCGTTTTCCATGATCATGAAAATGAGAATTGTAATGCAACCTAAATGAGCCAAACAATGCTTTTTCTAGCCGAATTCATTGTCCAGGACTCTATATTCCATGATTGTCATGAGTGGGAGGCCAAGGGTCAAACCAATTAGCAAGTTTGACATGGTTGTCTCTTCTTCTAAAATCATTTGCGTTATTGTGTGGAGTGATCTCGGCCTCAAGAAGCTACAGCATGGACTTCACCTCCAAGCAGCCCAAATTTCAGAATCTGCAGGAATATGTTGTCATTCCCCTGAATCACACTGTTCCGTATACACATACGCAAGTAGGAGTTGGAGGTGAGGTCAGGGCTGCTGGAGTGTGAGAAATTCATTTAGATGATCGGAAACACAATGGAAGCAGCTATTTTGTGGGCTGAGGCTATACATCGGAGTGCACATCTTGTTTTAATGTTATGGCCCCTGGGAGTATCTGGGATTAACAGCCAAATAGACCAATTGTTTTAAAAGTGAAGAAGAAATCGTAAGAACGTGAAACAAAAAAAAGTAATCTGGTTAAGACTTTCTGCTACTTAAGCCTCCTGTCAAAGTTATAGACTAGCTCTATGGTTCTTCGTGCAATCATTTTCATCCAAGGTGAAAAAGGTCTTAAAGGAACTGTCCATAATCTATGTTTACAGAGGTCCAGCGGCTAAAGACTTGCATTGTATTAAGGGACCAGCGTTATGGATGAAATTTAACAAAGCTCAGCGTAAACTGGCCGGAGTGGCGGATTCGACATCCGAAGTACAATAATAATAATAATAATAATAATCTTTATTTTTATATAGCGCTAACATATTCCGCAGCGCTTTACAGTTTGCACACATTATCATCACTGTCCCCGATGGGGCTCACAATCTAAATTCCCTATCAGTATGTCTTTGAAATGTGGGAGGAAATCGGAGTACCCGGAGGAAACCCATGCAAACACGGGGAGAACATCCAAACTCCTTGCAGATGTTGTCCTTGGTGGGATTCGAACCCAGGACTCCAGTGCTGCAAGGCTGCAGCGCTAACCACTGAACCACCATGCATAAAATACTTGTTCCGAAAAAGGTTGAGGTGTACCCCACAGGGAAAATGTTTGACAGTCCATACATAAGTGTATGGGCATTCCAAGTCTATGAGACCTGCTCCTGGAAATTGGGCCTATTTTTTAATCAGGCCTTCCTCCAAGTCTCATCATCCACCGCCACTAGATCAAAAGGGTTTACGTGTTCCGTGCAGCTACAACCAGTGTCGAATTATTAACAAGGGTTGGTGGTTATGCTGTGCGTAAAATACCTGTTCTAAAAAAGGTTGAGGTGTACCCCACAGGGGAAATGTTTGACAGCCCATACAATAAGTGTATGGGCATTCCAAGTCTATGAGACCCGCTTTACGATGATTTATGTTGTGGATTTTCACAGGATGTCAAGCACTTGTGCGGCTAAATCCGCCTACAAAAATGACTAATGAGCAAATCATTGACATGACTGCCTCTACTAATCGCTGGCCTCAGGAGTCATGTTATCATGGACGATACATGACTACTGCAGACAGTGATGGGCTGCAGTGGTCATGCGAATGGCATACAGGGTCAGGAGGATCCACCAGAGCAGCGGCTTTGGAACAGTCCTGTCTTTCTTAAAATCCCACACAATCCCTTTATGCTGGTTATTGAGATATATACTAATAGATCTGTCTTTTAGTGTTATCAGTATGGATAGGGAATTGATATAACGTGGCCTAAAAAATTCACCATGGCTTATCTGTCATCTTTTCCTCCCCTAAAAATAATTGCCAAAAATCCAAGATAAATATTTAACTTTTTTCTTTGTTTCAATACCCGGACTATAATTCTTCATTTTCCCAGTAGAGATGCTGTAGGGAAAAATAAAAGTAAATCTGAACTCTGAGCAATGCTAATATTACTTTTTCTTATCAATTCATTTTTTTTTTTCATATCTTAGGCTAGTTTCACACTAGCGTATTTGCCTGCAGCATACAGCGCCGCTAAGCCCCGCCCCCTGCCGTGCCCCGTCCGGTCATCTCCGCCTAGTGTCGCGCAGCGCTGCATGCAATCTGCACACCCTATCTTTAGCATAGGGTGCGCAGACCGTGCGCTAGTAGGATTTTGCGTGTGCTGTGCCCTTTTGACGGTGCACCGAGCGAACCAAAATGCAACATGGTGCGTTCGGTGCACCGTCAAAAGGGTGCAGAGCATGTAAAATCCTACTAGCTCACGGTCTGCGCACCCTATGCTAAAGATAGGGTGTGCAGATCGCATGCAGCGCTGTGCGACACTAGGCGGAGATGACCGGAGGGGGCACGGTAGGGGGCGGGGCTTAGCGCCTCCGTGCGCTGCGGGCAAAAACGCTAGTGTGAAAGTAGCCTTACAGTAATAATTCAGGTCTAACGTGAACGCAGCAATTCTGGTCTCCTCAACTAATTACTCCAATTATCCACATCTGACAAACTGACCTCGTCTGTATATTTGTATGGCGGCGACAGCTGTTCACAGGCTGCACATTACATTCAGCCCTATCAAAGCAAATACAGTGATGTAATCTCCAATGTGCAGCCCAGAGACAGGAAGCAAATGAATGCAACTCACATGCTGCCGATGACACTCGCCGTGCATTCACTACTGAGAGTTTACGCACATTTCTTTTGCCAAATTCCTCCGATTTCCCAAATATTGGGCAAAATCTCTGAGCGCTGCCACTTAGATTTTTACTCCTCCAATTATTTTGTTTCTCATGGAGATAAGCAGCTTCAGATGTGTCTGGCAGCCACTTATCTTACCCGCTCTATAGGACTAATAGCTTTAAGCTGGATGACGTCTACGGAAAGCTTTAAATTACATTTCCATATGGCAAAAAGTATAAAGTTTACACTTGACTGATCTAAAGATCTGAATTGTGTGAAAATCACAATCTGAAAAAAAATCTTCACTTTTTCCATACAATAAAAAAACTTTCGTATTTACTGCCACTAGTATAAACAGAGGGTTTTTGCATGAAAAAAATTCATCTTTTTTTTGTTTAACACATTTTTTTTTCTTGAGAGACCACAAATTGAAAAAAAATGCCCATTTTCCTCAAGTTTTCCATAGGCGTCATTATGAAAAATACCCATTAGTAATCCACACTGTTTGTTGCATTATTTTGTTGCATTTTTCATGTGTTTTTCATTTATTTAATCCTTTTTTTCTGTACTTTATTATTACCGTGTATAGCAATTGGTCAAATATTAATCGTGGGAACATGGCCTTAATGCATGAGTTTGCAGATATTACATCCATTTTGCATAAATTGTAAGAAAAAAAAGGGTATTTTCGCCACAAGAAACGCCTTTGAAGTTCAGCTGCATTTCGGAAACGTGGGAACCTGGGCTAACACTTTAAACAAACGGTTTCACTTGCATTTTTGTAGTCCTCAAAGGAAGCCTATGGCAAAAAACTTGCCTAAAGCATAGTATGCACAACTGCAACTTAAAAAAACCCTCAAAAACAAACAAACATAAACACTTTGTGTAGGGTTTCATTAAGCATTATAGACTTTAAATTGACATCTGGCCACATAAAAGCACACTGGTCAAGAAAAATGAAGACAAAGGAAGCCTAGCCTATGGCAAAAAACATGTCTAAGGCATGGTGTACACAAATGCAACTTAAAAAGACCCCACAACTCCCCCCCCCCAAAAAAAAAGCTTTGTCCGTAAAGGTTTTTATAAACGACGACTTTAAATTGACGTCTGGAAACATAAAAGAACACCAGTCAAGAAAAAGGAGGAGAAAGGAAGCCTATGTAAAAAAAAAAAACATGTCTAAAGCATGGTGTACAAAAATGCAACTTAAAAAGGCCCCACAACTGCCCCCCCGCCCAAAAAAAAAAAAGCTTTGTCTGTAGACGTTTTTATAAACGACTAACAACTTTAAAATGATGTCTGGAAACGTAAAAGAACACCAGTCAAGAAAAAGGAAGAGAAAGGAAGCCTATGGCAAAAAACAAATCTAAAGCATGATGTGCACAAATGCAACTTAAAAACGCCCCACAAAAAAAACAAAGAAAAACGCTTTGTCTGTAGAGGTTTACATAGACAGCTTACGTGATGACTTTAAATTGACATCTGGAAACAAAAAAAAAGTCAAGAATAATGAAGACTAAAACGTTACTTGTGAAATCTTTTTCTTAACATTCAGTGCTGAGTATCTTTCTGACTTTTCAAAGGCACCATGATTATTATACTTTTTTTTTTTAAACATTTTAATATTGTGGTTTTTTTTATACAGACATGCCTTTTTTCATGATTTTTTTTCCTATAGAGAAACCTGTAAAATAATGCATTGAAAGCAACTACAGAATCACTGCACCAATCACTCAGTGCTCGCGTTACGTCTTATATCATGTTAACGCTTTGTCTTTCTTTCTGCACACATTTTTAGTAAGTTTTTTTTTTTGCAACAGGGTTTCCTCGGAGATGTTGGTGATAGGGGTCCTCATGGTCCAGATGGTAGTCCAGTAAGTTAATGTCTGGTTAAGTAATCAACCATTATCTGCAATGATAAAGTCAAAGCGCGTGTGAAAAATTGTTTTTTACAACTACATGTATATAGCAAAAGTGACCATATTACACTGAAATCCGATGTAAAAAGATGAAAATACACAATGATTTATCACGTCAGCACGACGGTGGTCCTATTACAGACCCTTCTCATCATCATAAACCCGTACAATTATCGGCATCCCATAAATCATCCATGCTGTTTCCTTCTATCAAAATATGGTTCATTTTAACATCATAGTTCCCTGCAGTTTTATTATTATTATTTATTTATATAACACCATTGATTCCATGGTGCTGTACATGAGAAGGGGTTACATACAAATTACAGATATCACTTACAGTGAACAAACTAACATTGACAGACTGATACAGAGGGGAGAGGACCCTGCCCTTTCGGGCTTACATTCTACAGTATGATGGGGAAGGAGACAGTGGGTTGGGGGGTTGCGGCAGTTCCGGTGTTGGTTGAAGTGATATCTCTGGTAGTGGTGAGAAGGTAGCGGGGTCATTGCAGGCTGTAGGCTTTCTTGAAGAGGTGGATTTTCAGGTTCCGTCTGAAGAATCCGAGTGTGGTTGATAGTCGGACGTGTTGGGGCAGGTAATTCCAGAGGATGGGGGCTATTCGGGAGAAGTCTTGGAGGCGGTTGGGTGAGGAGCGAATAAGTGTGGAGGAGAGAAGGAGGTCTTGGGAGGACCGGAGATTACGTGAGGGAAGGTATCGGGAGATTAGTTCAGAGACATATGGGGGAGACAGGTTATAGATGGCCTTGTAGGTCAGTATTAGTAATTTGAACTGGATACGCTGAGGGAATGGGAGCCAGTGAAGAGATTTGCAGAGGGGAGAAGCGCAGGAATAGCGAGGAGAGAGATGGATTAGTCGGGCGGCAGTGTTAAGGATGGACAGGAGAGGTGCGAGGGTGTTAACAGGGAGGCCACAGAAATGGATGTTGCAGTAGTCGAGAAGGGGGGATGATGAGGGCGTGCACAAGCATTTTAGTAGATTGAGGGTTGAGGAAGGGACTGATTCTGGAAATATTTTTTTGAGGTGGCAGGAGGTGGAGAGAGCTTTGATGTGTGGTTTGAAGGACAGGGCAAAGTCAAGTTTTAAGCGGTAAGGTACAAGTTCCTCCCAATCGGTAACTGCGCAGTAATCAGTGAAATGAAATGTAGGCTCGTTCCTCAAAAGCAGCTTTACTTGTGATCATCCTAATGTAATCCTTATTTGCCCTGATGTGTTGGGTGCTTATTATCAGGAGCCCTTCTGTTTATGAACACATCGTAGAGATTACAGATGGGATTTTTTTGCAGGTTGCGAATTTTGTTATGTTACTGATAATTAGAAAGCCATAACCATCTAAATATTATAATGAGAAGGGAAGCACAATAGGATTTAATAAATATTTTATAATGTACTTTTAGAAATATTTGTAGAAAAGATACATTTACGTAGCCTGGCTATAAATCACCAAAATGTTTGGGTCTTTTAAACGCGAATATAACCATTAAAAGTAAGACTAAAATAAATGTAATAAAGTTCTTAATTATAGGCACGGTGCAGTCAGGCGGCCATATAAATCGGACCAAGATCGGACTGCAATGCATAGACTGGCCGGCGGCTATTCCGATCCAACCGTCACGGTTTCATATATTTCTATGCAGCTGTCACACTTTTGTCAGGAGAGTCGACAGCCAGTCCATACGTTGAGGTCCGATCTCGGTCTGATTTATACGGCCGTCTGACTGCACCCTTAATCTGGATGATCGCTCTGATTATCTCACGTTATTTTACAGGGAACACTTGGTAGTGCAGGACCTGCTGGCTTTCCAGGCTTGAGAGTAAGTGTAATAGCTTTTTGCAACTTAATAGTATTTTATTATGTAAATGAATAAATGTTGCAGAATTTGTTCTTTTTAAGAGGTTGCGTCAACTTTTTAAAGGGAACCTTTCAGCGGGTTTTTAAACCCAAAACTAATGTCCTCTGTGTAGAGTCCCTGTAATGTTGATTGCGTTCATGTCTTTGTTTAATAAGTCGATGTCATCTTTTTATAGAAATTAATTGGAATTTTTTTTTGTAAATGATTTGCCAGTGCGGGGAACTTAGCCCTGCAATTACAGCTCTCCAGCCTCGCTCACTCTTTTCTCACCTGGTCAGTCTTCTTTATGACCTGTTATGATCTTCCATCCTGTGTGACCACAAATGATAAGCTAACATCTAGCTAATACCTAGTTCTGGCAAGACTGGTTCCCATTGAGAAGCATTGCTTAATTCAAAGTAATACTTTCCCCTGTGTGCCCATTTCAAGGTAACAATGCCCTGGGGGGTGCAGCAAACAATATAAAAATTGGCTCCCTGGACCACTGTGCACTGCAGATGTGGACACGGTTTGATGTGGCACTTGCCATGTGTACAGGGCACTTGCTTGAAGTCTTAGCCAAGTGCTCTGGTCGGATGCTGGGTGCGGATGACAGAAGATGATTTATAGCCTTACAGCCAATGCTCCATGCATATATGTACAGTGGTGGAAATAATTATTTGATCCCTTGCTGATTTTGTAAGTTTTGCCCACTTACAAAGACATGAACAGTCAATGATTTTAAGGATAGGTTAATTTTAACATTGAGAGATAGAATATCAAAAATAAAATCCAGAAAATCACACTGTATAAATTATATAAATTTATTTGCATTTTGCAGTGAGAAATAAGTATTTGATCCCCTACCAACCATTAAGAGTTCTGGCTCCTACAGACCAGTTAGATGCTCCTAATCAACTGGTTACCTGCATTAAAGATAGCTGTCTTACATAGTCACCTTTATAAATGACTCCTGTTCACAGACTCAGTTAATCACTCAGACTCTAACCTCTACAACATGGGCAAGACCAAAGAGCTTTATAAAAATGTCAGGGACCAGATCATAGATCTGCACAAAGCTGGAATGGGCTACCAAACCATAAGTAAGATGCTGGGTGAGAAGGAGACAACTGTTGGTGCAATAGTAAGAAAATAGAAGAAATACAAAATGACTCTCAGTTGACATTGATCTGGGGCACCATGCAAAATCTCACCTCATGGGGTATCCTTGATGATGGGGAAGGTGAGAGAACATCCTAAAACTACATGGGGGAAACTTGTTAATGATCTCAAGGCAGCTGGGACCACAGTCACCAAGAAAACCATTGGTAACACATTACGCCGTAAAGGTGTAAAATCCTGCAGTGCCCGCAAGGTCCCCCTGCTCAAGAAGGCACATGTGCAGGCCCATCTGAAGTTTTCCAATGAATACCTGGATGATTCTGTGAGTGATTGGGAGAAGGTGCTGTGGTCAGATGAGTAAAAAATTGAGCTCTTTGGCATTAACTCAACTCGCCGTGTTTGGAGGAAGAGAAATGCTGCCTATAACCCAAAGAACACCGTTCCCACTGTCAAGCATGGAGGTGGAAACATTATGTTTTGGGGGTGCTTTTCTGCTAAGGGCACAGGACTACTTCACCGTATCAATGGGAGAATGGATGGAGCCATGAACCGTAAAATCCTGAGTGATAACCTCCTTCACTCCGCCAGGACATTAAATATGGGTCGTGGCTGAGTCTTCCAGCAAGAAAATGACCAAAAACATACAGCCAAGACAACAGAGGAGTGGCTCAAAAAGAACTACATTAAGGTCATGGAGTGGCCTAGCCAGTCTCCAAACTTTAATCCCATAGAAAACTTATGGAGGGAGTTGAAGCTCTGAGTTGCCAAGAGACAGCCTCAAAATATTAATGATTTAGAGATGATCTGCAAAGAGGAGTGGAGCAAAATTCCTCCTGACATGTGCGCTAACCTCATCATCAACTACAAAAAAAATTCTGACTGCTGTGCTTGCCAACAAGGGTTTTGCCACCAAGTATTAAGTCTTACTTGCCAGAGGGATCAAATACTTATTTCTCACTGCAAAATGAAAATAAATTTATATAATTTATACAATGCGATTTTCTGGATTTTGTTTTTGATATTCTATCTCTCAATGTTAAAATTAACCTAACCTTAACATTATAGACTGTTCATGTCTTTGTCAGTGGGCAAACTTACAAAATCAGCAAAGGATAAAATACTTCACTGTATACAAATTATCTCATGTCAAGAAAAAAAATGACACAGGATAGGCGCATCCCAATAAAATCTTCAAGCTTTATTTCATATCCAAAGGGTTAAAAGTTCCACATGATGATAATAAGACACTCTGAGTGCGTTTTATTATCATTATGTGGAACGTTTAACCTTTTGGATATAAAATAAAGCTTGAAGATTTTATTAGGATGTGCCTATCCTACTTCATTTTTTTTCTTTGGATGCTTTCTGTTGGATCGCAGCACTGGACAAGGCCATCATTATGATGAACACAAGCACGTATTGATTGAGTACGGTGCAAACTTTTTTTTTCTCTTTTCAAGTTGTGCAAATTATCTCCTATGTGACCATCGGTAAGGTCACCATCAATGAATCTGATGAAGGAAACTCTCTTTCCAGTGCAACATATGGTCAATATCCTACCCATAAAGAAACTTTAGCAAACTGCAGCCGGGGAACAGGGGTTTTCCTAAACTTTAAATTTTCCATATTATGAGATTGATCCTACATGAAAGCTGTTAGAAATCTCTCTAGAAAACCCGACCTGACACCCTGTATTATGCATCACATTGATCTGTTTCGCACTTTCTCTGAAGCTTTGTAATGCTCGTTGTTGGTGTCCCACCTGCTCCTTAAAAGATCTTTCACAAAATAACGTCCCTCTTCCTGTCTACAGCGAGTCTTGCCAGTTGGCATTCCGCCTTTTCGTTTGTTGGACAATTGACACAAATCAGCTTGGAACATTTTGGTTTTAGAGAAAAGAGCGTTACCGAGCTGCCAACACTAAGCCGCTACCCCAGCTGTAGATCTTAAGAGCCCCATGATTTATTGTAGAGCGTTAGCCGCAGTTCTCGGCTACCGAATCTGAATGGCTTGTGAAATAAACACTCCATCTCCATATTGACCCTGCAAAGTGCCAAGAATCTGATGATCGCGGGGGGGGGGGATGCTTGGAATCACTCAGTAAAGGCTTTTATATAACACCAGGGGGCTTCAGAGACCACTTCTAGGGGTAAGTAGGAATAAAACATCCCATTTATTAAGTTTACTATCTTTTTTTCTTCTTTCAATGGCAAGTCATTTTTGATTGCTGTTTGGAGTCTGAGATCTCAGAGCGTCTGTCTTATTTCAATGAGATCACCTTGACGTTGGTGAATGGGCTCACATTTTTTGGCCAAATTTTGTGCAGAGTATCTCATGTGTTTTCCTAAATTTCAAAAGCCATTACACTATTCACTCTTCTTATATTTCACATAGATATGCCTTAATGCAATTGAGTGCAACCATTTCCTCATTTTAATATGTCTTGTTCCTCTGGTCATTGACCGGAATCGGTAAATCAGGAACCCTATAATTCATAATTCAAGAGAAGAATTCTGTTGATGACCTGATATTCACCTCCCAGACTTCATCATTGAAAGTAACTTTTATCAGTAGTTACTAGAGATGAGCAACTCCAATCAATGCAAATAGAACTTGTGTGGAATTTTTAGAAATTCACTTACCTTGCCAAAATTCTAACAATTGGCAATTCGCCTCTTTGCAAATTGTAAAAAAATGTCTGCTGCTATTTTACACATTGCAGAAGATTGCATTAGCTAGAGAAGGAACACATGGCTTCGGGCAAGCTTTGCCGTAATGCTTTGGAGCTATGACATCACATAATACTCAACAGCTCATCAGGAGGGACTATCATAGCCTGTATAAAAGCTGAGGCAGAGAATGCAGCAGCTTGTGAAGCTGGATAGTAAGAGGACATCACAGTTCAATAGAGATAGGGAAGAAAGCCATAAAACAATTAAAAAACTGCACAAATAGTGTGTGAAAGCACAGCAGTGAAGACTTCAGTAGGGTCATAAACATTTGTCTGGGCAGTTGGAGGCTTTGGAGTAATTTCAATTTGTGGCAAACTTGAAACTTCTGGGCCCCAAGGCAAAATCTGTTATAGGGTCTCCTCTTTACCATATGCCATTTTTAATACTGGTGTCTCCTTATGGAACAGATGGACCTATGGGCCACCCCAGGAACCACGGCCAGTTGCAACTCCTACCTTTATAGCGATAAATTACTGTGATAAATGTAGATAAGTTAGATTTCTTCAAGGGCAGACATGGCCGATAATTACCTGTTGTTTTATTCTTACAATAGTCCATCATCCCCTAATGGATGATTTTAGATTATGCACAAAAATCATTGCAAAATCAGAATCGCTTGCATGTGAATGCGATTTCTTTAACCCCATTTACAAGCATATGACACAGTGGATACATCAAGGATAAGCCCTGTGCGGATTCGCTGCAATTGTGGTGGATCTGCACAATCTCGCACATTCATTCACTTATATGCAAACTTGCAAAAACTACGGTTATTTATTTTTCTGGTGCCACAAGAAAACTCTTAGCTTTCCAAAATATCACATATGTTTCTATCACACATATGGGAAGAAATGCCGTAAGCAGCAGCTGCAGCGGAGTAATGAGGAGGCTCAGCAGCACCACCTATTGACTGATCAGTACCGGACCATGTTCCATCTGATTAGGCCTCGTTCAGACATCTGCTTTACACATGTCACACGATTTATGCAGAGAAAACATGTACTTATAGTCTATGGTTCATATGTCTTTGTTTTCTTACGGACCGTGTTGTTGCCATCCACGTACAGTCCATGTGATATTTTTTACATTGTAAAGGGTGAAACTTTGCTAATTTAATTTTTTTTATCATATGAAAAAATCACTGATGAAACAATGATGGTGAAAAATAAAACTGACACACTGACTCAAAATATTGATAAAAATTGGTCCCTTTGTTCAGGTATGGACTTCTAAAAAAGGTCTTATAGAAAGATCTACTTGATGAGTCTGATGTACTTGCTTTTAAAATCCATGTTAGAATGACTGTATAATCCTGATATTAAGTTAAGCTATTATGTATCTGAAAGTGTACAGTATTCAGTCGCTGCCCACCCAGCCTGAGTGACAGCTGCAGCTTGTAGTGAGCAGTGAGATTTCAGCAGCTGGAAAGAGGGACAATGAGGAGATGTCAGTCAGTAGAAACTCAGCAGCAGGGAGGGGGGACACCATAGAGCTGTCAATCAAGATTGGTGGCTGGAAACTCAGCAGCAGTAAGGTGGGACACTCTGGGGCAGTCATTCAAGCTTGGTGAGTAAAAAATGCAGCCGCAGGGAAGAGGGACAGTGGGGAGCTGTCAATCAGGCTTGGTGGCTGGAAATTGAGCATCAGGGAGGCGAAATACTGGTGAGCTTTAATCAGGCTTGGTGAGTGGAAATTGAGCAGCAGGAAGGAGGGACACTAAGGAGCTGTCAATCAGGCTTAGTGAGTGGAAACTGAGCAGCAGGGAGGAGGGACACTGAGGAACCATCAATCAGGCTTGGTGGGTGGAAATTGTGCAGCGGGAGGAGGGACACTGAGGAACCATCAATCAGGCATGGTGGGTGGAAATTGAGGAGCGGGAGGAGGGACACTAAGGAGCTGTCATTCAGGCTTAGTGAGTGGAAACTGAACAGCAGAGAGGAGGGACACTGAGGAACCATCAATCAGGCTTGGTGGGTGGAAATTGTGCAGCGGGAGGAGGGACACTGAGGAACCATCAATCAGGCTTGGTGGGTGGAAATTGAGGAGCGGGAGGAGGGACACTGAGGAGCTGTCAATCATGCTTGGTGTGTTGAAATTTAAATTTAAGCTTCCAAAATGCATTATACAGCCATTCTGACATGACTTTTCAAAGTAAGTATACCAGTGTCATCATATCTAAGAGATCTATTTAATAATATATGCAGTTTGTTTTGGGAAATCTGGTGGCAAATAACTTATACAATTTGTCATTATACCATACAGTAAAAAATGTGTACACGAACATATTTCTTTTAAACATGAGAGCCTGTCAGAGGGTTGATGGATGGCAGTCAGACGCATACATTTTTTTCTCATTAAATACCCCCACACCATACATCTCAGGATATCATGTTGAAGTTAATGAAGGACACATTTGTAAGTTTAACCTGTACAATGCCTAAACGTGCATTTGACTAGTGATAATCCAAATTAAATCCAAACTACCCCACTAAATACATGTCTTAAGTCTCCAAAGGATAGATGATAAATGCATGATCACTGGGGGTCCTCCCTCTGGGACTGGTGAGGATGCTGGTAGTTTGACCCTAGTGATCTCACATTTTCCAACTGTCCTGTGGAGATTTGATAAATGTGTTTAGTACAGTAGAATACAGTATATTTAAAAAAAAGCCTTTTAAGTATCCGCATAAATTGTGTTTTCAGTGGAAAGAGGTATCTTCAGTGTTAATGTATCCCTAAGCTTTGTGAATTTATGAAAGGGAATCCGTCATCAGATTACACAGCAAAAACCTGCTATTGACATAAGGTAGGGGCATAGACCCTTATGCCAGGGATGTATCACTTAGTTTTCTGGGTGCGGCATTTATGATGATTAGAGATGAGCGACTTTGCCTTTTTTAGGGTCGAGTCGGGTTTCATGAAACCCGACTTTCTCAAAAGTCAAGTCGAACGAAATTGGCCGACTATAGGGAAAAGTCGTGAAACACGAAACCCAATGCAAGTCAATGGGGAGAAAAGTCGGCAGTGAGTGGAGGACTGTAAATACACCTGGCATGAAATTTAACCCTAGAGGCGGCGAACTCTCTCTCTTCTCTCTCTCTCTCTCTCCCACTCCCACTACGCTCCCGCTACGCTATGCTTCTCTCATTGGCTGAAAAAAAGTCACGTGCAAGCATTCGGTGAAACCCGACTTTGGCGCTTGGGTCGCCGACCACATGGCCAACTTCACACTGTGGTCGGGTTTCGTTTCATGAAACCCGACTTTGGCGAAAGTCGGCGACTTTTGAATCTGACCAACCTGTTTCGCTCGACTGTAATGATGATTTCTATGTTGCAGATCTAGCAGACCTCAGAATGCTGAACCCTGTATAACCCCACCCACACCACTGATTAGCAGCTTTCTGTGTACACTGTGTATTGACTGAAAGCCGCTAATCAGTGGTGGGGACATGGTTGGACCAGGAGGCACAAGACACCTAGTCCTGTAGTGATAATCTTTGGCTGATAAAACACTGATTGTATTGAAACAGCAACACACAGCCCAGTAAGTGACACATCGCATGAATCAGGATCTCTGCACCCACAATGTGCTGCTCTCAAATTACATAGTAAAAACCTGCTGACAAATTCCCTTTAAGCCAAATTGTTGTCTTGGTCTTTACTTAAGTACTGAAATAAAATATATTCAGAATACCATATATTTTAATGATGCTCCTTGGCTTTTGGAGTGATTTCAAAGTCGTGTGACTACTTTTCAACTTTGGAAACTTTTTGGTCTCCTGTCCTGGATTGACCTCAGCTACTTTAGTTTCAGTTTATGGCTAGCTTTGGGACCCAACTAGTTTTGTGTTTGGAGAACTGAGAACCTGGTAAACTGTCACCTGACTTGTTTAAGTTACTGAAGTGCCAAAGAAAATATAATAAAAGCATATTAGAAAATTATTTTAAGGGATTCTTCATAAATGTTGGCAAAGTCACTCCAAAAAATGTAATCTCATCAAACTACAAAGACCCGGACATTGGATGGAGTCTAAAATTGCTGCAAATCCATTCATGTTGCCAGCAATATATTTAGCATCCAGTATACCCATAATATTATTCTTATTAATTGTAGCGGTTTTTTTACGTTATAGGGAGAAGTGGGGCCAGTGGGACCATCCGGGCCGCCTGGGATTCCTGGTTCTCAGGTATTCTGTGAACCATCCATTCTGGATCACTTTTTAGCTCATGTGAGCATAAGAACTAAAAGCTATATATCTCTACTTTTTTTTTTTTTTTCCAATTCTAGGGCCTTCCAGGAATTATGGGGCAACCTGGACTGAAAGGTGATAAGGTGATCTAAATATTTCTATTATCAGTGTGAATATTATCTCATAGAAAATCCGCACTTGTAAAATTAATCAAGTTTGTTGACAGTATATTTGACTTACAAAGTTGCTGTCTTGGCAGAATTTTCGGAGTTTCAATTCTTTTTAATTCCTGAGAATTTATACAACTGTTGCCGCCAGCGAACCTTGCACATTTCTCAGCGTCCTTGTGATTATATGACTTATCGCAATATATTATTTAGGGTGAAGTCGGATTCTCAGGGGAACCGGGCGAGCCGGGCTATCAGGGAGATAAGGTATGTTCCACACCATTTTTTATAGGAATATCATGTTTATTCCCACAAATTAATAAAAATTTGATCCCAGGAGGGTGGTATCTAATGCAGATGCTTGGTCCAACTTGGCCATAAATCCACAACCCATTGGACTGAGATTGATTTAAACGGTTCACAAAAACATCACTGATGCTCGTACAAACGCATATTTTTCTAACTAGAGTCCTTCAGCTGATTATTACCATTTGTGGAAACACAACCCAATAGAAATTAGGATTTTTTTCCTACAATTGCCTGTGAAAAATGCAGAAACAGATTTGATAGAGAAGAAAAGAAAATATATTTTGGAAAATGCTAAAGTGGTCCTGTGACTTGACATAAATGTGTATTTTTTTATCAGATGTAAATGTCACTGTTCTCCTGAATCTGTTTTTTTTTTTCTCTTATTCCTGCGCCTCTCCATTCCTTAGATATGGCCCTGTCTAAATATATAATTTAAAAAAAATGGTTTAAAAACTGCTCTTCTCCTGAATCCGTCAATGTTTTTCTTTTGCTCCTGCGCCTCTCTGTTCCGGAGATATGACCCTTTTCTTCCCTGCATATAAATCTAGTCTTTTTAGCCAAGACGGAAGGGTCTTCAACTTTTTCTCTGTGGGTGTCATCATTAGAGTTAATGCCCCCTTGGCTAAAAAGACAAGATTTATATACAGGGTCAAGAAAAGGGCCATATCTCCGGAACAGAGAGGTGCAAGAGCAAAAGAAAAACATCAACGGCTTTTAATTCAGGTTTTTAAAAAAATGACATTTATTGCAAGACAAAGGTCCTCGTTAAGATATAAGCAGGAGATATGTTATGTATCCTCTAACCAATTACTAATCAGGAGTCCTTAGAACCAAGTCATGGATTCCTCAGAAGATAACAGATGTAAGCATTACTTCTCTTACAGTATGGATGGCAAACTAAATTTAGCATCATAGATACTTAGCATGAGGATAGGCAAAGCCATCAATATATCTCAGCCATGGTCTATTGTAAAATGCTTTACGGTCTCCTACACCTAGCTTCCTGGAGGGAGAAATGTGAGCAGGAGTGGAAACAATTTTTAGAGCTGGTCTTATGATAATAAGGCTGGGAATCACTGCCATAGAATATTTTGATGATGCTATTGACTATAAAAGGGTTGGCTTATGAAAAACACGACATCACACATCCTTTTTTCATCTTAAGGACCCTTACCAAACACAAGAATGGAGGTCTCGAGCCTCCTATTTCTTTTGAAAACCATGGCATCATCCATCCTTTTTCATCTTGGGGAGCCTTACCAAACACAAGAATGAAGGTCTCGAGCCTCCTATTTCTTACTGCATTGGGAAACAGCTAATCAATACAGCTGACAAAAAGAGTACTTGGCTATCTTTGTGAATCCTGTAGGCTTGTAGTCAAGCGGTAGACTGCATGGGAGACTCAGGATGCCTGTTCTCCCCATTGATGACATTTATCACCTTTTTTATCGCATTCTCTTTAATTGATCAAAAGAAAACAGCTTATTATATGATCAATTATGTTAAAATACAAGTTTCTGTGATGTTTTTGGATTATTTTTGCTTTAGTGTTATGGTTTCTTTGGTGTTTTGAACCAGTTTAATGATAATATTGTATACATTAATATCCCTCAGTGACTCAGTCTTTTGATTTTAATAGGGTGCTCTGGGTTTGCCGGGACCTCCTGGATTGAAGGGAAAACAAGGACCCCCGGTATGTCAGCCTGTTTTGGTTTGCAAGTAAGATCAACAATAGAATGCTATTGAAATATGTTTATCATCAGTCTTGTGTATGAAAGTCGAGTGTGGGTGGAAAATGATCGGAGATCACTTAGCGGGATTGTCTCATGAACACGAGGTCAAAAAGGACCACAGGTTAATAATAATAATAATAATTTTATTTCTATAGCGCCAACATATTCGGCAGCACTTTACATTATAGAGGGGACTTCTACAGACAATAGACATTACAGCATAGCAATAAACACATAGATCAAAACAGATACCAAGAGGAATGAGGACCCTGCTCGCAAGCTTACAATCTACAAGGAAAAAGGGGAGACACGAAAGGTGGATGGTAACAATTGCTTTTATTGTTTGGACCATCCCTAGTGTAAGAATCGGGTGTTCCTGTTGCTGCATGATTCAGATAACAGTCTAAATATGTAACAGTACAGACACAGAGGGCTATTAAATGCAAAAAGTATGTGAGAACATGATGCGAGGAACCTGGTTATGGTAAAACATTTTGAAATGAGCCACACTGGAATATTTAGGTTAATGCGTTGAGGTGATAGGCCAGTCTGAACAAATGCGTTTTTAAGCCACGGTTAAAAGTGGGGATTGGGGATTAATCGTACTAGCCTGGGTAGTGCATTCCAAAGAATTGGCACGGCACGTGAAAAGTCTTGGAGACGGGAGTGGGAGGTTCTGATTAATGAGGATGTTAACCTCCGGTCATTAGCAGAACGGAGGGCACAGGTAGAGTGGTAGACTGAGACGAGGGAGGAGATGTAGGGTGGTGCTGAGCCATGGAGAGCTTTGTGGGTGAGGGTAATAAGTTTATACTGAATTCTGGAGTGGATGGTTTACCAGTACAATGACTGGCACAAGGTAGAGGCACCGGTATAGCAATTAGTGAGGAATATGATCCTGGCTGCAGCATTCAGGACGGATTGGAGAGGGAAGAGTTTGTTAAGAGGGAGACCAATTAGAGAGTTACAATAGTCCAGACGAGAATGAATAAAAGAAACAGTAAGAGTTTTTGCAGAGTCGAAAGTAAGAAAGGGTCGAATTCTAGAAATATTTTTGAGGTGCAGATAACAAGAGCGAGCCAATGATCGGATGTGGGGAGTGAATGAAAGCTCCGAATCAAGTATGAACCCAAGACAGCGGGCATGATGCTGGGGAGTAATAGTGGAACCACACACGGAAATGGCAATGTCGGGCATAGGTAGGTTAGGAGAGGGTGGAAACACGAGGAGTTCAGTTTTTGACAGGTTCAGTTTCAGATAGAGGGAGGACATGATGTTAGAGACAGCAGTAAGACAATCTCTGGTGTTTTCTAAAAAGGCTGGCGTGATATCAGGAAAAGAAGTGTATAATTGGGTGTCATCAGCATAGAAATGGTACTGGAAACCAAATCTACTGATTGCTTGATCAATAGGGGCAGTGTACAAAGAGAAGAGGAAGGGGCCTAGAACCGATCCTTGAAGAACCCCAACAGTAAGGGGAAGATGAGAGGAGGAGGAGCCAGCAAAAGATACAGTAAGAGAGCGGTCAGAGAGATAGGAGGAGAACCAAGAGAGAACGGTGTCCTTGAGGCCAATGGAACAGGTTATGAAAGTTTGTAGAAGAGGCATTTCAAGGTGGTTTGGGGGGCATTTCTGGGCAGAAAAGATGCTAGGATTAAAATGTCCTACGATATGGTATTTAAATGTTAGGAGGTATGAACATGTAGCTTTTACAAGGACAAAACAGAAAAGAAAAATCGAGATTAATGCAGTCTGAGGAAATAAATGTCTACATGTTCTCTGCTAAAAATCAGAACATTTTAACTGATAATCGGAAACGAGGTTTCCCAGTAATACTGTTCCCCGATTATCCGCTCAAAACGCTCATTCATCGGGTGAATGCCTTTTTGTGCACTTTGGATAGCATTGTTCTCGGCAGCATATGTCCTGTTTGCATGCTGTGTTGTGCTGCCGAGAACAATGCTATTCAAAGTGCACAAAAAGGCTGTATTAACAATTGTTCTGTGGGCATGGGAATTGCAGTCAGCCTGTTGTCAACAGCTATCTGACGACTGCTGATCGGATTAATTGTAGCCAATCAGCAGTCACAATTCGCCAGTGTAAATGCACCCTAAGTCTGTTCACATTTTGTATTTTTATTCCATCAGTGGTAAATGTCAGTAGTATTCCTTGATGCATGACTTCGACAGAAGCCTTCAGTATCTGCCGCTGTGTAGGCATAATGGTGGATATCTTGGGCATTGACTTCCCTGTATTTTGGCAATTGTCTCCCATTGTAATGTTGGCCATTGATTCCCCTGTTTGCTCTACGTCATCTTATAGAGATGATTATGCTATATCATGCAATAAAAAAGTGATGCCAATATATACCAGCCTAGAGTATGTCTAAAGGATGGGGGGGTTTTTTGCCATACACTAGGTGCATCATTCAATAAGTTCAACTTCACCAGACATAGTGAAAAGTGAACATTCACCAATCTGAACAAACTTGTCAAGCTGTTTATGCGATCGTCATCATTCAACCCTACAGTAACCAGATAGTACATTATATAGTGTACCATGACAACTAAAGTCTACTGACCTTCAAATCATGTATGAGCACTTCTGCAACATTAGTTAGATGGGATTCATAGGTATAAAGGATAAAGCATGTCAAGATTTAGGGGAGTAGTTTTACAGGAATGATAAATAGGCAAATGAAAGTGCTGAGATGACAAGGTTATATTATTCATTGCTGGTGAAGAAACCCAAAGATTTCTTATAAATATTTAACACAAGCATCTAGTCAATTGGGCCAAGTCAGTTCTTTGGTCACTTTTAGCAAGACATCCAGCAATTCTCTTGGTGTCGGTATGATATGGTTGGCAATATTAAAATCAGGATAATCCATCCTATAATTCCTTAAGTAATCCACCTTCCCTTTTTATGATAGTTACCGGGGCTTTCATGGGTCCCACCATCCTCTCCAAAAAACGTTTGATATGAGAAGGACTGATAAAGTTGTTTCTGTAGACTGATCTGCATGATCAAGAAAGGATAATATATACATTTTAGCTATGTACATATCCTATTTATCTTCAGTGCAACAGTACACGGCTACTGTCACAACTGTTACACCCCGGTCCGCGCCGCCTCGACTTACTCACCTCGTTTCAGCATCTTGGCAGGTCTCTGGACGAGAGGCGCGCCGCTTGGTGTCCTCACTTCCGGTTTCACGGTCGGTCTCTGGATCCGGTGACTCGTGCGCGCTCCGTCCTCGGCTTAGGCCGCGGCTGCGCGCGTCTCTGGCCTCTTATTCTAAATTAAGCTCTTGACCCGGAAGTCTTTCCTGACCTGCAGCAGCCACTAGTATAGCAGGCTGCTTCCTGTTAGGGAAGGCGCCTGATTATCACATTGCTTCCCTGCTAGGCCAGCTAGGTTCCTGCATAGTCGCCCTTTGTACTCAGGTCCCTGCGTGTACCCGGCGTCCTTCCAAGTACACGCTCTACACTCTCTTGTAGTCAGGCGTGCTTCCCAGTACGCACTCTGCACTCTCATGTACCCAGGCGTGCTTCTCAGTACACACCCTGCACTCTCTTGTACCCTGTGTGCTTCCGAGTACGCGCTCTCCGCCCTCCTGTACCCAGCATGCCCCCATATTCACCCTGCTAGACACGGTCTCTCGCGCCTCCTTCGAGCCGGCCACCTGGTACCAGCAGTCGTGGTACTTTATCCCCCTGGGTCTGCCCCTGACGCTCCCTGTATAGGGAGTGGTCCTCACTAGGTCAGCTCACCCGGGGTGGGTTGGTACCACGGCCCAGAGGGTCCCCTCCAGGAGTCGTTACAACAACTTCCTATACAGTACATGTGTGTGCTCACCATCTATTGTACTATTACTCACCTGTGAAGTTTTATGTGCATACAGATGTAGCAAAGGTTACCTTGACTCGACACTGTAATATCAGGACTCGAAAAAATATTGTATTCAACACCTAACTTGATATCAGTCAATAACTTGTGCGATGGTAAATAGTCTAAATCCTTTTAAGTTAGATAAATTACTGTGACAGGTTATCAAGATGATGTGTTTGAGTCATGATAACCTTTGCTACATCTGTATGTTACAAAATAATTACCGTACTTTTTCTTCTATTGCCACTTTTGAGTACATTGACACGTTCAGGATGGAGTTGCCTAAGGCAAAATCCACTGTGCATTTTCCCAAAGGCTCTACATCAGAAATCCAAGACTTATTTTTTCTTATATTCTGGTGAATCCATGCAAAAAATTAGTCTTTATGTAATTCCTTGAGATTAATCCATGACATTCCTCAACTGAAAGCTAAAAAAAAAATCTAACATGCTCATTTTTCTAACATTTTTTTTTTTTTGCCCATGCCACAAACAACAAATTTTCTATTTTGGGTATTTTTTTTTGTTTTTTTTGTTTTTCTGGAACATTAACAAGATTCACATTTTGCATTCTTTTAGGTCTTGGAGCTGTTTAACAGTTCAGACAAAAGTACAGTTCTTCCCTACAGGGCCAGTTAGAAAGGAGCTCTTAACCTTCCCCATCATTGATAAGCCACCATCCTGCCACAGGACTGGAAAGGCTGGAGACCCACATACCCACAGCAGCATCCAGTATTGCTTTTCATAAAAACTATTATTTTTATTAAGAGATGTGCGTATCAACCACTCTCACTGCTAGTACACATATGCTGTTTTGCCAAAACGATTTTCGGCAGCACGTCTCTACTTGGGCTTATACAAACAATGAGATTTAACAAATATTATGATCGGAAAAACAATTAACGTGAAGAAAGAAACCGCTTAAAATAACAAAGCACATGAAGTTTTAACTATTTTTTGTTTTTCTGTATTTAAGGGAAAAGTTGGAGATCGAGGACCACAGGGATTGCCGGGCCCCCCTGGACCAGAGGTAATAGCCGCCGATATTCATATACAATAACAGCACAATAAATACGCCACCTCTGTATCACCACTCAAAGGGTTCATCCCAACAATGAAAGCTATCACCTCTCCAAAGCAAATATAATTTACCGAAAAGTGAGGGGTCCAACTGCTGGGAGCCGCACCGATCCCGACGGCAGGGCTCTGAAATGCTCTGTTAGCATACCATCATGTTATTCATTCTCTATGGGACTCCAGGAGATACCTGAACAGTGAGAATAAAAGGAGTGGTGCCACATATGCAGGCACTTTAGAGCCTGTTTTTAGATTAGTGGGGCAGTCGGACCATCACTGATTTGTCAGATATCCTTTGAATGATAGGAATAACTCTTTAAAAGTGTTACTAAACGAAATTAGAACTGTATATATGAGGCATACACAATCATGGGGGAAAAGGATATAATAAAAGCATTTAAGAGAATCTGTTTGATCTCCTGAGATGCTTGTATTCCCTATTAAATGGGTAGTGTCACAGCTGGTATTTGGCATGTACACAATAGAAATCAGCAGCACTCTGTATACCCTAAGATGTATGCATAGATTGAATATATGAAATTTGAGCTGCATTACTGCTGTATAGAATATACTTGATTGGCACAAATTGGCCAATTCATAAGAGCTAGCTTGGGGTCCCATTGGTTGCTGCAGTCCTGAGCTGATGGCACTGCTGGACATCTTCCAATTTCAAAGGAAAGTAAGCATGATATGTCTTTCTTCAGCTGCACTACATATCCTTAGTTTATGGTCTTCAACGTTACCCATTTCTTGGTGCTTCTTCAAAAGAGGTGCAAATCCTGAAACCCCAGTCTGCTTTTAAATCTTTGTCTCGGAGAGACCTTGTTGATGCAGTATAACTACCTTGTGTCTTGTTGCTGTTATCAGGCTTGCCATGGTGCATGACCTGTGACATGAAACTGTCTTCCACAACCTCACCTTTGTAGCAGAGTTTGGCTGTTCTTCAAACAGGTATTATCTAGGACTATTTATTTTTTTTACTAGGGGCCTAAGAACTAGCAGTCAGATAGTTACTAACTACCTGCATGTTGTCCCCAGTGTTAATCTCTGCTGCATAGAGCTGTCACAGACATGAATTGCTGGAAGGAGCAGCCAGTTACCATTCTGAGCTTGCGCCATGTAGAACATGCAGGTAGATGCCTCTGTTAGTTTTTAGTCCATGGAAAAAAAATAAATTAGTCCTTGACAACCCTTGTAAGCTTCCTACACAACTGTTTCCATTTCAGTTAATGACTTGTTTTAGCCTACATATGAAAATGATCATTACCGCCATTGTGATCTAATTGGTTACTTACTCATACACCTGAATATAATCCTACAAAATCCCAGACTTTTCCTTCAAAACAGCATTAATTATTTTAAGTGCAAAAGGGTGGTCACATTCAAAGAATTCTTACCTTTGAGTGTTTTTCCACATCAGCATAAAACTTTTGCACAGTACTGTGAATATATACATTATATATACAGTACAGACCAAAAGTTTGGACACACCTTCTCATTCAAAGAGTTTTCTTTATTTTCATGACTATGAAAATTGTAGATTCACTCTGAAGGCATCAAAACTATGAATTAACACATGTGGAATTATATAATTAACAAAAAAGTGTGAAACAACTGAAAATACTGTATGTCTTATATTCTAGGTTCTTCAAAGAGATTAGATAGATAGATAGTAGGGATAGAGAGATTAGATAGATAGAGAGATAAGATAGATAGAGAGAGAGATTAGATAGAGATTAGATAGAGAGATTAGATAGATAGATAGATAGAAGAGAAACAGCACAGTACTTAGCTCTTCGGGTGCACGGCCCCAGGCAAATAGTCCAATATTCACCACAATGTCCAATATTCAATCCAAATGAAGGCAGCACTCCATGGTATATATTCCAAACGATAGTGAATTTATTAGAGCCACATATCAGGGCAACGTTTCGGCTCAAAGTGAGCTTGAGGAAGGCTCACTTAGAGCCCAAAATTTGCCCTGATATGTGGGTCTAATAAATTCACTATCGTTTGGAATATATACCATGGAGTGCTGTCTTCGTTTGGATTGAAAAAAAATAAATAAATATATATATACATATACACACAACAAACAAGGGCAAGACTAAAGCTCAGTTGTCCATTCACTCTTACATTGGAGTAGCAGACAAAAATCAAAACAAAAACCAATTCTACATTTTTTGACATTTTTCTGGTGTAAAAATATTTGGACATCTCGAAGTTGCATAAAAGTTTTGCCATTTTCCCCACTCGTCCGAGCCAGCTCTGGCAACTTTTAGAAGAGGTGGCGAAGCTCATCCAGGATGAGGCACCCAACAAATTCATCATAATTTACGCCTCAAAAGTGGAGTAAATTACACGACAAATGTACTACAGCTTCCGACTGCAAACGGCAGTTGAATGATGCCTCGAAACCAATAAGAAGTGTATGTCTCTCAATGAACTTGGTGCATCTCACAAAACGGTAGTCTAGATGGACCAGTCCCATACACTTGTAAAATAAATATTATTAAATGCCAATGTTTACCACTACAGACATGCCAGATAGAACTAACACATCCAGTTAGAAAAATATTGGAGTCACCCCCGGTTCCCAAGTGTAAAATTGCAGGGAGTATAGAACAATAGATACCATTCATCTCGTGAGCGTAGAGCTATAATCATAAGATCTAGTAAAGCAGTCACCATACGCTCACAGGTCTGAGGATAACCACAGGGAACCTTATATGTGACTTACTGACTTGCATTGGGGCATTTTTCTGCTTTAAATCAACATTTAGGACGATTTACTGATGTGAATTTCTGGTATTTCATTCCTCATTGATGGATGGGATGTGTGATAGTGTAAGGGTCTTTGTTTAAATAGTTCTCTGATATTCCTGCTTATGTCAAACATGTGCACGTCAGTATAGTTTACATTACTCCAAGTCTCCTTGATTAGTTTCATTCTGGCCAAGTTCTCCTCCCAAGTCACTTTGATTTGTTAATTTTCACACTAGAAATATTTGGTATTGGCGTAGCGGTATTGGCCGTAAACTCTGCGTCTGGTTATTTTCTCCTGCACTTTTTTCTTAAAGTTGTAACCTGCTAACTCTCAAATATACATAGTGGTGAACTATGAATATGTCCAGCTATGTGTTAATTACTCGTTCCAGTGCACAAATGACTGGACAGTTTGTCTTAGATTTCATAAACTAAACGTGATCATACAGGCGCCATATTGTTCCTACACAACTACATTTTGTATTGGGTCCCTATTTCTATTTATTGTTAGTATATAAGCTAGGTCGACCATATAATACGACCATACAGTGACCAAATAATGGTGTCAAACAATGCCGAAAAATAATCATATTATACAGTTCTAAAATAATAGTTCCATACAGATACAAAAAAAAAAAAAAGCATGAGGACATAAAAAGCTACTCACTGAATATATAGGAAATAATCACAAATTTTATTGCACATTCAATAGATAAGGAAAAACACCATTAAAACACTTAATAACCTGAAAACAGTATATAAACTACGGTATATAGCCAAATCAAATGGACAATACTCTATACTCCTGCTTCTAGACCTGTCCGCTGCATTTGACACAGTTGACCACTGCCTCCTACTACAGATCCTCTCCTCCTTCCGCATCAAAGGCCTTGCCCTATCTGGATCTCCTCATACCTTTCCAACCGCACATTCAGCGTCTCCCACTCCCACACCACCTCCTCATCCCACCCTCTCTCTGTTGGAGTCCCCCAAGGCTCTGTTTTAGGACCCCTACTCTTCTCAATCTATACACTTGGTCTGGGGCAACTCATAAAGTCCCACGGATTCCACTACCACCTTTGTGCTGATAACAATCAGATCTACCTCTCTGGCCCAGACGTCACCTCTCTGCTGTCCAGAATCCCAGAGTGTCTATCAGCCATATCCTCCTTCTTCTCCTCTCGCTTCCTCAAACTCAATGTAGACAAATCTGAACTCATCATCTTTCCTCCATCTCACAGATCTTCTTTACCCGACCTAGCTATAACAATTAATGACATCACACTTTCCCCAGTACCAGAAGTCCGCTGCCTCTGAGTAACCTTTGACTCTGCCCTGTCCTTCAAACCGCACATCCAACATCTTTCTACCTCCTGTCGCCTCCAGCTCAAAAATATTTCCAGAATCCGTCCTTTCCTCAACCCTCAATCTACTAAAATGCTTGTGCACACCCTCATCATCTCCCGCCTCGACTACTGCAACATCCTTTTCTGTGGTCTCCCTGCTAACACCCTCGCACCTCTCCAGTCCATCCTTAACTCTGCCGCCCGACTAATTCATCTCTCTCCTCGCTACTCCTCCGCTTCTCCCCTCTGCAAATCTCTTCACTGGCTCCCATTCCCTCAGCGTATCCAGTTCAAATTGCTAATTCTGACCTACAAGGCCATCTATAACCTGTCTCCCCCATATGTCTCTGAACTAATCTCCCGTTACCTTCCCTCACGTAATCTCCGGTCCTCCCAAGACCTCCTTCTCTCCTCCACACTTATTCGCTCCTCACCCAACCACCTCCAAGACTTCTCCCGAATAGCCCCATTCTCTGGAATTCTTTGCCCCAACAAGTCCGACTATCAACCACATTTGGATCCTTCAGACGAAACCTGAAAACCCACCTCTTCAAGAAAGCCTACAGACTGCAATGACCCCGCTACCTCCTTCTCTCTCACCACTACCGGTGATATCACCTCAACCAACACCGGAACTGCTGCAACCCACCAACCTACTGTCTCCTTCCCCACCATCCTGTAGCATGTAAACCCGAAAGAGCAGGGTCCTCTCTCCACTCTGTATCAGTCTGTCATTGTTAGTTTGTTTACTGTAAGTGATATCTGTAATTTGTATGTAACCCCTGCTCATGTACAGCACCATGGAATCAATGGTGCTATATAAATAATAATAAAAAAGTATAATAATAGTTTCATACAGTGCTAAATAATATTGCCTTACAATTAAAATTGCCACACAGTGCCCAGAAATACCAGTATTATACAGTGTGTGCTAAAGTAATAGTACCACATCGTGACCAAATAACAATACCATACAGTGACCACAAGCAGTACCATACAGTGCTGAAAAAAGGTCCATACAAGGTAAAAATATTATTGACATACAGTGACCAAATAATAGAGACATATAGTGTACATACTAAGAGTAGCCATCTCTATTCATAACAAACAAAAAGAGTCACACTCCGTAGCGCTATAGCGTGTAAACATGAAATATATGAAATATGAATTGCATAACTGCTCTAGACAATAAGAACAAATTGAGACACTTAGCACATATTTGTGTGTTTGGTATAGAGATGGCTACTCTTACTTTGCACCTGTACACACCAGTTCTGTTTGGAAGTGGCAGTCAGTTTTTTGTTATTTGTATAATGGCTCTCTGACTGAGCATTGCACCCACCAGCCTCTGGCGGTTTTAATTGCAGCAAGATCCTACCTACCCATAAATGCTTGCTTCAGCCTACCAGAGGATTCACATTAGATACAAAATGCTTTGTCCCAATTAATTTGCACAGCACTGTAGGTTCACAGCTACCGGAGATCGCCTGGTCATTGGCTGCTGGGCATGCATGAATTGAATTGGCCAACTTATGTGCTAAGTGTCTCCATTTTTTCTTATTATCTAGAGCGGTAATGCAATTCAAATTTAATATATTTCATATTTACATGCTATAGCACTACAGAATGCTCCTTTATTTGTTTGCAACTATTATTTTAACACTATATAAAACTGTATTTTTTGAGCATTGTATGACGCTATTATCGGGTCACTTTATGGCAATATTAATTTAGCGCTTTATGATTTCAGCACTGTAGATTACTGTATGGACCTAATATTTTAGCACTGGATGGAACTATGATTTTAGCACTGTATGATATTATTTTGGGGCAGTGTATGTCATTATTATCTGTTTACATGAGTGCAACTTTGCAGAGTGCAACTTTATTTGTTAGTTATGTATAGAGATGGCTACTCTTAGTTTGCACCTGTACACACCAGTTTTCTGTTTGGAAGTGACAGTCTTTTATTGCAAATAATAGTTACAGACATAAAAAAAAGTAGAACCACATGAGGGCATAAAAGGGGCACCTGCTGAATATATAGCAAATAATCACAATTGTTATTGCACATGGATAAGGACAAAACGCCATCAAAACACTTAAGAACCAGAAATCCGTGCCATATAAAACAAGAATGGCAAAAGTTGGCAGTTTGCTTTGCTAAAATACTTTCGGACCATACAGTGATAAATAATGATCACATACAAAGCTAAATTAATAGTGACCAATTAATTGTACTGTACAAGAATGAAAAAAAATGATTTCGTGCCGTGATAAAATAATTGTGCCATACAGTAACCAAATAATAGCGGCATACAGTGCTCAAATAATAGTGACTTTTATTGACCAAATTAGCATCTGTCGCTAGTAGTCAACTATACCCCCTATGGTAGACTCTTGTGGATTGAAACAACAGGTAAAACTACAAGTTCCTGTTACATGGAGGGATTTTAAACTTATTTGATCCCCTCCAATCCCAGAGTGTTTGGGCCCTTGAATCTGGGTGCCACAACTAGAGGGATCTGGAGAGATTACTGCACACTGTAAGATCATTATTAATGCAATCAGCCCCTTGGCTCCCCTTATTGGTGGCAGTAGGCAGCCAAAAGTTTATTATTTAACTTTGTGCAGTTTACAAAATGAAAATGGAGAAGGATATTCACCCTAAGGCAATATAGTACATGGATGAAATATATTATATAATCATTGATTTATTTATTTTTGTACTTTTTAAAAAATATTTTTTACCTAGGGTTTTCCTGGAGACATTGGTTTGCCTGGGTTAAACGGACCTGAAGGGCCAAAGGTAAAAGCTAAGATTCTTCCAATCTGTATACTATCTTTTTTTAACATTTTCATTTACACCTATAGTCCTGCCAAAATAGGTGTATTTTCCATGGCCTTTTTCCAAAGCTATAACATAGTACCTGACATTTGCCAATTCCTGAGGACATCGCTCGGTGTAAGCCGCGATGTAAAAGTCAGTGGTAATAAGTATTTCTTTCTAGGGTCTTATTGGAGACAGAGGGCCTCCAGGTCCACAGGGTCCAAAAGGTGCAGAGGTAAGCCAACCCATTTCCCCAAAAGTTACCTAGCCGTTAAGCGTCATCACAATGTCTTCTGAGGCTTCCATAATTATTTATCTTCCACAAATTAAAGTAGAAAACAAATTGCTTATACCTTAGTACAAATTCTTCTCTATTGCATCTGTAATGTTGGTATCTGCCCATTGTGGTTTACAAATCTGTTTGCTTAGGCACAAATACCAAAATCAGGGGTGGACTGGTCATTTAGACATTAGGCCAGTGGCCCATGTCCAGATGGGTCCCACAGCGTTTTTGTCACTTACAACAATCCTTTAAGGAGGTCCTGTCATCAGGTCAGCAGTATTTGCCTTTATTTTATTCCTGATGTCTCCCTGTACATTCTTCTTTTTGAAATCCGCCCTACAGTTCCAGAGAGATGGCCTTTTTTATTTAGTGCTAATGTGTATGGTCTTTACAAAGGGAGTCTTGCACAGCAGCCTAAAGACATGCCCCCCGAGGATCCTAAGAGCCACACCCCCTTGATAGATACCATAAAAAAATGGTACTAAATAAAAATGCCTATATCTCTGGAACCATATCGCAGAGTGTAAAAAAGAAAATAACAGAATACTCAGGGGAGCCGGGAGAAAAATATAAAATATTTTTTTACAGTTCTTATTTAAAAGGGGTTTCCATAGTAAACATTTTTCTCCCATACACAAGATAAATAATAAATGTCTGATCTCTGTGGTCGGGCAATGAGTAGGAGCTGGGGGCTTGTGGCCTCTAATATTAGTGATCTTTGGGGATGACAGCGATCAGAAATGTATTACTATCAAATCAAAAGATAATAAATGCCTATTGTGGGTAAATTGTACTCCTGTGCCATGGCTGCAATCTGTTAGTTATACCCTGTTAATATATACCAGCTCACGATTTGTATTTATATCTTACAGGGAGATGAAGGACCTCTGGGACCTCCCGGTGGTGTTGGACCAATTGTAAGTTTATCGAACACCCTGGTGTTGTATTATGTCCAAATAAAACCAAGTTCTCTCACTAGTTTTCAAGTTTTTACTTATAATATTCATTTTACGGTAAGTAAATCTATGACCCAAATGGACCCACGGCCCTATAGAGGCTCTGCACACAGATGTTAAATGGTCATCCCAGCCCTGCTGACCTCCCGATGCGGTAATGAACAAAGTGGGACTAAAACCTTTTAACATTATTAGACTAATTCTTCGTCAACAGAGTTACTGTTTCCATGTTCCAAAAAAAAGGAAATCTGGAACAAATTGATGCTTTTCCTTACACCAGGGCTTTAAGTTACGTAATTATTAGTTATTTTATTATTTTTCGTGGTCTTCACTACTTTTCATTTCTAAGTTTGAAGTTGGATTTCCTAAACGGCTTCTATTTTCTTGTATGAGGACCACATGTCCTTCCTGCTAAGCTGTTCTTAGCCTTCTGGATATCCATGGAAATTTAGGATGAGCTAACTCTTAAATATAGATCAAAGCCAAGTCAGCCATCATAGCAAAGTGAATTACCTCCTCCTATTTCCGGGACATGTCTAATTCTCTTTCTTGGACTTATCTCCAACATTAAAAAAATGCAATATAAATAGAAAGCCAAAAACATACAGAAGTGGATGTTCCTTCCTCCATTTGTGTTTTGAAGACTCCTCCACTGCGTTGCGTTTTGTTTAGGCCATCGGAGGACACGTTGGGTTTCCAGTAGGATTATAAAGTCGATCTGTTAGACTTTTCTAATACTAGTCATCTATTTCACCTGTTTTGAACTATTTTGAATTCAGATCGGATAGATGTTCAAAGGAATGACCCTTAGGCTCCCAGAAAGCCACCATCATGGTAGTCTCAGGTTCTGCTGGTTATACCTCTTCTATATAAAAATCTAGTATATATTGTACATAAGCTTTGTATTTTTACCTATACATAGTCCCACAATGACGCTTGATAAGCCATACATGTTATGGTGATGTCATGGTCCATTAGGGTCCCATTCACACCTGGAAATTTTTATATGAATTCTTATAAAAATTGGCAAAAAAATCTGTATACTATGCATGTAAATAGGGTTTCCGCAACTTTAATCACATTCTATGGTAAACTTCCTCATCCATTAAAAACACATGAGCCATGCACAAAAGTGAATAAGTTGGTAGGACAGTGTTCACACCACCCAAAGACTGAAACACAGAAAAAACACAGTATAACAAACGTGTAAAAATACTCTGCTGTAAAAAATATATATATAACAGTAAACAGCAAGTGCTAGTAAAAAGATGATAACAAAAACAGGGTATTTAGTTGATACGTTTTTTGCAAAAAATGTATACTAAGCCACTCTACCAGCTTCAAGGTATACCCATCTTAGAGTAGTCCTATCTAATGTATTTAAAACCTGATCATGTGAACAATACCTATATGAGCAGGATTCAGAAAGGTAATGCCTGATGTGGATACTCTGTGCAAGGCGGCTTTATATGTGCATGGCTCACAAGAGAGGGGCGGGGAGCTCCCAAAACTTGCATAAGCAAGAAACCAATAAATTAAAAACACATGAACCATGCACAAAAGTGAACAAGTCGGTAGGACAGTGTTCACACAACCCAAAGACTGAAACACAGAAAAAACACAGTATGACAAACGTGCAAAAATACTCTGCTGTAAAAAATATATATATATATATAACAGTAAACAGCAAGTGCTAGTAAAAAGATAACAAAAACAGGGTATTTAGTTGATACGTTTTTTGCAAAAAATGTATACTAAGCCACTCTACCAGCATCAAGGTATACCCATCTTAGAGTAGTCCTATCTAATGTATTTAAAACCTGATCATGTGAACAATACCTGTATGAGCAGGATTCAGAAAGGTAATGCCTGATGTGGATACTCTGTGCAAGGCGGCTTTATATGTGCATGGCTCACAAGAGAGGGGCGGGGAGCTCCCAAAACTTGCATAAGCAAGAAACCAATAAATTAAAAACACATGAACCATGCACAAAAGTGAACAAGTTGGTAGGACAGTGTTCACACCACCCAAAGACTGAAACACAGAAAAAACACAGTATAACAAACGTGTAAAAATACTCTGCTGTAAAAAATATATATATAACAGTAAACAGCAAGTGCTAGTAAAAAGATGATAACAAAAACAGGGTATTTAGTTGATACGTTTTTTGCAAAAAATATATGCCAAGCCACTCTACCAACGTCAAGGTAACCCTTCACGGAGCAGTCCTATCTAATGTATTTAAAACCTGATCATGTGAACAATACCTATATGAGCAGGATTCAGAAAGGTAATTCAGAAAGCCATGCACATAAAATGCCGTCTTACACAGCGTATCCACATCAGGCATTACCTTTCTGAATCCTAGCATATGTGTCTGCTGCAGCCAATCACTGATCTCAGCAGTTCTGCCGATGCAGCCTGTACAAGCTTCTGAGCCCAGTGATTGGCTGCAGTGGTCACATGCGCTGTAGTCATAATGTCATCACTGCAGCCTGCAAATAATCACCCAGAGCAGCGTCGGAGAGCTGGGGCAGAAGGGACTACCTCTGAATATATTATTTTTAGCTGACAGGCCCACCTTTAGTATAATATGTATATGGGCTTTAAGCTTACGGGCTGAAGAAACTTACAAGAGGAAAGCCCCTTTAAGTATTTAGTGTTAAAAAAGCTTTGTCCCATTATAATGTCAAAATGTGCAATGTATAAAGCAAAGATGTGCCATCCACTAGTTCAGCTTCAATAGGTCACATTTACCTAATTAAAGGGATATCAGGGGTGATGATGTAGAAACCCAAAAGTTTCATTTACAGAAAAATTTAAAAAAAAATTATTTTCTTCTCTAATTTGTTGTCAGGGAAGACTGGGACGTAAAGGATATGCAGGAGAACAAGGACCAGAAGGCTTAAAGGTGATTTATTTATCTGTTACCCAGAAAGTGCAGCTTCTTCGTCTAAGAATATGGACATGGAGATTCTCAGACATACTCCGATGAGATCACCATCTGGGACATGAAATTGCTTCCTCTTCCTCCTCCTCAGCATTTCTTGGCTGTTATATCAATAGAGGTTTATGGCTGCAGAGAAATTATGTTTTGCCATTAATTAATAGTGAACTACTGCACATAGATCTCTAAGGGTACGTGCACACGCTGCGGAATCCGCTGCGGATTAATCCGCACGGATTTTGCAAAAACCGCAATTGACCTGCGGATTATCTGCGGTTTTGCCTGCGGTTTGGTCCTGCGGATTCACTATCTCCACAATGGTGGAGATAGGAACCCGCAGCGGTTTCCGCAGAAAGAATTGACATGCAATTCTTTCTGCGGATTCAAAACCGCAGCAAATCCGCGCGTTTTTTTCCGCAGCGTCGGCACAGCGTTTTTTTTTTCCCATTCAAATGAATGGTACTGTACACCGCAGCTAAAACTGCTGCGTGTCCGCAGCGGCCAAAACCGCTGCGGAAACGCAGCGGAATCCGCAGCGTGTGCACACAGCCTAAGCCTTATAGTAAAATCTAAAAAAAAAAAAAACCTTTATGCATTAGGATTTGAGAATTGTTTATTGCTTTTTTTTACATGCATATAATTTATTTTATATTTGTTAATTAGTTTCTTGTATAGCTCCAAAATATTTCACCATGGTGTAGAGAGCATGACATGACAAAAACCCTGCTACAAGCAATGATGACTGTGTTCATGTAAACAACAACTGCAGGCTCGTACTGTGGAGGGACTGTGTTAATCAGACAGCAGACGGCGCTGTGTTAACTATTATAGTTTGTTTATGCGCATATAGCACCTCTCTAGAGTAAATGATATGCCCTCTCTGTTCTGTCCTGTAATCCATATTGGGATTGTGCAGTTAACGGATGCTGTATGTCCCAAATAAACCCATTCATTCTCCCACAGAGTCTGTGCTCTGCCACCAGCTTGATATCCTGAAATCAAGTTGTGGGGGTGCAGACGCGGTGACAGAGAGAAATCCCCCCTCCCTCTATTGGTATTGACCACAGCAAGTAAATTTTTATACTGAGGATTTATCTTTGTGCTCATGCACATGACCGTAAAAATCGGATGTGTGCGATCCGTCGTTTTGGTAGATAGCACTCATCCCCATGTTAATCTATGAGGCCATGCACATGTCTGATTTTTTTTCCTCGGACCGAGTGGTGCAAGTACATATATCGCTGCATGCACGATTTACCTCCGAAAATTGTAACTCACTCGACCATTCAAGTCTATGACATTCGAATATGGTCCAATTTTTCAAAAATTCAGACAGGCTTAATGAAGAAGATGGAGAAACATATTTTTTTTTTATTCTCCACATCTGAGAAAATTGGATTATACTCTGATCACACACTGATCAGTGTCTGAGCAGAGTATGATTAGCGTAATCTGACTGACCAATTTTCTCGGATGAGAGACAGTCGTGTTAACACTAGAACTGCAGAAGGGCTCACAATGACCGCTTGCTTTTATTTTTCCTGCAGGTTCTAGTGTCAAAATAGGTGACCGATATAGATGAAGGTTCGACACTTGATGCACCCATCAATCAGCGATTATCATTTCTAGTGGCAGCCATATGTAAGCAGTGTATGCACTGAAACACCACAGCGCCACAGTGTGTTTAGTGGCCGCTGCCAGATACTGCAGATCAGCGCCAGTTGAAGAGGCTATAAGCTGATCTGCAGTCTCTGGGAAAGGTCAGTGCACATGATACAGGGGCTGGATCTGTACACTGTTTACGTCCAGCAGCCTACAGAACAGATAGCAGCTGATCGATTGGGGGTTCTGGGTGTTGACCTATACCTATCAAATATTGATTGATTACCATGATGTCATAGAAAGATCAGCAGGATAAAAAGCAGAGGACAGCCCTTACTAGATTTAGCGCTCTGTAGCAAGTATTCCATGTAACCTTTGTTTTTTTATTGTTTTTTTCGTTAGGGTGAAGTTGGAGATATTGGAAACATCGGAAAAATTGGCGAACTGGTAAGTCATGTTATGGTTTTTCATTAGCTTTTTTTTTTTAGTTTGCACTTGCAGTAAAATACCAGAAATGTTTTAATATTTGGACTTAGAAAACTGAAAATGTCTGATGCCCAAAATGTCAGGTAAATGGTGAACACAAGGTCATATTTCCTCCTGAGCAGATCCAAGAGATCCCGCAAGTTACAATGGCCGATGTGTTCAATATACCTCGAAGCTACAACCAACGTGCAATGTCTGATCTGCGGCAGGTGCGATTAGCAGCACATACACCTGATTTGCTAGTCTGACTAGCTGGTAGCGCCATCCCAGTACGGTACTACACAATGGCATGCCGCCAATGAAGGACGACCAGTCACACAGCTGCTATGGAACTTACTTATGTATTTACTAAAAGAGACGTGTCAGGAAAACCAACAAGACTTCTGCAATTTAGTAGCTTTTAAAGGGAATCTGTCAGCAGGATTTTACACCCCAAATTATTTATTTGCGCATGTAGCTCTTTCAAAGACAAGTCCAGCAATATCTTTTACATGGCTAGTCCTTTCCTCCAACACTGAGAAATCAGCATGTGAATTGATATGCAAATGAGGCTGAAGAGGCTGTGGTAGATGTGAAGTCTCTGTCACTCCAGCTCTATTCTCCGCCCAGTGCCACCTCCTCCTGCTATACTGACTGCCTCTTTGCTGTGTGACTTCAGGCAAAAGAGCTATCAATAAAGCAGAAGAAGGCGGTGCTGAATGGGGAATAGAGCTGGAGTGGCAGAGGCTTCAGGTCAACCTTAGTGCTTCACACTGATTTCTTAGTAACCAAGGAATGGACTGATTTAAAGGTATTGCTGGACTTGTCTTTGAAAGAGCTTCATGCACTTCTAAATGGTTTGGGAGTGAAATCCTGTTGACAGATTTCCGCTAAAGGGTATTGTTTACAAGATTTTACTATGTAATCTGAGAGCATCATGATGTAGGGGCAGAGATCCCGATTCCGGCAATGTGTCACTTGCTGGTCTGCATGCTGTCATTTTTATACACTGTTTTGGCAGCTTTCTGTGTATGCTGTGCATATGCGGAAAGCTGTTAATCAGCTGTAAGAGTAGGGTTATACGGAACATGTTGTTTAGGAGGCATGAGACAAAAACCTGCCGACAGATTCACTGTAAGGCCAGGGTCACACTTGCGAGTTTCATGTGAGTAACTTGCGCTAGTCTCTCGCATCAATACCCGGCACTGCTGCCGGCACTTGGGACCGGAGTGTGCGGCTGCATGTATTTCTATGCAGCCGCACACTCCGGTCGCGAGTACCGGTGGCAGTGCCGGGTATTGATGCGCGAGTTTCTCGTATCACACTCGCAAGTGTGACCCCGGCCAAAGGCTATTTGTCACTTAGCAGTTTTTTATTTTTTTTTGATGATGATCAAATAAACCTGTTCTGCATAGTGCATGGCCTGAGGAGGGGGCGAAGTATGACACCGTAATTTGGAAATGTCAGCTAGTGAATGCCTACATCATGCTCATCCTGCGTGGGCAATTTTCTGGGCTTAAAAGGCAAAAAATCGGACATGTGTGTAAGTGCTAAACTCAAGACTCACAAATGGGGTCACAACTTTCAAGAGCTGAAAAAATAAATAATTTGCTAATGACATCCATAAGGTTAAATATCATATCCCATAGTGCACTGTAGCTTTATGAGTGACTTACATAAGTAAATGACCCCTTTCCCTGCTTTTACAATATCTGCAATCTTTGCCTTGAGAGTGCATATTTCTGTTTGTGTCAAACATGGGCTTTGTTAATTTCTGAAGAAAACATAACATTTTTGCACAATAGCGCTGCCATATGGCTGTGCCTGGAATTGCAGCTTCGCAGCAGCCACATGAGCCAGTGGATGCTCTTAGTCCAGCTGTATCGAGAAGTCGCATTGGGGAAAACAAGTGCCAAGCACATAAACACTTCACATTTATCATTGCCAGAGCTTGTTTTTTCCTTATTATGGTGAGTTACATATATTCTAAATTTGAAAATATTCACAACAGACATTAAAAGAATAAAGAGTAAAAAATAAGATATAGTCATGCGATCGAAGACATCGGGACAATCAGGAAATTAGAAGCAGTTGTCACCTGCATCATCTGCGCAGAATGTGTCAGCAGAAGGGCTTGTTTACATCCCATCATTTTTCCGGTGAGGAGCATCAGCGGTGGCACTCTGTCATCAGCGGTGGCACTCTGTCATCAGCGGTGGCACTCTGTCATCAGCGGTGGCACTGTGCGATCAGCGGTGGCACTCTGTCGTCAGCGGTGGCACTCTGTCGTCAGCGGTGGCACTCTGTCATCAGCGGTGGCACTGTGCGATCAGCGGTGGCACTCTGTCGTCAGCGGTGGCACTCTGTCGTCAGCGGTGGCACTCTGCCATCAGCGGTGGCACTCTGTCGTCAGCGGTGGCACTCTGCCATCTTCATGTTTTGAAGGGAAATGTTTTATCTGCACCATTTAAGGTATGCAAATCTTATCATGAATGCTTTGATCAGAAGACGGCTATTTAAAGCTTTATCTGCACAGACTAATAATAAGGGCCGGAGACAGACACATTAGTGCTGCCTGTTGAACATATCGGGGCACTTTTGTGACTATGAACATCATCACAGCAACCACATTGAGGACATACAGGTCTATTTTATAATTATTGGGTAAACTTACAGTAGTGAAATAATTATCCCATATTCCATTAACTTGTTTTCGTATTTTGATATAAGAGAGTGCAGCGCAGTTAGCAGATGTTTTTGTGACTCCTGTATCCGCTCTGCAACTATTCTGTTTTTCTATAGTATTTTATAATGAAAGAAAAAAAAAGTGCCATATTTTTTCTTCTTCTTCTTTCTCATTCTTCCTCCTTCTTCTTTTTCTTCTTCCTCATTCTTCTTCCTTCTTCTTCCTCCCTTTTCTTCTTCCTCTTCCTTCTTATTCCTATAGTGTGTAATAATGAATGAAAAAGAATGCATTTGCCAATGTCACCCATAAGGCTAGGTCTCTAATTGTACATTGCACCCATAGGCAACCTTATAAATGGGGCTGGTATATAACTGTCCCCTTTCCCTACGATCAGTGCTTGAATGAATATTTCTGTTTGTATGAAAAATGGGCTAAATCATTTTCTTAAAAGATATCAAATTTTTACATTGGGACTTAAAAACTTCGGCTTATGTCTCTAGTCTGAACCTTGTTGCTTTACGGGGGCCCAGTGGTCCCTGTGTCACAAGAAGGAACAAAAGTATTGTATAGGGAGGCCGGTACAAATTTTGCATCGGGTCCCAAAAAATTCAAGCGGCACCTGATAACATGAGAACGTCTTTTCATTGCTGAAAATCTGGATGTCGAGTTATTTGAAGACAATTTGTGAATGAAAACAGATGACGGAAGCTGCGATGAATTATTGAAGCCATGACTCCCGTCAATGCCGGATTCTTACATTACACGAGGACACAGAAGCTGCTGCTGTTGAGCTACATGGAAACAGAGCTAACCGGTTTTACCATGGGAAAGGCGCTGTAAATCATCATCTCCATTCAAAACTATTTGATGAAATGTTACGTTACCTGCCGTCACCTCTAAAGAGAATGTGCGGCACTGCAGTCTCATCAGACTCAAAGCTGTTGCGTATCATGTAACGTAGGGATTGTAGAGCCGTAATTGGGGATTTAGCGACTTTATAGAGGATTTCAATTTGGAGATAGTTTTGACAAAAGAAATCTGGTTTTGGTTTTTGTTTTTTGCCTTTTTTTTCAAGAAAATCTTCACTTTATTGAGTATTGTTTTTCGGCGGAAAATTTGTTTTGTCTAGTTTATTTCCTGTGCAATGTTATGTCCTTTGTTATGGAGTGATTCTGATCCTATTTCTTTTTCTTTTTTTTTGTAGGGACCTGAGGGTTTGCCGGGAGAACCTGGGCCACCTGGAGATCCTGGAGAAAAGGTTAATTTAATGTTTTTATATTTTGTGAGGGTTTCTTAGGAAATCTTTCATTGGAGAGGGTCTCATCATAAGAGCTGAGTAACTGCTCTGAATCGTCAAGCACAGGCTGATATCTCGACAGCTGTCAGTAAGGGACATTCATTTAGCTATGTCAGCCATTATTGGTATCATAGAGGTGGGCTATTATAAGAATTTGACGGGATGGTAAATGGTTTGTAGTCAATAGTATATTAACAACAAGTATACAAAGGTCTACAAGGGTCCAAAGAAATGTCAATAACCACGACCATGAGCCGAACCTGGTGAGGAATGTCCTTGAAGCCCCAGAATACGGATGAGCAGCTGTTATGCAGCCCAGGCAGGTACTGATGGCGCTGAAGGGTAACAGAGGAAACGCTGGAAGCTGTTGTGGCTGGACAGTAAAAGGAGGCGCAGAACTGGAACCACAGGAACCGAAGAAGCAGAGTTTTAGCAACTGCAATAGACGTGGAAAAGTTGTAATCCAGGAGGTAGCAGAGTAGATGAACTTTAGCTGGGATTTGCCACTGAATCCAAAGTTGAACAAGCACAGCAACATAGCAATGTTTACACAGTGGCACATCTCAGTAAGTTACAGAGTCCAGGCAGAACTAGCACAATGGTATCATAGGATTGACTCAGCGACAGAGTTGAATTTGTCATGGAGTCCTAATGCCGAATTGACAGAGTGCTATAGCATAGATGGCTCAGCAGCAGAGCTGAGTAAGTTAGAGAGTCCGAATGTCGAACTGTAGCATGGTATAGCAAAGTTGAATCAGCAGCCGAGCTGAGTGAGACAAGGAGTCCAGAGCTGGCGGAGTGGAAGAGTAGAGTTGAGGCATGAATGCCTAGTGCCTGAAATATTTGCTAAAGTTTTGCCTTCTGAGCTTAGCTACATGGCCCAGGTACAAGAGTAGAGAGAACCAATGGCTGCAGAATGAGGAGAGGAGAGTTAAGGCCCCGTCACACTAAGCAAGATCGCTAGCGAGATCGCTGCTGAGTCACAAGTATTACACAGTCGCTCCTAAAAACAAAGAATGAAACACAAAGTCATAAGATGTTACCTCCCGTACTACATATGTTTTGCATTAGAGCTTTTTGTGCCTTATATTGAATACACTGCGTGCAGAATTATTTGGCAAGTTGTATTTGAGAGGATTCTTTTTATTATTGAACAACAACTATGTTCTCAATCAACTCAAAAGACTCATAAATATCAAAGCTTAATATTTTTGGAAGTTGGAGTCTGTTTTTTTTAGATTTGGCTATTTTAGGAGGATATCTGTTTGTGCAGGTAACTATTACTGTGCAGAATTATTAGGCAACTTAATAAAAACCAAATATATACCCATCTCACTTGTTTATTTTCACCAGGTAAACCAATATAACAACACAAAATTTAGAAATAAACATTTCTGACATTCAAAAGCAAAACAAAAAAATCAGTGACCAATATAGCCACCTCTCTTTACGATGACACTCACCTTCCTTCCATCCATAGATTCTGTCAGTTGCTTGATCTGTTTACGATCAACATTGTGTGCAGCAGCCACCACAGCCTCCCAGACACTGTTCGGAGAGGTGCACTGTTCTCCCTCCCTGTAGATCTCACATTTTATGAGGGATCACAGGTTCTCTATGGGGTTCAGATCAGGTGAACAAGGGGGCCATGTCATTATTTTTTCTTCTTTTAGACCTTTACTGGCCAGCCACGCTGTGGAGTATTTGGATGCATGTGATGGAGCATTGTCCTGCATGAAAATCATGTTTTTCTTGAACGATACCGACTTCTTCCTGTACCACTGCTTGAAGAAGGTGTCTTCCAGAAACTGGCAGTAGGTCTGGGAGTTGAGCTTCACTCCATCCTCAGCCCGAAATGGTTCCACAACTTCTTCTTTGATTATTCCAGCCCATACCAGTACCCCACCTCCACCTTGCTGGTGTCTGAGTCGGAGTGGAGCTCTCTGCCCTTTACTGATCCAGCCTCGGGCCCATCCATCTGGCCAATCAAGAGTCGCTCTCATTTCATCAGTCCATAAAACCTTACAAAAATCAGTCTTAAAGGGAATCTGTCACCCCTTTTTTGAGATATCATAAAATGATATCATTCAATTGTGTGTCACATAAGGATTCTCTTAGTACTTTTGCTTCCCCCTGACCCCGCACCTTTCATGCATAAATACCTTTTTTTTATATCGGTTCAGATGTATGTAAACTGCCGCTGTCCGGTCCGCTGGGCGGGGCTTATTCAACTGCTCCCCCCCCCCTGTCTTGCTCTACACAAGAAGAAATGTGTAGAGCAAGACGGGGAGGGGGGAGCAGGTGAATAAGCCCCGCCCAGCGGACCAGACAGCGGCAGTTTACATACATCTGAACCGATATAAACAAGGTATTTATGCATGAAAGGTGCGGGGTCAGGGGGAAGCAAAAGTACTAAGAGAATCCTTATGTGACACACAATTGAATGATATCATTATATGAGATCTCAAAAAAGGGGTGACAGATTCCCTTTAAGATATTTCTTGGCCCAGTCTTGATGTTTTATCTTATGTTTCTTGCTCAAAGGTGGTCCTTTTTCAGCCTTCCTTACCTTGGCCATGTCCCTGAGTATGGCACACCTTGTGCTTTTTGATACTCCAGTAACGTTGCAGCTCTGAAATATGGCAAAACTGGTGGCAAATGGCATCTTGGCAGCTTGACACTTGGTTTTCCTCAATTAATGGGCAGTTATTTTGTGCCTTTTTTATCAACACGCTTCTTGCGACCCTGTTGGCTATTTGCCATAAAACGCTTGATTGTTCGGTGATCATGCTTCAAAAGTTTGGCAATTTAAAGACTGCTGCATCCCTCTGCAAGACATCTCACAATTTTTTACTTTTCAGAGTCCATCAAATCTTTCTTCTGACCCATTTTGCCAACTGAATGGAAGTTGCCTAATAATTAAGCACACCTTATATAGGGTGTTGATGTCATTAGACCACACCCCTCCTCATTACAGAGATGCAAATCACCTGATTTACATAATTGGTAGTTGGCTTTCAAGCCTATACAGCTTGCAGTAGGACAACATGTATAAAAAGGATGATGTGATCAAAATACTCATTTGTCTAATAATTCTGCACACAGTGTATTTTTGGCATAGTAAATCATTGTTTTGTTTTTTCTTTGATTTGCACCCTATGCATTGTTCCAAATGATAAAAATACATACAACTTTCCTGTATAGTCTGCTTAGATTGTGCTTAAAACATGTGTATCTTCAATGCAGCTTCATTGAGTTGGAGTTAATGGTCATAACGTGTCAACACAGTGTGCAAAAAGAGACGGAGTAGAGTCAATACCCAAAGACTAGCAGGAGAGTTGACTACAGTGCTTTGTCTGTGCTTGTAGTGTCACTATTCTGCCTTATCTGTGCCTCCGGCAGTACAGTAGAGCTGTCGTCTGTTAATAAATCTCCCCTGACAGCTAGTAATAATGAGATGACTCTGCTGACTCTGTCCAAGTCTATTCAGTTAAGTGAGCAGAAAAAAAAACAGGAACTGTCATCCTTTATACATTATGTGTTCCAGAAGATGGTAAACAAACTACAATAATTCAGGATTTTCAAATATTAATATTGACACCAATAAATGTATGTCGTTTTCTGTTGAAATGCTCTTTAGTAACATTTCACGTGAAATTAATTTAGAAAAATGTTGGTTAATACAACATCTGAAAAGATCCTTGCAACACAGGAATACTATAAATCCCATTTGCAAACATTATGTCTAATGCAAACACTCTTTGAAGAGATAGATAAGGATTTATTGTTATTTCTGCTCTGATCCGGCTGTTTAAAGGAAAACGTGGACGGAGGCAGCTTGTACAAAAATTCCAAATACCTATTAACTCTCAAAGCCATAAATTGATGTTAAGTAGGTGTAATCATGTAAGTCATAAAGACATGGCTTCAATATTATGGAAACATAATGGTCAGGAGTGTAGGTTTTCTTACTGTCTTGTCTTACTGTGCACACGATGTCTTTTTCAGGTGGGTCCACTCTGAAACCCTCCTGAAAAAGCACCCAGAAAACACTCAAAAAAATGAACATATACATTTCTATGAAAAAAGACCCGCTATTTGTATATTTAGGCTTTGAGAGTCTTTTAATTCCATTCCTGGGCACCGATGAGTTACCTACAAGAGGTCCCATCGCCGCCTTCCTTGTACTTCTATGAGGTCCACCCTGTAGCTGGTATTCCTATCAGTCCGTCATTTTTACTACAAACTGTAATAATTATTGCAATGTAGACTACATTAAAGTCCTAGGGAGAGACTAAAATAAATGAAAGTGAAAGTTAATAAAAAAAAGTTTTCACAAATATAAAAAAAACAAAGTTTTTGAATCATCCCCCTTTTTTCAATACAAAAATAAAGAAATTACTACATCACTGAATGGTCCAATCTATGAAATTAGAAAATTATTTAATCAATACGATAAAGGAAGTAAAGAAAAAAAGAAACTGAAACTCTTGCACCACCAAAAAAAGGGATTAAACGTGATTAAAACTTGGTATGTAACCCAAAATAGTATAAAAAAAATTAAAGTCAGCACGCCAAAATGAAGGCTTTTTCACAGCTCTGTTTATAGAAAAATAAAGTTGCGTGTATCATCAGGAAAATGTTTTCACCACTATAATATGTATCTATAAAAAAATTGCCATCTCCCTAATCATACTGGTGAACCAGGTAGCCAGGTCATTTTTATAACACAATGATCGCCATAAGAACAAAACCCAAAAATCAATGGCAGAAGTGCATTTTTTTCATCATTTCACCACACTTTGAATTATTTCTCATTATTTACTACATTATAATGGTAAAGTGAATGGTGTCATTCAAAACTATAACTCATCCCGTAAAAAGCAAGGCCTTATACAGCTACTGTATATAGAGAAAAAGAATAACGTCATGACTCTTGGAGGAGGGTGAGGAAAAGCCGTGAGGGCACCAAGTAAAATTTGCCTAGTCATGAAGGGGTTAAATCACTTTTATTTATTTTTTTTCTGTTTAGCTTGTGTTTAAATAATTTTTAGTGATTTAAAAAAACAATAACACTATTTACAATAAGTTATGATCAAAACTCTCTACCCTCTCTGCACAGTGACCTCTGCACAGATCACAGAGCATGCCCACAGCAATTGCCATTAATATTGCAAAACGCAATTATGTGTCTGTAAAAATTATGTTCTATGATTATATCAAACCTGACCAGCTTCTCTTGTTATGGACGTACATCGACTGGATGTTCTTCTTGGAAGAAGCCACATATTTTAGTCATTTTTGGTGCTCTGACAACTGTAACAACCTAGTTTAACAACGAGACCACCAAATAATTATTAACAAAAATCAGAAGGAGAAACTCTAAAATATTGAGAACTTACAGCGAAACCCGAGTAAAATGCCCCCCAAAAGGAAACATTTATGTGTTATGCTCGAGTAACAAGTTGTATAAAATGGACAGACACTGTCTCATTATAAATATATCAAAAAGTTTATTGACAGCATACACATATAACATGAAAAGGTAAATAAAGATACATAACACAAATTAAGCTAGATGAATAAATAAGGTGAAGACAAGACACAGGGACACTGAGCAGCAGCAGGTGTCTAGTGGCATGCACACAAGGCACGCTACAGGGCAGAAGCGACAAATCTCAAACGTGATAATGAATCCGAAAATCATTCCCTAATGCAGACGTAGGAAAAAATAAATAATGAACCCAGGGACACTAGTCCTAATACCTCTGTCAGGCTGGGAAAGGGAACAGACCCACAATGTCAAACATAAGTAAAATGCTGCAAACAGTGCTACCAAAACGCTGCTTACCCATATGGGGAGTTCAGTGTCTTCATGCTATAGCCCCGACGCGCGTTTCACGTGATGGGCTTCCTCGGGGGGCTGTGACAACCTGTACAATAAATCTATAAGTTATGATGTTTTGGGAATGGTGTAAAAAAAAAAAATGACATTGATTCTTTTTTACATTTTTCACAAAATGAATATGAATTATAGGCAAATATTTATTAAATGTACTAAGGAATGGCACGTGAATAATATACATGTCATCCTGTAAAAGTCAAGGCCTTGTATAGCTATCCCAATCTCAAAGTAAAATAGTAATGACTGATCATGAAAAGACAAAAAAAAGAGTTCATTTTAGTCAAGGCCTAAATTGGTCTGGTCTTCAAGGAGTTTAAGGAGTTTCTTCCTGTTTTTGTTTATTACAGTAAACATTAATGAAGATATAACAAAATATTGATGAAGGATACATTATACTTAATTATGTCATTTTTTCCAGGGAGAGCGTGGTAATCCTGGTCCTGAAGGTCCATCTGGTGAAAAAGGGACTCAGGTATAAGAAAGCATAAACAATCATATTATGTCCCGTCCATTATGACTCATTGAAGAACGCGGATCTTGTGTATGAAACTAAAAGGGGTATTACATATTGGCATTAAATAAAAAAAACTCAATATTTGCTTCCCGAACGAGATATAATATGTGACCGCTACAGCCAAACAGCGTCCGCTAATCGGCTGCAGCCTTCAGTTTTGTCCAAGTGGAAAAAATACTGTTTTTCCACTTTAATAAAACTGTTAGGGCTGCAGGCAATCGACGGCCACTGATTGCCTGCAGCTGCCACATAACATTATTTGTTAGGTGACCTGCTCTGAAAAAAGAGGAACAGGTAAGTATAGAGTTTTTTAATTTATGCTGCACCCTGGGATTATTAATAAGGCGTTATCGGGACTTATAAATGTGAGGTCTTACACATACGTTAGGCCTTCTGTGTTAGTTTGGTGTGGATCTGGTGCATGCATGTATAAGACAGAGCGTGAAGAGATTGCACTAGCGTCAGGCCCGTCAAACAGCCGATCTTCTGAGGTATCGGGATTCAGACCCCACAATATAATACTTATGGTGCATATACATCAATTTTAAAATGATGGACAACCCCTTAATGCAAAATCACATATAAGAATGTCCTCTTCTAGTGTAACTTGTCACATTAGGAAATACATGTTTGGCGCCATTCCTCCACAGCGAGAGCAATGTACAATTGCTGAAACGGCACTAGCTCCGATCCCAGCATTTTAACCCGTCAGATGCGAAAGTGGAATCTGAGGAGTTTGACAGAGGGAGAAGGTTCCCTCCATTAGCCCAAGTTATTCAAATGAGTGGGACCTACTGTGGTTCCTTGCGCAGCCATTAGTACTAATGTGCTGGAGAAACGGTGTAGAGGACACCAACCTAAAGCAATGCTTTCAATCTCAGGATCGGGGGGGGGGGGACCTTAGCAATCACTGAAACAGCATTTACACTGCAAGATAATTATGAACGAGCGTTCTTAAGATCCTCCATTTCCTGATAATCTTTCGATGTAAGCAGGCTGTCGATCACCGTGCAAAACGCCTGTTCATCGGGTGTAAAGGTCTTTTGCGCAACACAAAAGATCGTTGTTCTCGGCAGCGCAACACCTTGTGTAAACAGGACTTGTGCTGCCGAGAAACATGGCAGCCCGTGATGTGCATTGTTTACTTTGGTCTGCCCGTGTAAACAGGTTATCAAATAACCGATCGGCGGTCATATTGTGCTGTCAGTCGATCTATGTAAACAGACCCTTCGTGATGGCACATCCTTAGCCGATAAGCTATCACATACTCAGATGAGAATACCCTTGAAGGTTGGGTGGCATGGTAACATAAAATTACAAAATCACTACGATCGCTGGCAAAAATCTTTTACATTTCTTGTGACAATCGTGATCTTGTTTCTTATAGGGAACAATTGCGGTTGCAGTTATCCCGTGACTCCATGTTAGTCCCATGGAGATCATATTGCATCTCGCCCTGTTTTCCCAGCAGCGGTCAAGCAGTACTAGTTATGGGGCGGCATTGCTGCCTGCACACACGTCCTGCGATGTGCAGTATTATATAATACCCATGTAATGGATACTACAGCGCACAGCGACTGCAGAACACTTCATACGCTGTCTGTAGCTGAATGAAGACATTTCCTTTGGCAGGGAGCGCTCACTGACAGACTGGAACCAGAAAGTTACGTAAAGATTGTTTTGTGGTTTCAATGGCCCTTGCAGATTTTCCGACTTTCTGCTAAGCTATTCAAGCCTGAAATAATTTTTCCATCATTAGCATTTATGCTTTAAACAGTCGCACCGACCACCAGGGTAACATTACAAGACTTATTTCATGGAAATGTAATTTAACATCTCTGTGTAAGTTGCCGCAGGACATATAGAGCTGGAAGAATTTGCAAAACAGCAAAAATAGTAAATCTGGAACCAAGTTACCTAAGATGTTCTCCAGTCCCCGTAGGCACTACCTACACAGGGCTCACCACAACTACGTGTATTTTGCACTTAAAGACATAACTTTTTCTCATTCAAAACCACAAACGCTAAATACTACAGACTGTACCCAAACAGAGGGGCTGTCTCTTCATCAGTGGACAGCCTGTCTTCTACTGTAACAGCACAGAAACACCATCTGCTTGCACCAAACTACAAGGGGCAGGGGCAACGTTGTTTTTTTTGCCAATGAATATAGCAAACAATTTTTAACGTGTTTGTCCAGCTATTTAAAAAATGATGTGTTAAAATAATATAATTTACTAAAATGTCATAATTATTAAGCTCCACTTCTGCATTAGTAATGACACAATAGAAAGCTTCCTCCTGCCTATGTAACGGGAAGTGAGCAGTGATGTGTATAAAAGGGACTGGCTATCAGGTTCAGTCCGTTACCTAAGCCAGCCCCCTTTCTACACCTCACCAAATCACTTACTAATAGGCTTGTGTTATTAAGCTCCACTTCCAAATTAGCCTCAACACAATAGAAAGCTTCCTTCACATCCCTATCCATCGACCTTTGACCAGTAATGTGCATGAAGGGGGCTGGCTGTCAGGTTCAGTTCATTAGTTAAGGATTTTGTGCAGGCTTGTGATTCAAGTCTACAGTCACTCCACAGACTTGTAAATCCTCACACGGTGCACACTGAGTGCTGTCAGGATTCACCGGCGCCAACAGCGCACAATCATGTGACCGCAAGTATATAATTTGAATACTTCTGGACACATTCCTATTAGACTTGTCTGGTCTTGCTCAAATCACTTGTATTGAGCGAAGCCGCATACGTCTAGTCGGCATGTGACCACATGTATGCATATCGCCTACTTGTGGTCATGCACCTCTCCTTTCCTGGAGCCAGTCCTGGAGAATCCTGAAAATTCACAAGTCTGCAGTCACATGGAGTGACTTCATATCTAAACCCCAAGCCTGGACAACCCCTTGAAGCCAGGCCAATTCATACACATCGACAACAGAATTTTCACTTTATGCACAACTTGAATACTTCACACCATCTATAAATGTGCCATCCGTGATTTCCCAATGTAATGTGTTGTTATATGTAGTTGATAAATGTACTGCACCCAAATGCAACAGACATTCCCTGCACCCGTATGTAATCTCCCTGCACTCACACTGGGGTACAGACATGGAAAAACTGTTTACTGGAAAAAGCCCTGGAGACCTGACCCTGCCCTCACAGGGTAATTTACAGCTCTCCCTAAAGACTGACTCATAGGAAAGACTGTCAATCATTCTGTGTGGGAGATGAAGCCAGGACTCATTGTCTTTCTCCATTCAACTTGGCATTCACCACAACTTTTTTGCATGAAAACACTGAATCAAATTATAGAAATCAACACATAGTGTAACATATGCAAGACATTGTGTAAAAATATTGCATAAGTTCTATATTTTGTATTTTTATTAATATTACTTGTCATTTTAGGGCTATCCAGGACCCCCTGGCATACCTGGGCCACTTGGCCCACCAGGATTACCAGTAAGTGATAGACTAGGAATGGGATCAAAATCTTCCTCTTCCCGTGCCTAAGGCGGCTGCTGAGTTCAGGATCCATATCTCATTATCCAATTCTGCTTTGATCTTGAGACTGACATCATTTTATAGACAATTATCTTGGCTATGTCATACATTAATTTGACTTGCAACTATTTAGCATATGATTAATTATGCAGATTATTGTCACTGCATTGTTACTGTTTTGCTCCTAAAGATCTAAATTTTAATTTTTATTATTTTGCTAGTATTTATTAAATCTTCCTTTGGCTTTCAACACTGTTGGAATCCTTCTGGGCTGCCCTCGATCAGATTCAAACATGTGTAGATCGAAATCTGATCCCAGGGATCTTTTACAAATTCTAAAAGTTGGTGCAATTAGTTGACTCACTTTGGGCTGTATGCAGCTTTTTCTTCAATTCCACCCACAAGTGTTGGATTGGGTTGAGGTCTGGGGACTGTGGAGGCCAATCCATCCCCTCTACTTCATTGTTATTGAACCATTTCTTCACCAATCTCGCCGTATGCTTCAGGTTGTTGTCCTGCTGCAACACTATGTCGTCCTTTTCATGCCCATTGTACTTGAGTGTACGAAGTAACTCATCCCGTAGAATGTAAGTCCGCAAGGACAGGGTCCTCTCCCCTCTGTTCCAGTCTGTCATTGTAAATTTTCTTACTGTTAACGATATCTATAACTTTGTATGTAACCCCCCTTCTCATGTACAGCACCATGGAATTAATGGTGCTATTATAAATAAATAACAATAATATCTTGTAGGATACTCACATATAGCTCGGCATTGAGACCACCATCAATAATGGTCAAGTATCCAATTGGCCTTTGGCTGTGAAACAACCCGATATCATCTGGCTTCCTTGACATTTCCTTCAATTTCTCAATCCGTTAGCCCTTTTTTCCTTTGCATCAGAGTCGTCTATTGACTTTCGTGTCATTGCTCCAAATCAGCCGTTTCAAATCTTTAAATGTCCACTTTTCGTACTTTTTGCAAACTCAAGCCGACACTTCTTATGATGATATTGACGGCGAGGCTTCTTCACCTTTTTTCGGGCCACCATTCCAGACTTATGTAATGTGTGTCACACTGTGCTTGCATGGACCTCTGTGATCTCACTATTATAACGCATACGAGCCACCTTCACTGCCGTGTTTGTCGTTCCAAAACTGATAGACCTTGGGATGAGCCGACTTGTTGACTCCGATATTTTGCCAGGATGTCCACCTTTTGGCTTCTGAATGGATGGACGGACTTCATTTCGTATTCAAACAACTGTCATGGCACTCACATGATGCAGTTTGGCAATTTCTTGGCCAAGAGACCGCTATCAATGAGCTGGATGATGCTGTTTTTCTTTTCTTGGGAAATCGTCTTCATGGCTGCTTCTCAATTTGAACCAGTGACCTTTTGCCTGGGAATCAACCTAATAATACACTGTGAGAATGGGAATGTGAGAACAGGTTTTATTTTGTAGTATTCAGGAAGAAAAAAATGTTTCCACCACCAGGAGCAAAACAGTAACAATGCAAGTGACATGACAAGAATCTTTATAACCAATCATATGCTAAATAGCTGCAAGTCAAATTTATGTATGAGATAGCCAGGATGATTGTCTATAAAGTAATGGTGGTCTCACGCTCAAAACAATAGTGGATGGTGAGATATGGAGCCTGAAATTCAGAAGTTCAAAACATTGTTACCCTTTTGCTGGAGGAGTCTGGGATGTTCTTCTCGTGAGTAAACCAGACTCATGACTATAAATTTGCAATATTTATTGGCTACTAGGAAAACAGATCTAATAGCTGTAAGATGAAACCCTTGCTTACATGTAAAAATATTAGTTCTCTCTGATAATTCTCATTATGGCTGGTCCGTACAATCAGGGCAACTGTTACCACCCACCTTTCGTGTCTACCTCTTTCCTCATAGACTGTAAGCTTGTGAGCAGGGCCCTCACTCCTCTTGGTATTTGTTATAATCTACTGTATGTGATTATTGTTATGCTGTAATGTCTATTGTCTGTACAAATCCCCTCTGAAATGTAAAGTGCTGTGGAATATGTCGGCGCTATAAAAATAAAATTTATTATTATTATTATAATTTTTTATATATAATGACCAAATTCCATATTTTTGTCATAGGGTCCTACGGGACAAAGGGGAACACCAGGAATACAAGGTCCAAAGGGTCAAAGGGTAAGTATAAGTCGATCTATGTAATTCAGGTCAAGGTCGTTACAACTTGTGGCTCTAGAGCCACTTCAGTTGTGTTAGAAAGTGACTGAAGAGCTAGAAAAGATTGGCTTCATCTGATGTATCTTTGTACCGTCCATCTATGCAAATTTGACCACAATTTCTCCATATACCTAAACTAAACCAAGATGAGGACATAGGCAAGAATGGAATAGGTATAGAATGGTGGAGTTCAGTCCCTCTGTCCTTGTGACTTTCTGCCTTTCCTTAGTTATATTTGTAGCACGTAAAACATGGACAGTAACATGCATGGCTCCCTGTTTTATAAGAAAAAGCCCACTGATCTTTGGCCCTCCTCTTGTTATGAATGACTACACATCGCTTTGAATCTGAGGTTTAGACAAACATTTTCAAAACACTGGTCTATTAAGATAATAAGGGAGGGTTCCATGATTGAGACCTTCCTAGGTGAGATGGAATCGAGTCAAGTGAAGGTAATTGCTTGGTCATGTCTTTTTTTCAACCTGTATAGCTATTTATCTATGTAACAAAGAACATTAGCTATAGCCTTGCTTTAGCATAATGATGACATTTTCTGGGGATCCCACTGCTGAGATCCCCTCCCCAATCTCAATAACAGGGTTCCCAAATGGCGCCACATGCACACATATTAATGGAACGATGGCGCCACATGCACACATATTAATGGAACGATGGCGCCACATGCACACATATTAATGGAACGATGGCGCCACATGCACACATATTAATGGAACGATGGCGCCACATGCACACATATTAATGGAACGATGGCGCCACATGCACAGCTTGTTGGATAGCTCCTTGAATATCCACAGTTCAGTAGAAAACCTTCACAGAGCATATTACATGGGATAACAAGCTTTTACTTGTCAGAACATGAGGTAAAAGAAAAAAAATGCACAGCTGCATCATCAGGAAGTAGAGAAAACAAAACTGAAACTAACAAAAGAGACCTTTTCTCTTACGGCACATTAGGCAAGGAAACTTTACACAACATCGCCCTCTATTGTCAGATCAGCATAAAGTCCTCCTTTACATAAACAATAAGTCCACAGCTGTTGCATATGCCAACAACCACCACACCCTTACTGTCTATAGGATGGATGCATGTGGGACCATCGCTCCGTTCGAACAAGGCACTCCAGAATCCCATTCTCCGGATTGGTGGGAGTCCCAGTAATGTGTCCCCCATCTGTCTTGGCACAAGACCACCAATCTTAAGAATGGGGCTCCCGTATGAATAAAGCCATGGTCCTGCGTGCGCACCACCGCTCCCATCATTGTCTATGGAGCTGAACTATACGAGACCATCACTCCATTTGAACAAGGCACTGCAGAGTGCTGGTCTCCAGATTGGTGGGAGATCCAGTAATGTGTCCCTTAGTGATCTTGGTACAACCCCTTAAGGTATTTCACTTGTTGATTACCCTACAATACCAGCTGATGATCCAAATGGTAAAGCTTCTGATGGGCAACGTTTTGGTCTTGCCTGTCCATACATAGGTATGATTTTCCATAGTTTGACTTCTATTGAATGTCAGTCAGCGGAGATGATGTCTCTGTCTGTGACTTACGTCCTCGCTGACAAGTTTCTCTATACAATCTTATGATTAACACAATGAAGACTGATCGGGAGACAGCTGTAACCTATTTGTACCCAGCTAGCGGTGGCTTGTTTGTTAGACGTAATTGAAATGCTGATGTATTTGTTTATGAATATATTCTGAGAAGACTCCGAGAGAAAGATGCTAATTAGACACAGAGTGCTAGCTAATTAAATGACTCTCTCTGAAGCTGCACAAATCAAATGCTTATGACTGAGCTATAAAACTGGAAATGGCCTTCTCTATCTGTGTAAGTCATGCAGAGATCACATCTAATCCAGATGTGGTGTAGGAAGACACGTCAGCGCCAGAGGTACTGGATACTTGTAATCAGAAGGAATTAAGAACGGACTAGAAACTATCAATGGTCGGACACTGTACCAAGATGCCAGACAGTTTGGGTACTAAAGTCCAAATATGAATCCTCCCCCACACCCCATACACCAAAGTAACATACCGTAATTCAATCAGTGGATTACATTTTCCCCATAGAATCTATCCATTCTCTGTATCAAAAATCACGCCCTTAAAGTCTCCTTGCTTGTCTTAAAAAAATTTTCAATAGTCACTAAACTCAATGGCCAACATAATGTGGGCAGAATGGTGGCTCATTGGTTAGCACTGTTTTGCAGCCCTGGGGTCCTGGATTCAAATTCCATCAAGGACATCTGCAAGGGGTTTGTATGTTCTCTCCATGTTTGTGTAGGTTTCCCCCAGGTTCTCCTGTTTCCTTATGATCTATCTCTATGCTTATTGATTCCTTTAGCCCCAGGGATTTCCAGTCCGACCCCGCAGTATTGCCAAGATCCATTACCTTTCCCTCATGCAGTTCCACGTCCATCTTCCTCTGTATGGAAGGTGTTGCGATGCTGTTCCACTTATGCTTGTGGCTGTGGGGTGGGGGCTGTTTCCCAGGCTGATAACTCCTTTGGAGACGGGGATTCTCTTACTGTCCAGGCTGCTACCATGGCTTTCAGCCGCTCCACCCGGCTGCAGGGCCTCAGCCATACTGAAACAACCTCCTCTGCTTTAAGATCGGGTTCCAGTTCCTAGGCCTTCACCGGGGCCTTGGCTGTGACCTCTACTGGGACCTCTCAGTCCTGCAGGCCGCACCTCTTCCTCCAGCTGGGCCATCCTCTGCTTCCTCTCTGAATATCCTGGGCCTCCGCAGAGTGCAATGCCATAAAGTACATCCGATTGTAACACACAGTATAGGGCACAGCACCCAATGTTTCTTATTTCAGTAATATAGTAAATTTTTTCTGCTTTATACTTTTTCTGCTTTACTTTCCCTTCCGCCTGGACTATCCCTCCAATTACTGGTTCCTTCAGCCCCAGGGATTTCCTGTCCTGCCTCGCAGTATTGTTGAGATTTGTTATCTTTTCCTCATGCTGTTCCACATACATCTTCCTCTGTATGGAAGGGATTAAGATGCTCTCTGTAGCACCTGTCTGGAGTCCTAGGGTACCGTCACACTTGGCGACGCACCAGCAATCCCGACAACGATATGACCTAGTAGGGGTCGCTGGTGCGTCGCTACGTGGTCGCTGGTGAGATGTCAAACAGTCAGATCTCACCAGCGACGCAGCAACAATATGGAATGATACGACGGTCATTGGGACCCTGTCTTTCAGACCTGTAGTATTGAGGTCGTTCGTCGTTGTTATGGTGTCAAACACAGCGATGCATGCTGGCCAGCGGGACACCAGCGATCAAAAAATGGCCCAGGACATTCGAGCGCGATCAGCGACATCACAGCAGGGGCCCGATCGCCGCTATGTGTCACACGTAGCAAGATCACAGGCGAGATCGCTGTTGCGTCACAAAATCGTTGACGCAACAGCAATCTCGCTAGCGATCTCGCTATGTGAGATAGGGGCTTAAGGCACCGGACTTTGCAGGAATGTCCGCAGGGAGTCTTGTAAGGCTTCATACCACTCAGAACAATATGTACTCTTCCTTACTTCAGCCTACTGCACCTTGAACTTGACATTGTCACTATCACCAACAAACTCGCTATATCTATCTGATCTACTATCAGATAGTAATCTTTTTACTGGCCTTAGCCCCTCCCAATGTGAGCTAGTCCCAAATATGAACTGTATCTTATTCTAATGTCGTATCCTACCTACAGTCACTATCTTTATCCTAAGCACTAACCTATGTCTTATCCTGTGCTTACCCAATGCATATTCTGTGCTATGCACCACTTACAGTGTACATTAACTCTTTACTTTACTTATATGCTGTACATTACCATAACACAATACACGGCAATTCACATTGTCTCATGTACTGCACAATATACACAAAAAAACGCAGGACATAGTTGACACTTCACCTGGCCGAAAGCCCTTAAGAAAATGCATGACACTATTCACATTATACGGCTGTTGTCTTCAGAGGCAGGAACACAATAGTACAGTCCACACCCTTAGGCCTCTTTCACACGTTCTGATATTTCCTGTACTTGAAAAACCAGTAGTGGAGATATATATTTGTGTGCGTGTTTCATATGTGTGGCACACGTGTGCCGCATCACTATCGCACGTAGTCGCACCTGAGAAAAGCCGGCATAGTTCGCTCAGTTCTCAGGCACCGGGTGCTGAAGACAGCTCACATCATTGTTCTCTGCTCTGCCTGGGAACAGCGAGAGCAGGGAACAATGTTGAGAGGAGTTTTCAAGTGTAAAATTAAGAATAAAATTAAAAATCACACTATAGTCACCTTAACACATATTTCCCTGAATCCATTGTCCCCTGTAAATAAACAAAATTAAAAAAACAATATACCTCACCTGTCCGAATTTTAAAAAGTCCATAGTGTCCCATGTCATAATCCTTCTGTGCGACATGTTCTCATCTGCATAAGTGGTGGCCAGAGGCGCCTGTTCATGCTGGAGAGAATGACTCACTGCAGGGAGACCAGGCCTTACGGTGAACTGCAAGGCTAACCCATGTCATTTTTTTAAGAATTTATTTGTTTACAGTGCAGGTGCCGACTGATGAATACTCCCATCAACGGCACCTGCTCCCGCTGTTATGAGCGACAGCAGGCATAGGCTGATGGGAGTAATAGTCTGTGAATGGATGTAAACTTTCAACTTCGGACAGGTGAGGGATATTGTTGTTTATTTTTGTTTGCTTACAGGGGACAGTGGCTTCAGGGAATTAAGCATTAAGGTGAGTATAATGTGATTTTTTTTTTTTATTTTATTCTTAATTTTATTGAATATAACTATCAACACTGTCCCCTGCTCGCGCTGATCACAAGCAGAGCAGAGGACAATGATGTGAGCGGTTTTCAGCACCCGGCGCCGGTTCGTGTCAAACTGATGACACACAGATGTCATCAGTGTGCATGTGGGTGGGATGTTTTGCTGCTCGTGTTGCTGCTAAAAAATGGACATGTCAGCGTGTTTTGCCCATCAACACATGGTCTGTGGAAACACACATTGACAAGTGCGCAGACCTGTCCTCTTGGGTCTACATGTGTAACTGTCTCCAGTGCATGTGAATTCTGTCACCACATGTACTGGAGACATTGATGTGTGAAAGGGGGGCTTACATCTGGCACAAGTAAAGTAGTGTATACTGCAAACACTTTCCTTAAGTAGCAGTAATTTATTTCCTGTATTTGGATCATGAACACAGATGGGTCCAACAGACTTTGTGTTAGGCGTCGGATTTCTGTCACTGCACAGCGAGAATCCCGAGCCTTCCAGCAGTCTCCCATTTCTCTATAGCCGCAGAGGAGGTTGCTCAGCAAACTCATTGGTCCAAGCGCTCTGCCCAGACCAGCTCCGTGGGTTTGCTTGCTGCTGCCACCTCTGGCACAGCTATTGCAATACATGCTGCTCAGCAGCGAGATTCTCCAGGGACTAAGTCCCCATGTCGGGCCACTGAGCATGCCCGTGGAGTGGTCTCCCATTGGAGATCGAAGGTCACGTGCTCAGGTCCTTCTCCTGTTCGGATTGGCCCATCCGAGAAGCCAGGCAGGTCCCGGACGCTCGCGGCTATAAAAGGTTCGCATGGCCGCTCGGCCATGCGCTAGGATAAGACTGTATTTACAGACTATGTGGAGTGAGTGATGTATGCATGTATGATTGTCTCTATGAGTGACTCATTAAGAAACCCCTACCCTTGGTACACATGTGTTGTGCAGCTTAGCCTGCTAGCGCCCAGGCTTAGGCGTAGGTAGGTCAGAGGATGAGTCAGCCATCTGTCCTCACCAGGGACTCGGCACGCCTCAGTGCACGTGCTCCATAGCCAGCGTCTATAGCGGCGTTCGCGGCAGCGACGCCGCGCGCTCAGTGGGCCTAGAAGGACTCTAACCCCGTGTCCTTGGGTTAGAGTTCTGTGGCCGTACACTGTGCACTCTTTTGGCCGGGCTCTGTGAGCTTAACAGGCTCCGGCATCTACGTTTAGCGGTTGTGCGGCTCTGTGCATTAACAGAGTTCGCCCCTGTTCACATTGGGTGACGTAACCCATGTGTGACTGGTTTCACACCGCTAGATTCTCACGCCATTATTTAGCATCAGTGTACAACCTCTGCACGGTGGACCCCGGGCTGTGAACGCACCTACTATTATTTTATAATTTGGTGCGTTCCGCCAGCCCTAACACTTTGGGTCTTCATTTAGGAATTTTTCCAAATTAGATAAGTCATCCTCACCTGCTCATTTTATTGGTGTATCCAGGGGAGTGTCAACACTCCCTTGACAGACGATGTTGGGTGGAGGAAGGGATCGGACATATTTAATTTAAATTCTTGATTCTTTTGTTCCAGGTGGGATAGGTTGCTACCACAGGTGTCTGGAGCGGCTTATTCCCCTCTGCATACCCAACATGTATGTCTATGGAGGAATTGGGAGAGATACAGTTGTGGCCAAAAGTATTGACACCCCTGCAATTCTGTCAGATAATACTCAGTTTCTTCCTGAAAATGATTGCAAACACAAATTCTTTGGTATTATTATCTTCATTTAATTTGTCTCAAATGAAAAAACACAAAAGAGAATGAAGCAAAAAACAAAACATTGATCATTTCACACAAAACTCCAAAAATGGGCCAGACAAAAGTATTGTCACCCTCAGCCTAATACTTGGTTGCACAACCTTTAGCCAAAATAACTACGACCAACCGCTTCCGGTAACCATCAATGAGTTTCTTACAATACTCTGCTGGAATTTTAGACCATTCTTCTTTGGCAAACTGCTCCAGGTCCCTGATATTAGAAGGGTGCCTTCTCCAAACTGCCATTTATAGATCTCTCCACAGGTGTTCTATGGGATTCAGGTCTGGACTCATTGCTGGCCACCTTAGAAGTCTCCAGTGCTTTCTCTCAAACCATTTTCTAGTGCTTTTTGAAGTGTGTTTTGGGTCATTGTCCTGCTGGAAGACCCATGACCTCTCAGGGAGACCCAGCTTTCTCACACTGGGCCCTACATTATGCTGCAAAATTTGTTGGTAGTCTTCTGACTTCATAATGCCATGCACACGGTCAAGCAGTCCAGTGCCAGAGGCAGCAAAGCAACCCCAAAACATCAGGGAACCTCCGCCATATTTGACTGTAGGGACCGTAGTCTTTTCTTTGAATGCCTCTTTTTTTCTCCTGTAAACTCTATGTTGATGCCTTTGCCCAAAAAGCTCTACTTTTGTCTCATCTGACCAGAGAACATTCTTCCAAAACATTTTAGGCTTTTTCAGGTAAGTTTTGGCAAACTCCAGCCTGGCTTTTTTATGTCTCGGGGTAGGAAGTGGGGTCTTCCTGGGTCTCCTACCATACAGTCCCTTTTCATTCAGACGCTGACGGATAGTACGGGTTGACACTGTTGTACCCTCGGACTGCAGGGCAGCTTGAACTTGTTTAGATTTTAGTTGAGGTTCTTTATCCAACGTCCGCACAATCTTGCGTTGAAAACTCTTGTCAATTTTTCCTTTCCGTCCACATCTAGGGAGGTTAGCCAGAGTGCCATGGGCTTTAAACTTCTTGATGACACTGCGCCCGGTAGACACAGGAACATGCAGGTCTTTGGAGATGGACTTGTAGCCTTGAGATTGCTCATGCTTCCTCACAATTTGGTTTCTCAAGTCCTCAGACAGTTCTTTGGTCTTCTTTCTTTTCTCCATGCTCAATGTGGTACACACAAGGACACAGGACAGAGGTTGAGTCAACTTTAATCCCTGTCAACTGGCTTCAAGTGTGATTTAGTTATTGCCAACACCTGTTAGGTGCCACAAGTAAGTTACAGGTGCTGTTAATTACACAAATTAGAGAAGTATCACATGATTTTTCGAACAGTGCCAATACTTTTGTCCACCCTCTTTTTTATGTTTGGTGTGGAATTATATCCAATTTGGCTTTAGGACAATTCTTTTTGTGTTTATTCATTTAAGACATATTAAATGAAGATAATAATACCAAAGAATTTGTGTTTGCAATCATTTTCAGGAAGAAACTGAGTATTATCTGACAGAATTGTAGGGGTGTCAATACTTTTGGCCACAGCTGTATATGTTAGTTGAACATGGTGACAGCGATCTAAGGCAACATTAACAGCTGCTTTGGTCAATTCTATTTCTATGCCCCATCATAAGCTCAGAACAATAAGAGTATTGGCAGTGCTGGATCGATCACTGGATGAACACCATCAGTGCTCAACAGAACTGTGAGGGTGTGTGGCCTCACTGGAAGGGTGTGAGAGTGTGGCTTACTGGGAAAGGGGCATGGCCTAATGTGCACCAAAAAACAAAAAATGTGCCAAAGTAGTTGTGACATTTATTGCAGAAAGTAAGCCAACTAATAGGTGGCGAAAATTTAGAATAAAGAGTTCTAGAATATGACAAATTTATCAAACGTTTTTAAAAAATATATAGCGTCCCTGGCCTCAGATGGCTGTTAATTCAGCTGTACGATTGGCCGGCAGCTTTCTCTCCCGACTCTTCAAGCACTTCTGTGTTTTCTACGGGAGTCTCTGCAAGACTTGTAACTTGCCAAGAATAAAAGGATCAATGATCTGAAATCGTACATGGTGGTTCCTTATCTCAGGAGGCCCCGATACCCATTAGATTGTTGGCCAAGGCCACCGATATCGGCAAGTTCGGGTGACATTAGTGTAATGTGTATGGAGACCATACGTTTGCACCGTGTAAGAATTAGACAGTCGTGATAGATGTGCCTTATTGAGTGCAGCCATAAATTCATCATCGCTACCATGGAAATGTAAAATTCTCAAAAGAAAACAAACTTCTGTACCTTCTGGATAAAAGCAGATAGGAGATTTATGATGTGTACGGCTTGTTCTTGACTGGTGATGATCTAATGGTGCCCAGTTCTTCATGCCTGATATACAGCCTACCGTGCACTTTCTTCCATCTGCAGTCTACAAACAAATGGAAAGTTGCATACCTGGAGAGCTTGTTTGAACCTGCTAACTACTAATTACATGTCTCCCCATGGAATTTGTCTTCACTTCAGCATCACCTTCATCATCCATTGGCATTTTAACGATTATATTGCTAATTGGCTTTACGTACTGTAATGATTTGTGGACTGAGAAGGTTCTAAAGTGGAGCAAAATGCATCAAAATGATAATAAGAAATTGTGATCGATAGATATATTGATTATTGATAGAAAATAGATTGTACAAATGTAATTGTGGGTTACAAAACAGCTAGAAGGTGTCTGTTACTGGCGACCCGGCACATCCAAACGTTACTCATACAGTCCACAATTAGATTACACGATGTCAGGTAATATTTCATCTCCCCTGTGGTGGCGCTGCAGGAGAACAGAACGATTTTTGCCAGAATTATAATTTTTGCAGGGATCTATTAATTTGTTTGTTTTATTTTTTTTACATGAAATGATCGTTTATGTCCCCGGTGCCTCATCTGTTTATTTGTCATCACTGATCTATAACTATTCAATCTTTTTGCTCAGGGTCCACGAGGTCCTGACGGTCCGCTAGGAGATCAGGGAAGCCCAGGGTTGAAGGTAAACGATACGATACGATCAAATGTATAATGTTCTTAGTCCGAACGTGATTAAAAAATATTTTAATATTTCATTCTTTAGGGTGAAAGGGGTGAATCTGGGAAAAAGGGACCTCCTGGACGTATCGTAAGTAAATTCTACACCCAAACAATTATATTACTGTATGCTTCAATGATGATACATCCACACGTGTCTTTCTAAACCAGAAAAATACCTTAAAGGGTTTGTCCACTATTAGGCCAACGCCTTCTTAAATATTAAATTCCCCGTTGTAAAATAAAAACACCTTATTCTCACCTTCCTTCCAGCAGTGTTGGCACCAGGTTTCCCGAGGCTCGTGTGACATTGGCTGCAGGGCTCACATGACATAACAATCAACGACCGCTATTGAGCTGCTTCGCTCTCACTTCCTTCGGATGAACCTTGGACTTCTGGGGGAGGTGTCAGCGCTGCAGCTCATTAGTGGCTGTTGATTGGCTGCAGGGTTCACATGACATAATGTCACAGCCATGAGAGACTCAGTGCTGACATTGCTGGAATGACTTTGGTATTGGAGGTAAGTATATAGTGTTTTTATTTTACAAGGGGGAATGAAATATTTTAAAAAGGGGTTGTCTGTGTAGTAGACAACCCCTTTAAGCTTCGTTAATGAGATGAACACTGAATTACAGGGTAGTTACCTATAGGTGCCACTGGGGACAGTTTCGTTCACTCTATAGGATAGCGCTTTTACATACATTGACTATAAGATTCCCAGGTGTTGCTTGAAGCTCTTGGGTTACGAATCACGATACTATTGCTCAACCTCCAGCAGAGGACAACAAATGTTTTCACAGGTGTCCACACATAGACAGCTTCTGCTCTCTTGTAGGGGTGTGTCCAGAGGAGCATTGCAAGCCTCCGTACATTGGCATGCCAGAGCTGGTATGTCACTCTCCACAAGGAGAAACGTTACCCGTTAGACCAATAGACAAGGTGTAATTTTCCATGCAAGAACATTAATAGGAACCTGTCACAATGATTTTTACTAAAGAATTCAATGGTAGGTCTTCACACAGCTATAAAAATCATATCTGGTCAATGTGACAAAATGTGCCAGTGCAAATTAGCCTGGGAGTGCATTGGAGGTGTGCCTATGCTCAATGAGTGCATCTACTGTATATGCCACAGTACATATACAGTCATGGCCAAAAGTGTTGGCACCCTTGAAACTGTTCCAGAAAATTACAATCCATTTTTCCAGACCCCCCACTACTGTGCTTTAGGCAGCCCCCAAATCTAAGAAGCAGCATTGTCAGAAGCTCCCTGTCCTCTCCAACAGCTGCAGGAACCTTTCCTTGCAACCAGAAAAAAATGTAAAACCTGTCCATTTATAATGACCACAGACAAGATAAAGATCCCCAATTCACATCAGGATTACAAGAACCCAGGTACTTTCAGCTGCATCACATCTAACGTGGTGTACTTAATTATTTGTACTAAATGTCCAACTGGGGGTCTGTATGTGGGGGAGACAGGGCAAAAACTGAGAACAAGGATGAATTCTCATCGTCACACAATAAATGAAAAAAGAATGGATCTACCTGTGGCAAAACATTGTTGTATGCCTGATCATAACACCATGGATATGAAGTTACTGGTATTGAAAAGTAACTTCACATCCCAGAGAGAGAGAAGAGTCTAGGAGTTCAAGCTCATAATGACCTTTGACACTTTCAATGCTGGAATGAATGTGTTGCATGGATTTATGTCTTTTTACATCAATTAAGGAATTTGCTCCTAAGACCTTGTGGGGGCATCACAACACATTAGGAGACCCCAATCAGAGGACAATAAAACATCCAGCCTCCTTATCTATGAACTGCTCCAATATTTATGCTTATCTCTCTCCCACAATGACTATTCCGCTTCACATCAACCACTGAGGACTCTCAATTCTGAATATTTTTCCATAAAATGAAGTATTTGTCCCAGAAAATTATTGAAAATTACACGTTTTGTTATAAGATAAGATAAGATAAGATAATCCTTTAATCGTCCCACCATGGGGAAATTCAGAGCATTACAGCAGCAAGGCAGGAACAAGTACAGATACAGAGGCATTACATTGACAGTAGGTAGGTACATATATGGAAAAAAAAATAAAAAATGTAACCGGACTGTCACAACTTTGGATCTATCAGTTCTCTGTTTGGGTCCTTCTCCGTTTTGGACAGTGCTGGTTATACAGCCTAACTGCAGCAGGAAGGAAGGACTTTCGATAGCGCTCCCTCTCACATTTAGGATGAAGTAGCCGGTCACTGACAGTACTGCACTTCTTTGTCACGGTCTCATCCATGGGATGGGAATCATTCTGCACCATGTAGCTCACCTTGGCCAGTATCCTCCTGTCGCCTACTTCCTGAACTGGGTCAAGGGGGCATCCCAGGACAGAGCTGGCCCTTCTAATCAGTTTGTCCAGCCTATTCCTGACCCTGGTTGATATGCCACTACCCCAGCACGCCACGCCAAAGAAGATGACTGATGCCACAACAGAGTTGAAGAAGGATGCAAGGAGTGACCCTCTAACTCCGAAGGCTCTCAGCCTTCTGAGCAGATAAAGCCTGCTTTGGCCCTTCCTGTACACTGCATCCAAGTGATGGGCCCAGTCAAGCTTATTATTGAGGATCACACCAAGGTACTTATAGGTGTCGACTATCTCAATGTCATTTCCCTGAATGTTCACCACTACTGGTGGATTTTTGCCCTTGCGAAAGTCCACCACCAATTCCTTGGTCTTCCCAGAATTAATCCTAAGGTGGTTCCTCTGACACCACTCCACAAAAGCTTGGTTAGTATCTCTGTACTCTCTTTCATCTCCTCCTGTGATGAGGCCTACTATTGCAGAGTCATCAGAATACTTCTGCAAGTAGCAGCTAGATGATTTGCACCTAAAATCCGCAGTGTACAGTGTGAAGAGAAAAGGGGCAAGAACTGTACCTTGAGGTGCCCCTGTATTGCAGATCACTGTGTCTGACACACTGTCCCGAACCTTTACAAACTGAGGTCGGTTCATGAGGTAGTTAAGGATCCAGGTGGAGAGTTGGAGGTCCACACCAACAAGGCCCAGCTTGTCTCTCAGTAGACCTGGCTGTATGGTGTTAAAAGCACTAGAGAAATCGAAGAACATTATTCTCACAGTGTTCCCAGGTTTCTCCAGGTGAGAGAGAGTCCTATCTAGAAGGTGGATAATGGCATCATCCACACCAATGCCCGGCCTGTAGGCAAACTGGAGAGGGTCCATATCTGAGCTCACTAGAGGACGGAGACGTGTGAGAACCAATCTCTCTAGTACCTTCATCAGGTGTGATGTCAATGCTACAGGTCTATAGTCATTAAGGTCTTTCGGATAAGGTTTCTTCGGAACTGGTACCACACACGATAATTTCCACAGTTGTGGTACTATACCCATTCTCAGGCTCGTATTGAACAGATATGTAATGATCTCACTCAGCTGGTGCCTGCAAGTTTTGATTAGCCTTGCACTGATGCCGTCAGGACCTGCAGCCTTCAAAACTTTGATCTTATTCAGTTCTTTTGCAACCTGGGTACTTGTGAAGAACAGACCCTGGCTCAGTTGACAAGTTGCAGCAGGGGGTGAGGTTATTGTAGCAGAGAGGTGTGAATGGTATGCAGGGGCAGGAGCAGCCAGTGTGTGATTAAATCTGTTAAAGAATAGATCATCTTTATTTCTCTTGTGTGTATTGGAACTACACAAAAAAACAGAGTTAGGCTGGTTTCACACTTGCGTTTTTTTGCGCTGTATTTTAGCGCTAAAAAACGCATGCTTTTTCTCCCTATATTTTGCATGGGATGCGCTTATGTGCGCATACACATGCGTTTGTATGCGTTTTTACGCGCATGGGTTTTTTTGTGGTGTGCGCTCGGGCGCACAAAATGCATCCTGTTGCATTTTTTGGGCGTCCAACTTGCCTCAAAAAAACGCATGCGCAATGCGTTTTTTTACAGCAAGACACCCATTATAAGTCTATGGGTGCGCATATGTGCGCATTGGCATGCTCATGTATGCGTTTTTTGCGCATGCGTTTTTTTGTTGACCATTGGTTAGACAATGGAAATTAGGGGTTTGGGTTAGAGTTAGGGTTAGTTAAGGGGGTTTAGGGTTAGGGTTTGGGTTAGTATGGTTTGTTTAAGGGTTAGGGTTTAGGGTTAGTTAGGGTTAGGGTTAGTAGGGTTTGGTTAAGGGTTAGGGTTAGTATGGTTTGGTTAAGGGTTAGGGTATGGTTTGGTTAAGGGTTAGGGTATGGTTTGGTTCAGAGTTAGGGCTAGGGTTAGTAAAGTCATGGTTTGGGTTAGTGTGAGGGGCCAACTAATGTTGGAAAAAAACACAAACGCGGTAAAAACGCATACAAACGCATAAAAACGCTGCGTTTTTTTCATGCATGCTCATAAAAATGCTTGAAAAAAACGCAGCATTTGTATGCATTTTTTCCATGCGTTTTTTTGCGGGAAAAACGCGCTGCAAAACAAAGCAACATTAGTTGGCCCCTCACACTAACCCAAACCATGACTTTACTAACCCTAACCCTTAACCAAACCATACCCTAACCCTTAACCAAACCATACCCTAACCCTGACCCTAACCCTTAACCAAACCCTACTAACCCAAACCCTAACCCTAAACCCTAACTAACCCTAAACCATACTAACCCAAACCCTAACCCTAAACCCCCTTAACTAACCCTAACTCTAACCCAAACCCCTAATTTCCATTATCTTGCCTTAGGCTACTTTCACATCAGCGTTTTTTAGTGCTGCGCTTCATGCGCAGTAGAATCGCATGCAAAGAACGCATCATGCGTTTTGCTTTTTTGCGCATGCGTTTTAACCAGTTTGTAGCAGAGTGAAGGCAAAAGGGCCAACAAGTGCTAAGCATCTCTGGGAACTCCTTCAAGACTGTTGGAAGACCATTTCTGGTGACTACCTCTTGAAGCTCATCAAGAGAATGCCAAGAGTGTGCAAAGCAGTAATCAAAGCAAAAGGTGGCTAAGTTGAAGAACCTAGAATATAAGACATATTTTCAGTTGTTTCACACTTTTTTGTTAATTATATAATTCCACATGTGTTAATTCATAGTTTTGATGCCTTCAGAGTGAATCTACAATTTTCATGGTCATGAAAATAAAGAAAACTCTTTGAATGAGAAGGTGTGTCCAAACTTTTGGTCTGTACTGTATGTGTAAGACATACCGTACATGAAAAATGTATGCAAGCATGTTTCATATATTAGTCTACCGTTGGTCTGAGTTTCAATGTTTATTTCCACCCATGTCTATATACTTTGGTTTTTTTAAGTATCTTTTGTAAATTCATTTCTCATGTTGCTTTTAATGGTATAGGTTAGAAATTGTAGACGGTTTAGATTAATTAAAACCTACTGCTGCATGGTTCAATACATCTACCATTAAGAATAATGGAGAAAAAAAAAACAAGTCTTCCATACTTTTTTTAAGCTACGGTAATAAACGTTTGTTCCCATAGACTGTAATGTGATTTTTTTTTTTGCGCATTCCGTGCGCACATGCGTTTTTTTTACACAGGTTGGACGCACAAAAAATGCAACAGGGTGCGTCCGGCGCGCTAAGGCGCACACTACAAAAAACCACATGCGCACTAAAACGCATACAAATGCGTGCAAACGCTAGACCATGCGCCCCCATGTTAAACATAGGGGCGCATGGCGCATGCGCATGGACGCGCACGATGCGCTGCTCTTAAAAACGCTAGTGTGAAACCAGCCTAAAAAGGCAAATTGTATATAGTTTCACATAAAACTCCAAAAATGGGCCGGACAAAATTGTTGGCACCCCAAGCTTCTTACACCTCTCTACTGGAGTTTTGGACGACTCTTCTTTTAAAAACTGCTCCAGGTCTCTCATATGTAAAGGGTGCTTTCTCCAACAAGCAATTTTAAAGGGGTTTTCCATTGCTAAAATAAAATAAAAAAGTTTATACTCCATTCCCGCGCCGTTCCAGCTGCGTCTGCACTCGTGTTCTCGCAGCTCTCGTGCGGTTGTATGTCATGTGATGCCTGGCGTCCAATCAGCGCTGGCATCAATGTCATCGGACATTTTGAACATGAAGAGGGGGTCCGGGCTGCGGCTGATCTCTGACTTCCTCTCCATTACACACAAAGGATATAAACGCGTGAATAACAAAACGTGTGATTGCAATAATTTTCTGGGAAAAACATTTCATTGTCTGGAACAATATCAAGGGCGCCAACACTTTCGGCCACTGTATTATTACGTTGTATCATTACTGTTTCTGTCCTGATATACCTATATAACTTGTCTTTTAATTATATAGGGAAAGGTGGGAAGTCATGGAGAACGAGGAGAACAAGGAAAATCTGTAAGTATCACATCAAATTGTGCAAAATGTGACAAATGATGTAAAGATGGTGCCATGCAATTAAAGGGGTACACACGACTTTGATATTGATAACAGGACAGGTCTGGGGGGTTCGTCACCCAGCACCCCCACACTGCTAGCAAGTCTTTTAGCAGCTGGAAGTAAACGATGTATGAATCCGGGACACCACAGCTCCGCACACTGTACTGAACATTCCTAGATACTATATAGCTCAGCTCCTTTTCACTTCAATTGGAGCTGAGCTGCAGTACCAATAATGGCCACTACACAGTGGCTCTATGCAATGTGTACTTCTGGCAGCTGTGGGACCTGCTTCGTGGGAGGTGCTGGTTGTCAGACTAAAACAGATGTCATTGTGATTGCCTACCTTAGGCTTGATCATTAATATCACCCTGAACATTATCATTATGCCTGCATGCCTCTACCACTAGGTGGAGCCGATAGCCTATGGATCTGACCTCCCGCAGTGGCAGCTTCTGTTATGGAGAATTAGTTCAATAAAGGGCATTAATGTGGGCCCCATAGCCATTCACTCAATAGGGGAAATGTGGCTTTATGGTTTACTCTTTTAAAAAAAAAAAAGTTAACCCCTTGAGGACCAAGCAAATTTTTCTGCTTTTCAGTCTTTTATCGCCCTCCCCCACTACCAGCTTCCAAGAACCATATGAGAGCCTGATTTTTTTTTTTTACAGACTAATAGTATTTTTAACGGCACAATTTAATTTCCCATATATTTGAAACTGGAAAAAACATCTGTCTGCTGTGCAATTGAAAACCCCCCAGCAATTCCACTTGTAATTTGGGCTGTGTTTTTAGGACTACATAGAACATCTTGAGTGGTCATATTTTACGTATTTGTTTTTATTTATTTGGAGGGGGGGTGAGGTGACTAAAAGAAATAGCGATTTTGACAGTTACACTTTAGTTTCTTTTAGAGCGAATCTGCCAGCAGGTTTTTGCTATGTAATGTGAAGACAGCATACGGTAGGGGTTAAAACACAGATTTCAGAGATGTTTCTCTTATCAAGCTTTGTGATTTTGTTTTTCTGCAATGATTGCTTTAGCCCCAGGAGCTTATCTTTGCCTGGACACAGCAGTGTGTGCCTCCTGCTCCGACTCCACCCCCTTCTGTGATAAGCACCTCACTGTCTATGGACTTTGTACATGCAGAACCCGATGTGGGCGGGGATAGCTTCCTCAGCTCTGCTTCATTGCAAAATCTAATAGCTCTGCTTGTGTCAGAACGGCTGCGCCCAGTAAACTAAGTGATACATCGTTGGATTCAGCTCCTGTTTGCCTATATTACGCTGCTGTCAGATGAGGTAGCAAAAACCTGCTGACAGATTCCCTTTATTGCATTCACTGTGTGAGATACAGTAAATAACGTGATATTTTGTTACCGTCATTACACGGTGAGTCCTGCTCTGCAGCAGACACGCTGAGCACCACTGATGTCCAAAGGGGTGTCATCCCTCTTAGCAGCATCATTAGAGTCTGTCTAATTATCCCCCTTTGAAACCAGATAACCTTGACAAAGGCCAACAAGGCCGAAACGTCGGATAGGATATTATCTGTATACCCGGATCGGGGGAAGAAATAATAGCATTATGTTGCACAAACAACCTTTATCTCATCATTTCAGTGCCGCATTTCCATTTCTATATTGTTGACGCTTGTCATTCTTCTTGGCACTAAAAAAAACGCACAGTAGAGCAGACCATTATCCTTCAGGGAAGCTAAATTTTCTGACAGACCCTCAGGTCTTTTTGACTAATAATCAGATGAAAGCTTGTCAGTGAAATAAGATCTTATGGCAGAAAGAGGTGAGAACTGTGGTGAATTCACCTGGTCCATAAGCCATGGAATAGATTTTAACCTGCGGAACAACTAAAACAGTCACTGATCACCACCATAAACATAGCGTTACGGATGCCACACGCTCGACAACTGGAACTATAACCCCCAGCATGCCCTGACAGAAACAGGTTGGAGACTACTGCTCTACTACATTACGCTGACTGGTTTTCTTTTTCCTTCAAGGGAACACTTGGTCCATCAGGAAGCACAGGAGACGTGGGTCCGCCGGGAGAAGCAGTATGTTTATTCTTCCTTTTATTGATTTTTAGTTTCTCGTTATGTGAATAGCCCCAATATATGCAACATATACGCACATTGCATTTCCAATCAAGCAACGTACAAGCTGCAAGCAGATGTAACAATCCACTGCACCTATGACATAAGTTCTACATATGACATTTATCAAGCACTTTAGGCCAGTTTGGGTGTAAACTAATCCCAAAAAGTTTGCAATTTGCGCAAAAAACTTGCAAAAAGTGAGTTTTGCACCATGCTTTCCAAAACATACTAGAACGTACTAGGAAGGTGTGCAGCCAGGCTTATAGTGACACTGTCCAATCAGTGATGACTATGCCGGGTCACACCTTAAATTGTTATTCCCAAAATCACAATGTGGTTTTATAATAATATACATATATATTTATTAATTTGTGCCATTATAATCCATACTTTGAAACCTGCGCCATTTTGCATGTATCACCCCTAAGGATGCCCCTCCTGACTCTTATATCTACCCTCCAGTGGCCATTGGAAAAGTCCTACTGTAGTTCCAGCTCATGTACGATCATGCAAAGTGAAGTGTCTCTCAGCCCGCTTCCTGCCAGCATAGCGCTGCTGTGGGACATTTCTAGAACAGAGTTGCTCCTGTGAGGGTTGATAATATGCAAAGGCGAGGAGTTTCCTTCATTACAGTGCAGAACTTATACCAGGAAGCAACATTGTGCCTGTGTGCTGGTAACTAAAAGGACTGATATACTGCAGGATAGGGCTGTATATAGAGGGACTGAGAGGAGTGATATACTGCAAGATGGGGCTACACATAGAGGGGCTGATAGGAATGATATCCTGTGTGATGGGGAAGTATGTAGAGCGGCTGTGAGGAGTGATGTACTGCAGGATGGGGCTGTATATAGAGGGGCTGAGAGGAGTGATATCCTGCATGATGGTGAAATATGTAGAGTGACTGAGAGGGGTGATATACTCTAGGATGGGGCTTTATATAGAGGGGATGATAGGAGTGAAATACTGTATGATGGTGAAGTACAGTATATAGAGGGACTCAGGGGAGTTATGTACTGCAGGATGGGGCTGTATATAGAGATCCTGAGAGGAGTGATATACTGCAAGGTATATCTGCATATAGAGGGGCTGATACGAGTGATATCCTCCATGATGGTGAAGTATGTAGAGGGGCTGGGAGGAGTGATATACTGCAGGATGAGGTTTTATATAGAGGGGCTGATAGGAGTTAAATACTGCATGATATTGAAATATATAGAAGGCTGAGGGCAGTTATGTACTACAAGATGGGGATGTTTATAGAAAAGCTGAGAGGAGTGATATACTACAAGCTAGAGCCGCATATAGAGGGGCTGATATGAGTGATATCCTCCATGATGGTGAAGTATGTAGAGAGACTGGGAAGAGTGATATACTACAGGATCGGGCTTTATATAGAGGGGCTGATAGGAGTGAAATATTGCATGATGGTGAAGTATATAGAGGGGCTGAAGACAGTTATGTACTGCAGAATGGGGGTGTATATAGAGAGGCTGAGAGGAGTGATATACTGCAAGATGGAGCTGCATAAAGATGGACTAATAGGAGTGACATCCTGCATGATGGTGAAGTCTGTAGAGGGGCTGAGAGGAGTGATATACTTCAGGATGGGGCTTTACATAGAGAGGCTGATAGTGAAACACTGCTTGATGGTGAAGTATATAGATGTCCAGAGGGGAGTTATGTACTGCAGGATGGAGCTATATAGAGAGAGGCTGAGAGGAGTGATATACTACAGGATGTGGCAGTGTATGAAAGGTGTTGAGCTATTTGTTGCCTGCTGCTGAGAGATTAGTGATGTGAAACTGGGTATGCCTCTCTGTTTACACATATGACAGAAGAAAAATATCTGCCATATGAATCAACACAACAGCATTTGCAATTCAACATCATTGGTCTGTCAGCAGCAGGCAACAAACACAGCTCAGTACTGTACTCTCTAGTCATTACAACTTCTATTGTGGAGATTTGCAGGGCAATTGAGCTCTGCTGAAAACAGCTAACAATTATGTAAAACCACAAAAGCAGCGATACTAATGTAGACTGCAGAATAAAAAAATGGCCAGGCAGAGTACTTTAGAGGAGCAGACACAGAGGCATAAGGTGAATTCTATACTTCCCAATAAGTGACACACTGCTGGAATCAGAGTCTCTGCCCCTAAACCATACTGCTCTTAGAATACATAGCACAACCTGGTGACAGATTCCCTTTGTGAAATTCTGGCTATTTAAAGTCTCCACTAGAGGGAGCTCATAATGATACTTTTACATTTATTTGACTATATATGGGTTCATTATTGCCTTCACAGGTATTCTTTTTTTAGACTTTCCAATACTCATACTCATAAAATACATCCAATATAGAACAAGTTTTCAGCGTGTTTCCTACCCACTATAATGCACATCCTGCCTTACACACATTAAGAATTTCCATCTCGCCACTTGGTGTTCATAACTGGTACTGCAATCATGTCCCTTTACTGTGCTGCAGCACATCTGCAAAACGCTGTCTCTTTGATCGATGACTGTTGACCAGCGCCTGCCGGCAAGAGGTTGCTCTGGTATAAAGGAAGGAAACAAGCCACGCTGCAATGTTTTGCTATCAAATCTCAATGACTTTGCGTTACATATTTGTACTGCTCTATGACCCAGAAAAGCAGATTGATTAGTTTGCCATTTGTAATAGAGTTTATTTGCTTCTTGATAGAACAATATCCCTTTTATGAGGAATTCACAAAGTGTACGGAGTAATTCAGACCAGATTGACAAATCCCATTGAAGATCATTTTGCCAGAATTTTACCAGATGTTTATAATTTGTTCAATTATAAACTAAATGTCCTCGGGTCCAACCCATTAGACCCCACAGGCCCGTCTGTAAATACTGCAGTGCTTGTGAGCTCCAGCCAATGGCCGTGCCTCTTCTAGCCTCCGAGTATTAAAGGAACATTGCCTAAGCTATAGAACGAACAGATTTCCCATTATACTGTGATCGTAAAATTCTCTACTTTTCTGGGTGACACAAAATTAATATATGATTTGTCCTAAATGTTAGGGGCCAAAGGGACCACAAGGAGATGCAGGTCCACCTGGAGAAACAGGCCCAGAGGTAAGCTCAGTCTATATGTCTACTTATCGTTTGTAAGAAATCAGAATATTAGTCATTACTATATACATCTTGGTAAATCACTGTCTTTTTAAAAAGCATATCATCTATCCATTCACCTAAAACCCATAGTAAAGCACAGTCTTGAAATTCCCTGCATCAAGGTAATACTGCTTTTAAGTCACATATCCGTCTAATTAGTCCAGAAAGTCTCCCGATTCTCATACTTTATAACTTACCATCCACTTTTTTCAGTGGGTGGTTCCTTTTGATCAGTATTTTGCCAGCACAATAGGAACTGGGACCTACTTTCCCTTGTTTTTCAGCATTTTTTTGCATCGGCCAATGTCCAATGGCAGGAATGCAAAAGCAGAGACAAAGACCCACACCCTCTTCCTGTAAAGAGACAAAGACCCCCCACACTTACAGTAGAGAGACAAACACACACCCTCACTTTCTGTAGAGATAATGACCTCCCCCACTTACTGCAGAGACAATGACCCGCCCCCACTTACTGTAGAGACAATGACCCGCTCCCACTTACTGTAGAGACAATGACCCGCTCCCACTTACTATAAAGACAAAGACTTGCCCCACTTACTGTAGAGACAATGACCCACCCCCACTTATTGTAGAGACAATGACCCACCCCCACTTACTGTAGAGACAATGACCCACCCCCACTTACTGTAGAGACAATCACCCGCCCCCACTTACTGTAGAGACAATGACCCACCCCCACTTACTGTAGAGACAATGACCTGCCCCCACTTACTGTAGAGACAATGACTTGCCCCCACTTTCTGTAGAGACAATGACCCGCACCCACTTATTGTAGAGACAATGGCCCACCCCACTTTCTGTAGAGACAATGACTCACCCCCACTTTCTGTAGAGACAATGACCCGCCCCCACTTTCTGTAGAGACAATGACCCCCACTTATTGTAGAGACAATGACTCACCCCCACTTTCTGTAGAGACAATGACTCACCCCCACTTACTGCAGAGACAATGACCCACCCCACTTACTGTAGAGACAATGACCCGCCCCCACTTTCTGTAGAGACAATGACCCCCCACTTATTGTAGAGACAATGACTCACCCCCACTTTCTGTAGAGACAATGACTCACCCCCACTTACTGTAGAGACAAGGACCCACCCCCACTTTCTGTAGAGACAATGAGCCTCCCCCACGCACTGTAATTTGTGTAGCGTTCTCTGTTGCTAGAGATGGACCACACTTGACATCAGGCAGTGCAAAGCAGGATAGACAGAAAGTAGACCCCTTGTGGCTGTACTTTGGGGTGATTTTCAGGAGTAAGATAAAATAATTTATAAATCTAGTTATCTGCAGATTGTCTGTTTATCGCATTATCTATCAAATTTGACCAAGTTGCTTGAATGTGCACAGACCATTTAAGGGGTGGGGCACAGATGAGAGGGGGCACATATGGCTCACAACTCAATACCAATTCCCGAGGACTGAAGAAACTAATCCCCAGTGCCCCAACGTTCCCCCACATGCACACACTTTCCCACACACTGCAGACATTAATAATAGTGAGACATACAGGTGTTTTTACTTCTTTGCCATCTTTACTGTGGCTGTGAAAAAAGGGAGCCTTTTGAAATTTTACACCACCCAAGGGGCTTTGGGCCAACCTTACATTTCTCTGTTGCCAGTCATATGGGGCTATGTTTTATATTCATCGTTCCATAAAATAGTTAACAAATCAACTAAATTTTTGTGAGATCAACATGAAATTGTTCACTATGTCGCTCCAGCTAGTGGTGGGAATAGTTTAATACCTTGCTACTGATTTTTTTGCTAAGCAGTGCACAATATGTTAGAAAATCTCCTTTCTTGGCATCGAGCATACCAAAAAATTGAAACACTCATTACCCAGACCCTACATGGATGATTTGTTATCCCTTTCAATATTTTGTTTACTGACTTCACAAATGAGTGATGAATTAATCTGAGTTGACCTTATATAATGTTACACAGGGGCCACCTGGAAGTGAAGGAGATGTTGGTCCTCAAGGAGATCCTGGCATGAAGGTGGGACATTTTATGTAGACATGATATTGTAGTATGCACTCTCTTTAGAAGACCACCCATTTACCTAGCGTAGATTTACTGTGACGGATTTTCAGTTCAATCACATACAATACTAGACATGTTGCTTGAGGATTCCACCCATCTAGAAGACCTAACTGTTAATACAAATTTTGGGTTGATGTCTCAAAGAGGTTTCAGTGTATACCAGTGTTTTTAAGGTAAGAACCCATACACAATGCCAAGTGTCTGCCGGAGTAATGTAAAGCCACAACCAGGCTCCACGTCTGGAATGATAAAGCAAATGTCCCCGGTAACATTTGTGTCTGTACACGGAGTGCAAGCTGTACAAGGGGATACGTAATGGTCCGGGCTGCTGTTCAGGGTTTTAGTTGTTTGACCTCGGTCCCAATGAAGGGGAATTACAATGCAAAAACATAAAATATTTAAGAAAAATGGTTTCTAGCCAGTTTGGTGAAGGCGTATCTATTTTTATTTTGGAACTATTATAACTGATGGTGGAAATAGTGTTCATTAAATGGGCATGACATAAAAGGGAATGTGTCATCAGAAAATGACCTATTGTTTTAAATCAGGTTTTTATGATATTTGAATGTTTGATATTACAAAAAGAATAAAAAAAACCACAGAAATATTGAAACATTCAGAGTGGCCACCAAGCTTAACAAAAGACTGCTACTTCCTATTCTTGATATTAGTAGCAATAGACAAACTCAGATTTTGCCCAGATTAAGGCATGCACAGATAACACTTCTATACAAAGTTCATTGAGAAGGGAAGGGGAGGAGGAGAGCTGTGACATCATCTAATGAGCATGGTGGGTGGTATGTGAAATACTGTGTATAGCGGTGTTACATTTCCTTCTACCCCTGTCTGTGATGATAATGATGAAACTACTCTAAAGTCATTTGTACAGAACTGGAAGTACAAGTCTAGCACTGGGCCTAGTGGCCATTGAGAAAAAAATTGCAAAACTTCGGATTTGTATAGATACATAAATAAATATACTCACAGCATATAGTTAGTGATATGGAAAACTGAAAAAGAAAAAATAATTATCAAAATTAAAAATAAAAAAAAAAATGTAACAGAAAAGCCTTAAACTATACGTCATTTTCTGATGACACATTCCCTCTAACAATTCTGTACACAGGGGCAAGGAGTGGGGGGCTCATAGTTCTGTCTCCTAGGACACATTAGAGGGCTTTCCTTATATATTTCCAAGTTCTAATTGCAATATGAGACAAAACAAGTCTAAAGGAAATGACAGGCCTAAGGTAACAACTGCTGGGTTATTTTTTTTTTTTGCTTTGTGCATTTTCTGTTTAGTGTTTGTATCATTTTTACTATTTATTATGTTTTTTATTGAAAATTTGCTGTAATGCAAAGAATCACTGTTCAAAAAATAATCACGAATTACAGGAGATCGATGGTAGTATAAGAACAAAAAAGCTCTAGCGTGTAACATTTAGCATACTGAGAACAATTATATAATGATGAGAGAGTATTCGGCTATGTGCACACGTAGTTTTTTGGGTGTGCGGATTTTGGAGAGAAAACCGCAGGTAAATCCGCAGGACAAAAGTCCTGCGGTTTATCTGCGGTTTTGCCTGCGGTTTTGACCTGCGGTTTTACACCTCATAATGGATGAGGTGTAAAACTGCAGCGTTTCTGCACCAAACAATTGACATGCTGCGGATTGTAAACCGCAGCAAAACCGCAGCATGTGCACAGCTTTTTTTATATTTCCATAGGAAATAAAGGTACTGTACAACGCAACAGAATCTGCTGCGGACCCGCAGGTGCAGAAATGCTGCGGAACCGCAGCAGAATCCGCACCGTGTGCACACACCCTTAAAGGGAGTCTGTCAGCACAAAGTAACTGTTCAAACCAAGCACAAGCGCTCAATGCACCCTTGTCGTGGCCCAGCGGCTCTGTTTACCTTCCCACCTACTTGTTTTGCATCTATCTACACCCCCTATTCCTTGATTGACAACTCTTACTTTACTGCAGAAGGGGTGTGATAGGTGGAAGACAAGTACGTTGGAAGGTGCACTGAACCGCTCGGCCACGTCGAGGGTGCTTGGTTTAATCAGTCATTTTGTGCTCACACTCTCTTAATCACGTTTTACATCCTACTAAATTCACATGTGACTGTTCATCCTTATTAACTGCAGGGAGACATTGGAAGTATCGGTAACACAGGGGCACCAGGAGAGCCAGGAGTACGGGTAAGTTCATTGTGGTATGAAATTTGCCCAATAAACTGCAATCAGAAATCCAACATTTTCCCTGAGTGCACCACATCAGAATTGCTGTTAGTAAGCATAAAGCGGACTACAATTACCATATATGCTTGGCTTTCCGGGTCTAATCAGTCTCAGGCTACTATGTTCACATCGGTGCGCACAGATTTACCAATGGAGGCCCACTGGTCCAATCTCCAGCCATTCAGAGTACAGCCAGAGCGACCATATCACAGGCAGAAGTGGCTCAGTGGGACATTGCTGTCAGCTGCCAGCTCACTTTTTTTTTCTCTACATCACATTGATTAGTGGGTTGATGATTGTCACATAATTAATATATTGATGCCGCTATGTCAATTTTAAACTTTTTTTTTATTTTTGACAATAAAACAGGGAGGACCAGGTCCTGCTGGGGAAGACGGTGTTCAAGGAAAAGACGGTCCAAAGGTAACAGCCACTTCCGAGGTCTTGGGCCTAATTGCCAGAGCTCACTCTAGTAGAACCCCCCCAATGACCCCACCACTCAATGACACCAATGTCATAGTAACTTTTGAAGTAAATTTTCAGTAATTAAAGATGAGTCAATCGATTAGCAGGACCTGGTTCAGAGGGTAGATCAGTGTTCTGCAGCCGCTGAGCGGGAGCCCTGTGAATCTCGCCTACTGTATTATCACCCATCCCTTGAAGATTGTGAGCCCTCGCGGGCAGGGTCCTCTCTCCTCCTGTACCAGTTATGACTTGTATTGTTTAAGATTATTGTACTTGTTTTTATGTATACCCCCCTCACATGTAAAGCGCCATGGAATAAATGGCGCTATAACAATAAATAATAATAATAATAATAATAACCTCCCCTTCATGCCGACATCACCGGCTCCTCTTTTTATTCGCTGGCCTGTGACATTTTGTGTGTGTCACACCGCAACAATGACGTTCCACCACCCCGGCTAATCAAAAGGGCAACTGGCCACGTCGGAGGTTCACAGGGCTTCCGTTTAGTGGCTGCTAGACCAGGGTCCTGCAATTTTATTTGCTCATCTCTACCAGTAACCATTATTATATATATGTCTTTAATTTGGAAAAAGTGTTCCTAATTTTAATATAAAAATGTTTTTTGAAGGGTGAACCTGGTGATCCTGGTCTTCAAGGGGAGAATGGAGAAAAGGGGGATGGAGGAATACCAGGCATCCAGGGATCTGGCGGAGAACCAGGCAGAATGGGATTACCGGTATTTTTATTTCTATGTCTATACAATACACAGAAATGTGTTTTCTGTGACATAACTGAATGTCCGCCGCTGAACAATATTTTATTATTATGTTTTTTTGTTTTTTTTTAAATTGGTCATATTCTTGAGCTGATTAATTTTAATATTATGTCTGTTTTTGGCTTCAGAGTTTCATTTCTCTTGATATAGATTTGCACATTAGATGCATAGGATAAGCTTTACAGGATACAATTTTGTCTACCTACAGTCACCACTAGGAGGAGCTCACTGCATACTGGTTATACTAAGAGCTCAATAATAAAGCAGTATGTGGTAAGCTCCCCCTAGTGGTTGCTGCAGAAAGTATTAATTCTATTTCTCTGCTTGAAACTTTGTAGCAGAAAAACAGAACTCTGACAATTATCAAGATATATTTTGACTGTTTGGACCTGGTGGGAAAGTGCTTTTATTGTATAGGTTAATTTTCAGTAAAGTAAGCTTTTGTTTCATAATCAGAGCTGGAACTTATATTAAATAACCTGGGCCTTGACTCCATTTTTTTTTCTACTGTGCACAACTTACACTAAAGAGCAGCCATTTTTATTAAATATATTGAATACAATAGTCATTACTGTTTGTTTTACCTAACAGGGACCAGAGGGCAAACAAGGAAACCCAGGCCACAGGGGTCGTCCTGGCAAGAAGGTGAGACCCCCGTTAACAAGGCAAAACTGCAACACCTCATACTACACATCTGAAACAGAGTCTTTAGGTATCTCACATGCATTTTAAAGTGACTGTTCCAAAAACAACATCTATAACCTATCCACAGGAGAGATGATAGGTGTATGAACGCTGGGGGTCCCTCTGATGGAACCCCACCAAATAACTGTGGGACTGACAGTGAATGCTGAGGTTTCTTGGCTCTGTCAGTCCCCGTAGAAAGTGAATGGATCAGTACTGCGCACAGATTATCTTTGCTCTATTATAAAAGGGAAAAATGGGTCCTCCATTCTCTTAATTGATTATACAATATCATATATTTATCACCCATTATGCAGAGGTGATTAATGCTGATTATGGGACACCCCTTCAAATGCTTTTATGCCACCTCTTTAAGTGCCTTAAAGGGAATCTGTCAGCAGGTTTTTGCCATGTAATCTGAAGCCAGTATGCTTTAGGGGTTAAAACACAGATTTCAGCGATGCCTCTTTTATTAAGCTCCAGGTTTTGTTTGCTTACAATGATCGTTTTAGCACCAGTAGCTTATCATTGCTGACTTTTGGTAGGCACTGTCTATGGACTTTGTATATACAGAGCCTGGTGTGGGCGGAGTTAGCTTTCTCAGCTCTGCTTCATGCTAAATCTAAAAGCTCTGATTGTGTGATAACGGTTGCACTCAGTAATCTAATTGATACATCGTTGGATTCAGCTCCTGATTGCCTAGATTACCCTGCTGTCAGATGAGGTAGCAAAAACCTGCTAACAGATTCCCTTTAAGTAAGATTCTATTAGGACTGCCATTGTAAGACTTTGTTGTGGGTTTCATTACATTTGACAGCAAGAAAGGCAAAGCACAAAGGATCCCATATCTAATGAAGGAAGTCCGCTGGTCGTTGTTTGTACCAGTTTGATGGATCTGACTTCTATTATAAACAGAACCCATGATGCCAGTGTGGACATGGCCCTAAACAGGTTCATTCAAGAACAACATCTATTGCCTGTTCACAGGGTAAATGATTGCAGGGAGCCTGACTGCTGGCACTCTCACTGATTATGAGCAAGGGGGTCCCTTTTCCCCCATGTGACTGAAGACATAGAGCCTGATTCATTGTTTGCTGCCTTCCTGAAATCACTATTCTTTGTTTGTCAATTGTCGTTTTTTGCTCCAAATTCATAAATATGGCGCACATGGTTTATGAATTTTGCGCAAAATCAAAAATGCATAACATTTTCAGGTGTACTTAAAAACGTAAAATCACTCCGGGAGTAGGAAGAACACTTCTTTTTAAAAATTGGATCTGTGTAACAGTTAGTGCACATATGTGACTACTGCTTCCATTGACACACTACATGGGGGGGGGCATTGGACCACCATTCTTGTGATCAATGAGGGTTCCAGCAGTTGGGCCCCCAGTGATCATACATTTATCATGGTTATGATGGTATAATGTGTCCTCTTATGAATGGGTTGTAGGGTTCAGCTGGCTCCTTAGTACTTTTATATCTTCATTGTGTAGTAATGAGTCCATCACACAGGGAATATTAGATATTGACCAGCATACACACTGGACATATGACCTTATGACCAGAACCATATATTAATTATTCCATAGGTGCTGTCCTGAAACGCTTTCAGGTTTATATTAGGTTTGAGAGTCCAGAATGGTCAAATTATTTTTTGGGGTCTTATTAGATTTCCACATGTCAAAGTCTAAGAAATCTAAATATGTTGTAAAACCTTCCTCACAAAAAAAAACTAATTTTTGGTAATGTTCCCTAAAGGCAGACAAAGGTCAGACAGGGCCGGTTGGAGAGATTGGAAGTATCGGTGACACAGGACTGTCCGGAGAATTAGGACCGAAAGGATCACGGGGCACGAGAGGACCGCTGGTGGGTATACCCAAATGTGGAGGAAAGCAAAGAACCATCTTCGCGTCATCAGATGTAACAGAACAACGGAGAACAAAAAGCAACATAAAACCGCCTATCTTTGTGTCTACTGTATAAACTCTGTGTTTAGATCAAAGGACGGTAATTACGAGAACCAAAGAAGACATTCCTCCTCCTCATAATTCCAGTAGGCAAAACTGAGAATTGTTCTTATCTCACCGCATAGTCACGCAGGAAGATTTCGTATTTACTTCAAGTGGAATAAATAAAGCAAGACTATAATCAGATGCCCAATTATCAACAACGCAACAAGGCAGGAAGCTTTGTGCCATATGTAAAGTAATTGTGATTTGCTTGAATTTGGACAGGGGCATTTAGGAGCCATGGGACCAGAAGGAGAGCCTGGGATCCCAGGATATGGGGTAAGAAATGTGACCTTTTTATTTATTTTTTTGTTGTTGTTGTTTTTATGTTGCTTCTTTTTTAAATTGTAAGGTGATAGAGATGGGGAATCCTACATAAAAGGACCCAAAACAGGTGTGTCGCTCTGTTTTATCGCAGTGCCTCTCTTCATCTGTATGCTAAATATCTCCTCATGGGAGAAATGTTAACCAATTATCCTCAGTGCTGATCTGTCACGCACAGTGTAGGACACACTAAGTGCAACACAAAGGGATAAGGGGAAGGGGGTCCCAACACTAGGGAAGCGGGAATGTGGAGACCCCTAGGCAGATCTAACATCACCCTGTCTGCCCTAAGAGACTCTAAATAGGTTCCGCACCTATCGCCAAGCCGGATACCTAATCCCTGTCAGACCCTAGCGGTATGCCCTGCTTAGGGAAGGAAGGGATAAACACTGGTCGAACCCCACTAGCACTAAAGACAGCTAGGATAAACGAAACAAGGGAGACACTTAGCTTGAGTAGACTCAGAGAGAAACACCGTCATCCTTCAAACTCCAAAGAGGACACTAGCACACTGTTACAGCTCCAAGCCTCAACAGAGAAGTGCAAATAGAAAATAACACCCACAACTCCCAACACGAAATTGGGAGTTATAAACACCCAGATCCAGGTGACACCAATAAGGCCTGGGGAGGTGGCCACTAGTCTGCAAGGCCAACCGCTGAGACCTTCTGCAGCCAGATACAGTGTGACGGTCTGCAACATCTGACATACCCGTGACATAATCCTTCAACTTCCAGGATAAAAAGCTATGGTGCTTTTAGCAAATTATGTTTTCCCATAAAGAACATAAAACACTTAGCCACAGTATAGGTGATAAATGTGTGATTGTTAGGGGTCTGATAACTGGGCCCCCTACTGGTTACAAAAACACCTGGGATCCCAAAGTCTACTGTGTCCATGGCGTAGTAGTGAGCATGTGTGATCACCGCTCCTCCACACATGCTCACTACCTCTCCATTCACAAAACAGACTTTGCCCCATTCTTTTCTTTGTAGGGTTTGGTTCGGCTCTGAGCAAACAAGATAATTGACTCCTCCACACTGACCCAAAAACATATCCTGGTATTGCGTAAGACATAAGGACCACACATTCTTCTTGGACAAGGGAATATGCACCAAGCGTTGGGAAATTATTGGTGCTTTTACATGGAACCATAAATTGACATAATCAGCAAGTTCTTAATGTTTACAACACACGCATTTCTCCTTCGTCTCATTGGGGGACACAGAGACTGTGGGTGTGTGCTTCTGCCGTCTGGAGGCCGACACTAAGTGTACAAAAAAAGAGTTAGCTCCTCCTCCGCCGCATACACCCTCGCCCCTAGGCCGGGCGTAACTCAGTTTTTTGCTTAGTGTCTGATGGAGGCACACGCAGTCTGGAGTTCCAGACTAGATTTTTTTTTTTTTTTTTTTTCTCCCTTTTTTCTATGAAGATAAGATAGGGGCGACGGATCCTATAGAGAGGATCCGATCTCCCCAAATCACCAACGGGCGACCACGTGTGAGTAACCCTCCACGTGTCCTCTCCCGCACCGAGGGACACATCTGGGACTTTTTTCCAGACATCTATTTTTTTATCGAAAGAGGGGCAACGCGTCCTGATTAGAGGACTCGGTTTCCCCACATCTTCATCAGGCGCGTGTGAGCAGAACCAGTGGTCAGCCTCCACGTTGTTCCTCTCCTACTACAGCAGTATGGAGGCCCCGTCCACCCCTTGATGTGAGTCCAGGGGGCTGAATCGGAGGCGCAGGTGAGAGCGGGAGCGGGGGCGGCGATAGAAGGGGGGAAGAGGCCGTAGGTAAGACCGACAGAGCACCCCCCCCCCTCGGCGGTCCTGCTCACCTTTTTTTATATGGGGCGATCCGTCCCTGCAGCACACCGCAAGCTGGCGCTGGTGACCCGGGCTCCGCACGCCGCGTGTATCCAGACGGCAGAGGCACGGAGCGCGGCCGGAGGCCTGCCGGCGGCCGCAGCCGGCAGTCGCGCGTGGCCGCGCGCCGACTTCCGGTGGTTGCCGGAAGTCCCGCCCGGCTGACTTCCGGTGGTAGCCGGAAGTCCCGCCCGCTGACGTCCGGTGGTAGCCGGAAGTCCCGCCCGCTGACGCGGCGGGGGCAGGCGGCAAATGCGGAGACATGCGATATAGGCGCCGGAGAGACTTCCCCCTAACGCCTCGCATCCACGCAGGGGACTGCGGACAGGAGCCGGTGGGTGAGTGTAACTCCGTTTTGGAGAACCACGCTGCCTGTCAGGGAAGAGGTTACCCTCCTCCTCCTTCTACTCTGCCTTCAGCCTGTGCAAGTATGTCTGCCAAAGGGAAAGCTCACTCTTTCTTTTACGCGGTTTGCATGTCCTGTGGGGTCAGGCTGCCAAAGGCACAGGCGGGTAAATATTGTGAAGCCTGTGAGTCGGAGCGCGCCCAGGAGCCCCCCACTGTTTCTGAACCCAGGGGTCAGGACCCCCCGGAATGGGCAGTGTCCTTATCGCAATCTATGCTGTCCCTTACAAGGGCAATTGAATCCCTTCAGGGCCCGGGCAGGAACAGAGAGGGGGGTCTGCCAGCGGAAGAGAGCTCGTCCTCGTCTCAGGACCCTCCAACCATTAGAGGTCGCTCCAGTACCAGGCAGATGTCTGGAGCAAGTCAAGCTCATATCAAGAGGGTTCGTTCCCCGTCGGCCGGACCCTCCGGGGCTTCGGCGGCGGGTATTAGGCCATCCCGTTCCCCGTCTCTGAGCTCTGGAAGCGATCAGGATGAAGGAGAGGAGGAAGAGGCCTGGAATCTAGAAAGTCTGGGGTTCCAGGATTCGGTGGACAGTCTCATTGAGGCAGTCAACCAGACATTAGAGATCGAGGACGATGTGCCCACAGTCTCAGGTCACAAGGTCTCTTTTAAGAAATCCAGGAGACCACATAGAAGATTTGCCACGCATCCGGAGTTTGAGGAGCTAGTCCAGAAACATAGAGATCACCCGGATAAGCGTTTTGCAATGCAAAAAGCGCTGCAGGCAAAGTATCCGTTTCCCCCTGAGCTCCATAAGGCTTGGGTAGAGTCGCCAGTAGTGGACCCTCCGGTATCACGTTTAGCATCAAGATCGCTATTGTCGATACCCAGTGTTTCCTCTATAAAGGACCCAACTGATCGCCTCATGGACGGGCTTGCCCGCTCGGTATATGAGGCAGCAGGGTCGGCTCTGGCCCCCTCCTTTGCGGCGACTTGGGTGGCTAAGGCCATGGTTTCGTGGGGGGACACTCTGTTTAAGGCCCTCCAGGACAGGGATCTCCCCGCAGAGGTCTTAGAGGTGGCAAATCAGATGTCTGGAGCAAGTGATTATCTTGTCAGCGCCTCACTGGACGCGGCCGAGTGCTCGGCGGTGGCGGCGGCGAATGCGATCGCCATTAGGCGTGCATTATGGCTGAGACTGTGGAAAGCGGATTCTATCTCTAAAAAATCCTTAACCTCATTGCCTTTTCAGGGCAATCGACTGTTCGGTGAGAAGCTGGATAGGCTTATCTCAGAAGCCACAGGGGGGAAAAGTAGTTTCCTTCCGCAGCAGAGAAGTCGCCCGGCATTCAGGCAAACGCAAAGGCGTTTTCGCCCCTTTCGTAGCCCCTGGGGGGGGTCTTCGGCCAGGGCGTACTCCTCCGCAAACGATGGCCAGAGTAGGGAAAAACAAGTCTCCTACAGGGCCAATCCGCTGGGTAGAGGCCGAGGCCATTTACCCAGAGCGAAGGGGGCCAGGCCCCAAAAGCCTCCAGCTAAATGACTGGAGGCACTCCGTACCTACGGACGACAGAGTGGGCGGACGCCTACTAGGGTTCAGCCACGTTTGGGTCGCAGTGACTCGCGACACTTGGGTGGCAGAACTTGTATCGTCCGGGTACAAGATAGAGTTTGTCGGACGGCCACCTCAGCGATTCTTCCGGTCGCGACTTTCCAAAACAGATGCGCAGGCAGAGAGTTTGTTACAGGCTGTAACATCGCTACAGCACAAAGGGGTCATCGCCCCAGTGCCGCAGGGCGAAGAGTCGCAGGGGTTTTACTCCAATCTTTTTTCGGTCCCCAAAAAAGACGGGACTGTGAGGCCGGTTCTGGATCTAAAGATCCTAAACAGATTCATCAGGGTCAGGCGATTCCGGATGGAATCCCTCCGCTCGGTCATTGCAGCCATGGATCCAGGGGAATTTCTGGCCTCAATCGATGTGCAGGATGCATATCTGCATATTCCGATATTCCCCCCACACCAGAGGTTCCTGCGATTTGCGATCGGAGGACGTCACTTCCAATTCGTGGCTCTGCCCTTCGGTCTGGCCACTGCCCCCAGAGTCTTTACAAAGATAATGGCGGTGGTTATGGCCATCCTGCATGCACGGGGCATAACGGTGTTACCTTACCTGGACGACCTTTTGGTAAAGGGGCCGTCGTTTCAGGAGTGCCAGGACAATGTCAGTATTACTCTGGATACCCTGGCCCGTCTGGGCTGGCTGATCAATTGGAACAAGTCGTCTTTAGTTCCAGCCCAAAAGATCGTGTTCCTGGGCATGATTTTCGACACCTCCCGGGGGCTGGTGATCCTCCCTCAGGACAAGGCGCAAAAAATCAAGCAAGGGATACGGAACCTTCTACAGCCGGGCTCCAGATCCATCCGGTATGGCATGAGTGTTTTGGGCAGAATGGTGGCGGCGATAGAAGCAATCCCGTTTGCCCAGTTCCATCTCCGTCCGCTTCAGCATGCGCTCTTGACAGCATGGGACCGGAGGCTGCTGTCTCTCAGTCATCGGTGCAAGTTGTCTCCGCTGGTACGGGGTTCGCTCCGGTGGTGGACTCGCGACTCGTCTCTGGTCCAGGGGAAACCCTTTCCCCCGGAACAATGGTTGGTGGTGACAACCGATGCAAGCCTGCAAGGTTGGGGGGCAGTTTTCCAGAGTCACATAGCCCAGGGGCGGTGGTCCGTCCAGGAGATAGTTCTCCCGATCAACATTCTGGAGATACGGGCAATACGATTGGCCCTACAACATTTCCAGTGTTTCCTGAGACACCGGCCGGTGCGCATCCAGACGGACAATGCGACGGCAGTAGCATATGTCAACCATCAAGGGGGCACGCGCAGCCAGGCAGCCATGCGCGAGGTCGGACTGGTACTACGTTGGGCGGAGAAGAACCGCGTGGTAATTTCAGCGGTGCACATTCCAGGAGTCGAAAACTGGGCGGCAGATTTTCTCAGCCGACAGGGGGTCGCGGCAGGGGAATGGTCCCTGCACCCCGAGATCTTTCAGCAGATCTGCCAACGGTGGGGGACTCCAGACGTGGACCTTATGGCATCCAGAGAGAATGCCAAAGTACTAAGGTTTGTCGCTCGATCCCTCGATCCGCAGGCAATCGCAGCAGACGCGCTGGTGCTCCCGTGGAGCCAGTTTCGTCTCCCGTACTTGTTCCCCCCGCTGCCGCTGCTTCCAAAAGTTATCAGGAAAATAAGGAGAGAGAAGGTTCCAGCAATTCTGCTGGCCCCAGACTGGCCCCGGCGGGCCTGGTACGCAGATCTGGTCCAACTAGTGGTGGACGTACCCTGGCGTCTTCCAGATCGGCCGGACTTACTGTCCCAAGGGCCGATCTGCCATCCGAACTTAGGGGCCCTGTGTTTGACGGCGTGGCCATTGAATCTTGGCTGTTAACACAGGCAGGATTCAGACGCGATGTGGCGGCCACGATGGTGAGTGCCCGAAAGCCTTCCTCAGCGAGGGTGTATCATCGGACTTGGGAAGTTTTCTTCCGTTGGTGTAGGGATCGTGAAGTGGCTCCTCAGCTTTTTTCGATCCCCAACGTACTGGCTTTTCTACAGGCAGGGCTGGACGCAGGGTTGGCCCCGAGTTCCCTCAGAACGCAAATCTCGGCCCTGTCGGTACTTTTCCAACGAAAAGTCGCTTCCGTCTGGCAGGTTAGGACGTTTATGCAGGGGGTCGCACATTTAGTACCCCCCTATAAGGCGCCGATGGAATCATGGGACCTGAATTTGGTGCTCAGAGCCCTTCAGGAGGCCCCTTTCGAACCATTGCAAGAGGTCTCTTTACCTTACCTGTCCAGAAAGGTCGTTTTTCTAGTAGCCATAACGTCTATTAGGCGGGTTTCGGAATTGGCGGCCTTATCTTGTAAACCACCGTTCCTAACCTTTTATAAGGATAAGGTAGTTTTAAGGCCAGCTCCCCCCTTCTTGCCGAAGGTTGTGTCTGCGTTTCATATCAACGAAGACATCGTCTTGCCCTCGTTTTGCCCGGCACCGGTGCACAGGGTAGAGAAAGCTTTGCACACCCTGGATCTGGTAAGAGCTCTTAGGAGGTATGTGACAAGGACGGCGCCATTCCGCCAGACAGACGCTCTATTCGTGGTTCCAGAGGGTCGGAGGAAGGGGCTCGCTGCGTCCAGAGCGACTTTGGCCAGATGGGTTCGCCTGACGGTCCAAGAAGCTTATCAAATCAGTGGCACGCCGGTTCCGGCAGGGATCAAGGCTCACTCGGCACGGGCAGTGGGTGCCTCATGGGCACTGCGACACCAGGCTTCAGCGGAGCAGGTATGCAAAGCAGCTACCTGGTCCAGTTTACATACGTTTGCCAAACATTATAACGTACATACCCAGGCATCCACAGATGCAAGCCTGGGAAGAAAGATTCTCCAGGCAGCAGTTGCGCACCTCTAATCAGGGGCGCAAATTAGCAGGGATTGGGTGAGCTAAGATCCCGCCCAGAGGACTGCTTTAGGACGTCCCACAGTCTCTGTGTCCCCCAATGAGACGAAGGAGAAACATGGATTTTTGTGAGTACTCACCGTAAAATCCTTTTCTCCGAGACGCTCATTGGGGGACACAGCACCCACCCTATCAGCCAGTTGGCATTTACTTATTTTGAGTTTTTACAAATCCTTGTACAGGGTTTAGGGTGGCCCCTTTTTCAGACATATAGTTTCTTGCCTGAGTTTAAGGCGCGTTCTCCTACTGCTTATGCACTAAACTGAGTTACGCCCGGCCTAGGGGCGAGGGTGTATGCGGCGGAGGAGGAGCTAACTCTTTTTTTGTACACTTAGTGTCGGCCTCCAGACGGCAGAAGCACACACCCACAGTCTCTGTGTCCCCCAATGAGCGTCTCGGAGAAAAGGATTTTACGGTGAGTACTCACAAAAATCCATGTTTATCAACAATGATCTTTTTTTATTTTCTTTTTATTGTGATCACATGTAAGATCGCTTGTTTTTCTCCTGACATTCTCCTGAAATGCTGAGATTTCTATCACTAATGACTATCAGAACCCCGTTTATAAGAGAGTATGTCTGACTGACAAATGGTAACTGTTAGGGCTGGCGGAACGCACCAAATTATAAAATAGTAGTACGTGCGTTCGCAGCCCGGGGTCCACCGTGCAGAGGTGGTACACTGCTGCTAGATAATGGCGGAAGAATTAAGCGGTGTGAAAACAGTCACACTGGGTTACGTCACCCAATGTGAACAAGAGCGAACTCTGTTAATTCACAGAGCCGCACGACCACTGAACGTAGATGCCGGAGCCTGTTTAGCTCACAGATCCCGGCCAAAAGAGCGCACAGTGTACGGCCACAGAACTCTACCCCAAGGACACGGGGTTAGAGTCCCTCTAGGCCCACTGAGCGTGCAGCGTCGCTGCCACGAACGCCGCTATAGACACTGGCTAAGGAGTGTGGAGCACGTGCACTGAGGTGTGCCGAGTCACTGGTGAGGACTAATGCCTGACTCGAACTCTGACCTACCTACGCCTAAGCCTGGGCGCTAGCAGGCTAGGCTGCCCAACACATGCGTACCAAGGGTAGGGGTTTCTTAATGAGTCATTCACCAGAGACATTCATACGTGCATACATCACTCACTCCTCATAGTCTGAAAATACAGTCTATGCAAGAGCATGGCCGAGCGGCCATGCGAGCCTTTTATAGCCGCGAGCGTCCGGGACCTTCCTGGCTTCTCGGATGGGCCAATCCGCACACCAGCAGGACCTGAGCACGTGACCGTCGATCTCCAATGGGAGATCACTCCACGGGCAGGCTAAGTGGCCCGACATGGGGACTTAGTCCCTGGAGAATCTCGCTGCTGAGCAGCATGCATTGCCAGGAGCTCGTCTGGGCAAAGCGCCTGGACCGACGAGTTTGCTGCGCAACCTCCTCTGTTGCTGGAGAGGAAGGGGAGACCGCCGGGAGCAAGGCTCGGGATTCCCGCTGTGCAGCGACAGGAACCCGACGCCTAACAGTAACTTTCAGGTCATCGTGAAAGATGTGGTAAACGAGAAATGAGCTAACTGTCGATGATTGCTGAATTATACTGGAAATTATCAGATTCCTTCTATCAGGTCTTTAACCTCTTCACAGCATGTGATGTAACATCATACGTCAGTTTTCCGTGTATGGAACATGGAGGTTCCAGCTGTCTTACAAAAACAGCAGCAGGAAGAGGCTGGCTTAATATTTAATTGCCGCTTGAAAGAAGCCCTCCTCCTCCTCTTTCCATCAAAGCATTTTTTCCTCTTATTATATTGCAGTCATATTATACAGCACTGTGTACTTACAATTGCTCACTTTGTCTTTTTACCCAGCTAATTGTTCTCTTTTCTCTGCTCTATGTAGAAACAGGAAGTCTTTTGTCCCTGCATTTAGCACCCCCCCCAGCTGCTCCACCCTCCCCCCTGCCAGGGGCTTTTGCAGTGACTCATGATTCATGCAGGTAAAATAGACCTCCTTTTTCTACATAGAGCTTAGAAGGATTCAGCTAGGCAGTTTTCAATCATGTGATGTCATAGGCCAAATGGAAAAGAGAAGAATTACAGGGAAACTTTCACTGGAACTGGGATCTTATCTATCCCTGTCCCACGGGTACTCTTGATGCTGGAGAGGCCTTGTTCTCCAACCTTACTATGCTCCTGTTAAACCCTAATCTGGCCCCTCCCCTACCCCCATGAAGCATAGGACAGAAATGCACTGGATACAAGACACAAAGACAGACAGGGGTACCTGAAAACCACTATCATACAAAACACACACCGAAAATAGGGAGGCGTATAGGGAATCGGATAGGGAAAGGGAGGAACAAAGAAATGAAATAGGAATAAGGATGAGGAGATAAACACAATTTTAGTGTACACAAAACTCTCCAGCACATGTCCCAACACCAACACCACACAGCTCAACACAGGAAGAAGATTCTTTCACCAGCAATGAAGAAACGCCCATAGCTAGTATATGTAAGGAGAGAAAATTATATCAGGTGCAGCTGAGAGCAACAATGTTGTATGTTCCCAGCCAGCTTGGAAAAAGTCCATAACCCTTTCAGCACCAATGGAAAGGGCATTTAAAAGAGGACACGAATTACACCGTCTCAAAAGAGCACCTGCAATTAATTACCCGTAGAGACCTTCTAACTCCAGGTCTCCGAAGGGACATGATAGCCTCGTGACAAGAGAAGAGACTTCCAGTTTCTACATAGAGCAGAGAAAAGAGAAGAATTAGTAGAAAGGAAAAATGAGCAATTGTAAGTACACAGTGCTATATAACATGAAGATTGCAATATATTAAGAGAGTAAAAATTTTGCTGGGAGTGTTTCTTTAAATAGGACGCTTACTGATGCACCATCTTTGTCCTCCTGTGAAGCCTAGCCTGTGGCTGAGCTTCATAAGAGAACATCATTTTCACTACATACTGCAGTACTGTGGTATTGCGTTAATATGGTAAAACCGATTAAATGATCGCAGGTACAAATCTCCTAAAGGGATTAAAAGATAAAGTAATACATTTAAGAGGAAAAAAAATTTAAAAAAATATGAAGAAAAAAAACAAATATTCTTCTCCATTAAAAATAAAGAAATAAAATAATAATAATAATAATAATAATAATAATAATAATAATAATAATAATAAACAAATGTGGCATTGCTGCGTTTGTTAAGTTGATCGCCTTCCAAGAATTGCAGATTTTGGGTCCCTGCTGTTCTGCCAAAAAATGGACTTGAAAGCCACAAAAATGTCATGTATCCCAAAACGCTATAAAAAAAACTGTGAGCTTCACACACAAAAAACAAGTCCTCACACCACTTCATGGACTAAAAATTCAAATGTTAACAAAAAATAGCAACACATATTTTTTTTAACCTACAAATTTTCAAGTTTTTTTCTGATACTTTGTTTTTAACCTATTTTGCGACTTTTCAGTGCAAAAAGTTGCACATTTAGCAACATTTTGTAAGAATTGTGGAAAACAAATCAGGCATTCATAAAATCACTGGAGGGGGCTGGAGTGTGTTTATGCATAAATAAATAGCTAACTTTTGGAAATTTGCAAACAATGTATCAGGTGAAAATATCTGGAAACCCCAAAATTTGTCCACACTGGCAAACTAAAAGCAAAGCGACAAACAAATAAAAAGATTAATAAGAATTAGGCGCAAATACAAAAAAGGCGTAAAACACCAAAAATCTGACCACAAACCAGCACAAATGTAATCATGAATTGAGTCATTAGACTTTATACATCTGTATTCCACAGGCAACAAATAGATTATGATAAAATTCTGATCTATTAACAGTGCCCTGTCCTGATGCAGTCAGGCTCACCATTGTAGAAATTTCTTGATAATCATATTAGTCAAATTTGCAGACAGAAATAGGGAAAACTAGTCAAATCGAAAAACATCGATGAAAAGTAAGAAAACATGCACAAGTCATGGAGTGTTCCAGCTATATAGGCCTGTACCTATGAGGTTTACCAGTTTTTCTACAGGGGTTATTTTTGGTTTTTTTTTAGGTTGGCCTGCAAATGGCAATGAGAAAAATATTGTAACTTCCATTGTCTCATTTTGCTTAAATGTCTCATATCCGAGTACTTCATGGTATCATATACTTAGAACTTATATTTATTTCTGTTTAGGGCCATCAAGGACAGCCAGGACCCCCAGGACCACCTGGACCTAAAGGAGAAAAGGTAAAACAGAAGTTATGACATGTTTGTGCTCTTATAACATAATTAGTATAAATCACAAATGATAATACATCTGCCTTATGGACATGATACACTAGAACTTGGATTTATGTTGGGGTCCTAAATAAATCCAGAACTTCCAATAGATATGATAGAATTCTCAAAATGTCAGTGATCAGGCCCCGATCCATGGTCTATTGTATTAATCCTGGTGGACAAGTAGAATGGTTGTCTTTGCTAAGAGGATAGTGGTTTTGATCTTATATTTCTGATGTCTTCACTGCGCTACCAGTGACCAGATGAGAAATGATTTCCCTATTCATCCCTGTGAAAATGGTGGAAGCCAGTAGCCGTTCTGGCATTTTTGCCATTTTTTCTCAGTGGATCACATGTCATAACCGAGTGTGTTAGCTGTGTCAAGCATGTGCACCGTTAAAAGTAATGTGTCATCAGAGGTTCATAACCCTATCTATATTATAATATCTATCTATATATATTCTGGCAGGGCTAAGGGTCGTGTAATCGATGGGAGATATGTGCCTCATAAATGGCTTGTCTCTATAATGTAAGGCATAAGTACAGCATACCAGATATGGTTATTGTTGTTGTTTGAAGGACCTGTGGTGAGGTCACAGTCAGCTGCTGGGTTCGTGGGTGTGGCTACAGCCTTATAATGTGGCCTGCTCCTGAATCAGGGAGTTGTGTGTGGGGAGGACTAAGCCTCCCATGTGTGCTGAGACTCCTGGTCTGAGTCTACAACCACGGACATTTGTGCTTTTTTTTGCCTGAACTAAAGGTTCCTTTTTGGTGTTACGCTGCCTTGTGTGTTTATGACGTGAATAAACCACATGAACTTTGGAAGAACCTGTATCATATTTGTCTCCCGCTGCACCTAAGCGAGTCACATCCCTACAATTGGTGGTACACGTGCGGGCAGCGGTCCCAGCAGAGACTTGAGACAGTTGCTGCATGTCCTGGGTGAAGTTTGCAGCGGGGCAACGAGTACTGCCCGGAATAATGGAGGACCTGCTGAAACACCTGGTCCAGTCCCAGGCACTGCAACAGGAAACCAACAAGCTGTTGTTACAGCAGATCCAGCAAAGCCAGCAGGAGCAGCGGCAGCAGTTCCAGCAGAGCCAGCAGGAACAACGGCAGCAGATGCAGCTTCTGGCAACCGCCATCCAGGAGGGCAGGACGAGCGCCCCAACCCCAGGTCGGGCTGATGCCACCGACGTCGAGAAGGCGGTAAGACGCGCATTACAAAAAATGACCCCTGAGGATGATGTGGAGGCCTTCCTGACGGTGTTTGAGAGGGTGGCTGAGAGGGAAAAACTTCAGCCAGAGCGGTGGGCGGAGGTACTGGCCACATACCTAACGGGGGAGCCCCAGAAGGCGTACTTTGACCTGACCGTACAAGATGCTAGAGAGTATCCCAAATTAAAAGCAGAAATTCTTGCACGCTTGGGGGTAACAATGACTACCAGGGCACAGCGAGTTCATCGCTGGGCCTATCACCAGGACAAACCCCCGCGCTCCCAAATGTTTGACCTGTTGCACCTGGTCCAGAAATGGCTGCAGCCAGAATCGGCTTCCCCTGCACAGATGGTAGAGCGAGTTGTGATGGATCGGTTTGTGCATTCTCTGCCGAGACCTCTACAGACTTGGCTTGCCCAGGGTGATCCCCAAAATGCTGATGAACTGGTTGGGCTGGTCGAGAGATACCAGGGGATGGAAGGTTCCTTGGGGAAGCAGCCCATTCCGTATTGGGGGTCCCAGCAGGGGGCGGAGTCCCAAAAAGGGGTAGTGCGTCCAAGGTCAAAAGGGGCGGGGGAGGCGGTGCCCAAGGTCCCATCGGGTGATATTATTTGCTGGAAGTGTCACAGGCCAGGACATATAGCTGCCCGTTGTCCCCAGACCACTGAGCAGATGGACTGCAGCATGGGACGCCGTAGTTCATACTACGCATATCAAGCTTGCAGTGGGAACTCGCTACCTAACAAGGGGCCACAAGCGTGTCCCGTGAAGGTGAACGGTCGAGCAGTAATGGCGCTTCTGGACTCCGGGAGTTTGGTGACCCTTGTGAGGGCCAGTTTTCCTCTCAACATACTCCCGGGTAAAAAGATTGGTGTTCGGTGCATACATGGCGATGCAAAGGACTACTCTATGGCTAGGGTGAATATTGAAACGGCGCATGGCACCGAGTCGCATGAAGTTGGCGTTGTTCAAGACTTGTTGCACCCTATAATTATTGGCCGGGATTTCTGTCTGTTTTGGGATCTGTGGGGGATGGGTTCTGAGTGTGCTAGCAAGAGCAGGGAACCAATCCACTCCACTGAGGTATCGCCACCACCTGAGGCAGACGGGTTTCCTTTATGTGTCCTTGTTGGGGATGAAGAGGACTGGTCCCCTGTACCTGACATCCCGGAGTTAGGGGTGGCCGGGGAGAATTTTGGGACTGCCCAACATAGGGACCCCACGCTAAGGGAAGCCTTTAACAATGTCACCGTCATTAATGGGGTTGCACAAGAGCCGGGAGCAGACACAAGGTTTCCCTATTTTATGTTGATTGGGGAATTGTTGTACCGGGTCACGAAAATAAGGGAGGAGGGGGTAGAGCAGTTAATAGTACCAGGCCCCTATAGACGGAAAGTGTTGGACATGGCCCATTCACACGTCTTGGGGGGACACCTGGGGGTGGAAAAAACGCAGGAACGGATTGTACAGAGGTTCTATTGGCCTGGGTGTCACCGGGAAATAGCAAACTATTGCAGGTCCTGCCCGACATGTCAGTTAACTGCCTCCACATCTCATTTTCAGAACCCTCTTGTGCCACTGCCCATTATTGAGGTGCCATTTGAGAGAATTGCCATGGACTTGGTCGGTCCCTTAGTTAAATCAGCTCGGGGCCATCAGTATATATTAGTCATCCTGGACTATGCCACACGCTATCCTGAGGCCATTCCCCTGAGAAACTCCTCCGCGAAGAGTATAGCCCGCAAGCTGGTCCATGTGTTTTCCCGGACGGGTTTGCCGAAGGAGATCCTGACCGACCAGGGGACACCTTTTATGAGCAAGGTGATGAGAGAATTGTGCAGAGTCTTGCAAATTTCCCAGTTAAGGACTTCAGTGTACCATCCGCAGTAAGATGGCCTTGTTGAGAGGTTTAACAAGACACTGAAGAGCATGCTGAGAGAAGTCATAGAGGAAGATGGTAGAGACTGGGATTGTCTCTTACCGTATTTACTGTTTTCTATCCGTGAAGTTCCCCAGGCCTCCACGGGGTTCTCGCCCTTCGAGCTTCAGTACGGCCGGCATCCGCGAGGTCTCCTAGATATAGCCAAGGAAACCAGGAAAGCCGAAGTCACGCCCCACAGAAGCGTCATTGAGCATGTGGCACTGATGCAGCAGAGGGTTGCGAAGGTGATGCCCATTGTTAAAGAACATCTCCGCCAGACACAAGAGGCTCAGGCCAGGGTCTACAACCGGTCAGCCAGAGTGAGGCAGTTCAATCCAGGAGACCGAGTTCTCGTGCTAATCCCGACGGTGGAGAGTAAGTTCTTGGCCAAGTGGCAAGGGCCATATGAGGTGGTGGAGAAGCTGGGAGACGTAAACTACAAGATCCACCAACCCGGAAGACGGAAGCCATACCAGGTTTACCATGTCAACCTCACCAAGCCGTGGCAAGATAGAGAGCCAACAGTAACTCCGTGCTTGCTGGGCAACCTAGAAGGGGAGGTTGGAGCGGTTACCATAGCGGAGACGCTATCGAAGGCCCAGAAACAGCAGTGCCGGGAGTTACTCCAGAAAAACAGGGACCTGTTCTCAGAGGTGCCGGGGTGCACGAAGGTGGTGGAGCACGATGTTCTGACCGAGCCACATGTGCGGGTGAACATGAAACCGTATCGTATTCCTGAGGCCCGGCGAGAGGTAATCTCCAAGGAGGTGCAGCGTATGATGCAGCTCGGGATCATTGAGGAATCCAAGAGCGTCTGGTCGAGCCCGATTGTCCTGGTCCCAAAACCTGATGGTGAATGGAGGTTCTGCAACGATTACCGGAAGCTGAATGAGGTCTCCAAGTTCGACGCTTATCCCATGCCACGCGTTGATGAGCTCATCGAGAGACTTGGACCGGCCAGGTACATAACCACTTTGGATTTGACAAAGGGATATTGGCAGATTCCCATGGCACAGGAAGCCAAGGAGAAGACGGCATTCTCCACACCAAACGGGTGCTTCCAGTATGTCCGGATGCCGTTTGGCCTACAGGGAGCTCCAGCAACCTTCCAGAGGGCGATGGATAGAATCCTTGCGCCTCACAAGCTATATGCTGCCGCATATCTAGATGATATCGTCATCTTTACCCCGGACTGGGAGACTCACCTGGAAAAGGTCCAAGCAGTGTTTGATGCTCTAAGAGAGGCGGGGTTTACAATAAACCCGAAGAAGTGTGCCTTGGCGAGAGAAGAAGCCAAGTACCTCGGATATGTAGTGGGGCGTGGCGAGATCAAACCCCAAATCAATAAAGTGGAGGCAATTCAAACATGGCCGAGACCTCTGTCAAAGAAGCAAGTTAAAGCCTTCCTGGGGATTGTGGGATATTACAGGAGGTTCATCCCAAACTTCGCCACAATGGCTGCACCTCTAACTGATCTGCTTAAGGGGACAAAGTGAGTGATGGTTAGCTGGTCCGAAGAAGCAGAGTCAGCCTTCCACGAAATGAAGGGTGCTCTTTGTAAGCAACCCGTTTTGGTGGCCCCAGACTTTAAACATGAATTTGTCCTCCAGACAGATGCCTCAGATGTCGGGGTAGGAGCAGTCCTCTCCCAAGAGATACGTGGGGAGGAGCATTCTGTTCTCTACTTGAGTAGGAAGTTGACTTCTTGTGAGAGAAATTACTCAGTTGTAGAGAAGGAGTGTTTGGCCATAAAATGGGGAGTGGACACATTATGGTACTACCTGGTGGGACGGAAGTTTAGGTTAATATCCGACCATGCCCCACTCAGGTGGATGAGGGAAACAAAGGGCAAGAATGCTAGGGTCACCCGCTGGTTCTTAGTCCTACAAGACTTCAGCTTCCATGTAGAGCATAGGGCCGGGAAGCTACATGGGAATGCCGATGCCCTCTCCAGAATCCCTTGCCTGGTAGGTGAAAGTGCCAAGCCCCACGGCTTTAGGCAGAGGGGGGAGGTATGTGGCAGGGCTAAGGGTTGTGTAATCGATGGGAGATATGTGCCTCATAAATGGCTTGTCTCTATAATGTAAGCCATAAGTAAAGCATACCAGATATTATTATTGTTGTTGTTTGAAGGACCTGTGGTGAGGTCACAGTCAGGTGACCAGTCAGCTGCTGGGTTTGTGGGTGTGGCTACAGCCTTATAATGTGGCCTGCTCCTGAACCAGGGAGTTGTGTGTGGGGAGGACTAAGCCTCCCATGTGTGCTGAGACTCCTGGTCTGAGTCTATAACCACGGACATTTGTGCTTTTTTTTGCCTGAGCTAAAGGTTCCTTTTTGGTGTTACACTGCCTTGTGTGTTTATGACGTGAATAAACCACATGAACTTTGGAAGAACCTGTATCATATTTGTCTCCCGCTGCACCTAAGCGAGTAACATCCCTACAATATGTATTGTAATGTACAGTGGTGTGAGAAAGTGTTTTCCCCATTCGTGATTTCCTATTCTTCTGCATGTTTGTCACACTTAAATGTTTCAGATCACCAAAAATAATTAAATATTAGACAAAGATAGCACAAGTAAACTCAAAATGCAGTAGAGGGTGCACTGACAATGGAGACACTCTCCATATTTGGTGGACATGTCCGATAGTAAAGTCACTGTGGAAAGATGTAGTAAAATTAATTGATAATATCTTGGGTAGGAAACTACCTCTGTCACCGTCAGTTCTTCTGCTGGGGGACAGACCAACCAATGCCAACAATAAAACTTGCCGTCTCGTTGATTTTATTGCTATGGTGACGAGAAACCACATAGTTATCAGATGGAAAACCAGTGCGCTCTCTTTAACACAGGTGAAGAATAGGGTCAATTTGATAATGTTATACGAGAAAATAGAAGCTATTAGATCTGATTCTTTTGATAACTTTCAATAGTCAGAACCTCCCACTCCCATCTCCAAGACTATACACGTGCTGCGCCAATTCTTTGGAATGCACTTCCCAGGTCAATACGATTAGTCCCCAATCCTCACAATTTTAAGCGTGCCCTGAAAACGCATTTATTCAGACTGGCCTACCGCCTCTACACATTAACCTAATCTATCTCTATGTGGCACAGCCAAAAGATTTTACCATAACCAGGTTCCCTTCATCATGTTCCCACATGCTTTATGCATCCATTAGCCCTCTGCGTCTGTACTGTTACACACTTAACATTATGGCTGGTCCATACAATCAGGGCAACTGTTACCACCCACCTTTCGTGTCTACCTCTTTCCTCATAGATTGTAAGCTTGCGAGCAGGGCCCTCATTCCTCTTGGTATCTGTTATGATCTATGTGATTATTGTTATGCTGTGATGTCTATCGTCTGTACAAGTCCCCTCTGAAATGTAAAGTGCTGCGGAATATGTCGGCGCTATAGAAATAAAATGTATTATTATTATACAGTAGGTATCTGGGACCCTTGGATTCAGGCACATAAAGACGATGATCTTTCCAAAATGATATCTTTATCTATATAATATACTGGCATGGTAGTAGCTCCTTACAATTAGAGACTCTGAAACAGGTACACTGGCGCCCCACATTTGTATAACTCGCATTATCGACACTCACTTTGAACCCTCCACTTTCCCTCCCCATCCCATTAAGTCTAACTTAGTTGTGTTATAATTGTTTTTCTACACATATTCTAAGCAAAGATTTTGTAGTCAAGGATACCGTATGACCTTAAGTGGCTTTTTTTTCTATGTATTTCCCCCTGCGAGGGGATCCTTGTACTTTACTATGAATGTATCTCATGTTAAATGATGCTTTCATTTCAATAAAACTGTTGAAACTAAACTCAAAATGCAGTTTTTATATGAAGGTCTTTATTATTAAGGGATAAAGAAATCCAAACCTACAGTGCCCTGTGTGAAAAAGTGATTGCCCCCTAAACCTAATAACTGGATGGGCCACCCTTAACAGCAACAACTGCAATCAAGCGTGTATGATAACTGGCAATGAGTCTTTTCCATCGCTCTGGAGGAATTTTGGTCACTCATTTTTGTAGAATTGTTGTAATTCAGGTACATTGGAGGGTTTCCGAGCATGAATCACCTTTTATGTCACAGCATCTCATTCGGATTAAGGTCAGTCTTTCTGATGGTGGAGTCATGAACACTGACCTTAACTGAGGCATGCAGTTCTTTTGATGTTTTTGTGGGGTCTTTTTGACCTCTTGGATGAGTCGTCGCTGCGCTCTTGAGGTAATTTTAGTCCGCCGTCCACACCTGGGAAGGTTCACCACTGTTTCATGTTTTCGTCATTTGTGGATAATTGTTCTCACTGTGGCTCGCTGGAGTCCAAAACATTTAGAAATGGCTTTAAACCCTTTTCCAGACTCATAGATCACAATTAATTTGTTTCTAATTTTCTCCAGAATTTCTTTGGATTATGGCATGATATCTAGCTTTTGGTCTACTTCACTTTGTCAGGCAGGTCCTATTTAAGTGATTTCTTGATTGAGAACAGTTGTGGCAGTAATCAGGTCTGGGTGTGGATAGGGAATTGGAACTCAGCTTCCCAAAGATGTGAAGTAATCATGTCTGGGTGTGGATAGGGAAATTAAACTCAGCTTGCCAAAGATGTGATAAACCACAGATAATTCTTGTTTTGGGGGTTGGTGGTGACAGGCAATCAGTTTTTCACACAAGGCCCTCTAGGTTTCCATTTATTTTTCCCTTAATAATAAAGACCTTCATTTAAAAACTGCATTTTGTGATTACTTGTGTTATCTTTGTCTAATATTTAAATTTATTTGGTAATCTGAAACATTTTAAGTGTGACAAACGAATAAGAAATCATGAAGGGGGCGAACACTTTTACACCCATCTGTATGTGTCTGTGTATACATTGATAAATAAGTCTTGCAATTTTAACACTGGGCAACAGTCTGTCACGAAGTGACTGTCCTAGCGTGACACGACCCAATGATTGGTCAGTCGCTAAACGGCAGAACAAAAAACACACCAGGAAACACCAGGGACACTATGACAATGGTGGACCCTGTTGATAGGGAATGGGGAAATGGACACCTCCTGCACTCACCTAAGGATGTGCCTTAATCTCCTAATTGTCCTTATATGGGTTTTTTCACCGAGCAGGATACCTAAACCATCACTTGCCCTCTTATCCCTAAGTAGGGAATTGGCAAGTGAGCACACCGGTCCCACCAAGACAACACAAGGTAAGGTAAGACAGACACCAAAAGGGAATGGGGAACAAAAATACAACACTTAGCTTTCTCTGCTGCAATGCACCGCACAGCAGAGTAAGACACCAGATCACAGTATTCAGCTGACACACCATTGCACCAGCAACATCTTGTCTCCAGATCGGTTGGTCTCCACAAGGACCTGTATAACCAACAGTCAGCGGATGCATTAGGTGACCTTTAAAGAATGGTGGGAGTGGTCACCACCTGCATCAGCAAACCCAGCAGCAATGCAATTACACCAGCAGGTCAGCTGGGGCAAAAACTGATATTAACCCCCAATGGCCTGAAAGGAAAAAAGTTTTAATCTGCAACAGATCCCAAAATGGATTGTGACACAGTCCTAATATTAGACTCCAACTTCCAGTTATGGACATTTCCATTACCAGTGACAGACTGATTCATACCCTGTGTGTTTGTATATAAGTATGAACTGGGCATGCCCTTATCTGAGCAAAGGTGAAGAGAGAGAGAAGGTGAGCTGTAACCTAACGTATTGTGAATGGTAGATTTGGTATACGATGTGTTACCTTTCACTGTAATCCTGTCTGTGATAATGAGACAGCTGAAAAGTGTCCTGAACAGAACAGGAAGTGACAGTCTAGTATAAGGCTTGGTGGCAAGTAGAGATGACTGAATACATTCAAGTGGAATTAAATTCTACTCAAAATTTCCAAAACGTGGATTTTGGCAATTTTGCTTCTTTTGCGTGAATTTAGTAAAATGGGGGCTACCATTTTTCTGAACCAAAAAGGGATATCAAGAGATTAAAAAAAAAATCACTGTCATCTGTCCGGTCCTCATTATATCTTCTTACTCCCGCAGCTCGTGCGGAAATCCCCAGGCCTCTCAGTGGTAAAGTCCGGGGCAGTTCTGCTCATGCACATGCAAGTTTGCGGCACACATATTGAACTATCATGCACTTGCGCAGAACCCTTCCAGGCTTCATCGGAGCTGTAAGTCTCAGCTAAGTTTGAGAGGCCCTGCGATTTCAGTGCAAGTTGCGGTCATCAGAAGATGTGGCAAGGACCGGACATATATAGTGTGGGCCATTTATATGGATACACCTAAATAAATTGGGAATGGTTGGTGATATCAACTTCCTGTTTGTGGCACATATATGGTATATGGGAGGGGGGGAAACTTTCCAAGATGGGTGGTGACCATGGCGGCCATTTTGAAGTCGGGCATTTTGCATCCAACTTTATTTTTCCAATGGGAAGAGGGTCATGTGACACATCAAACTTATTGAGAATTTCACAAGAAAAACAATGGTGTGCTTGGTTTTAACGTAACTTTATTCTTTCATGAGTTATTTACAAGTTTATGACAACTTATAAAATGTGTTCAAAGTGCTGCCCATTGTGTTGGATTGTTGATGCAACCCTCTTCTCCCACTCTTGACACACTGATAGCAACACCGCAGAAGAAATGCTAGCACAGGCTGCCAGTATCCGTTGTTTCAGATGCTGCACATCTCGTATCTTCACAGCATAGACAATTTATTTGGCTTTTCCAAGATAATACAAGATTTTTTGCAAAAAAAAAAAAGAAAAATGAAAAAGTACCATAGTACATTTTAGTAAGAAGTGTATTTTTGCATTGCAGGGTTATCCCGGAGAAGACAATACTGTAATTGGACCGCAGGGATCCCCAGGTGAACCAGTAGGTTTTTCCCTAAAGCATTTTTGTTTCAGGAGCTATATCCTCTTCTGTACGGCCACTATGGTATATTGCCATCATTCAGATTTGGTTATGATAAGCTTTTAGGATGCTAACTAAATGCACAATTCAAAATATGTGCAGTGCTGGAGTCATCATCCTTCAGCAATCACTGACATAATGTCTTAGGTCACTGAACATTAGAGTACAGGCAGCGTGCAAAATGTACACGTTCCGTTGACAGGTAAATAAAGTTAAGCAAAAAGTTTTGCTGGACCCTCTGGACGCTGCTTGATAGGACCCCAGCAAATCCCCTCCATCTGCCACCATCCCTGGCGCCTCTACTGATCAGTAGGCCTGGCTCAACGTCATGCGTGTGTTGTGCTGCCCCTCCTTATCAGTAGAGGCTCCGCAGATGCCGGCAGGTAAGAAGAGGCTTTTCGGGGCTCTTACCCTGTAATAGCTTTCTGCACATCTTTTCCCTCAACTCTACTCTCTTTGATAACTAAGCCAGCCCCCTTCTCTCTATACATCGGCCAGGACATAAGCAGGATATTAGGTTGTCATTTAGGAATAATGGACCTGCGTTAAGATATGATAGTGGATGCAAATGGTCTGATTCCCTGAATTGTCAGTCTTGCCCTGGGTGAGTTCACAATACACTTATTTTATTTTTGTTATAAGTTGCTTGGTTGTAGTACAAGGGCAGTATTTTAACATTCGCTGGGGGCACTCTGTTTGTACTCCCCCCGGTGTAGTTATAACATGATCTGTTGTATTTCTGTTAGTACCATAAGTATGAAAGAATACTTGTCGCATGATTCATGATGGCCTATCTCTGGGCAGCATGAATCGGAGACCGGCTCGGTATTACAGATATATATTTTTTTACTCTGAAGAACTGCCGCATTTTACAGAAAAGCATTGCCGGAAGAGGTAACTAATCCAAAAGGTATGTCCCCACAGGCGTCTCCCTGCCCGCTGGTTGATTGACTGGTCTCTTCATATGTGTGTATTGAATTACAAGTTTGAGGACATACAGGCTTCGGAGGGATAAATTAACTATTAATAAATTGGGGAATATATAGCAAATTTGGTAGCACCCCGGGGTGCCAACCCCTATTTGGCAGACTAGGACATAGAATTAGCATATAAATAACAGCATAAATAAATACAGGCAGATTAGATACATATATTTTATATACCCTAACTATTTTTGAATAATATAATTAATAAAAGTTAATTTTTAGACTTTTTAGTGAGGATTTATTTGAGGTTCTTCCCAATTTGTTAATATGTGTATAGGGAGAGATCTGTCAGTCTAGCTGAGCGGGCAGAGAGAAGCCAGCGGGAGCTACCCCCATAACAAGTCTCCTTATCAATGTCTGAGCTTTCAGCTATGTTTTTGTAATGCTGGAGTTGATCTCTGTCCGTGAATCATCAGGTTCCCTTTCATGATATGCATGCTCTGTGATGAGTGTAGATTCCGGCAGACTTCTCCCCGCCTGCTCATGCTTGTATCGGGGAGACCTGTCAGTCTAGCTGAGGGTCAGGGAGAAGCCTTTGGGAAAATATCCACAAAATCAGTCATCTCATCCCAGGCCATGCTTTTAACTATGTATTTGTACCGCACGAGCCAGCCCCTGGTTCACGCTGTCTGTGATTTGTGCGACAGGTTCCCATTAATGATATGCATGCTCTATGATAAGAGTTTTTCTTGAATTAATCAATGCTCACATTATCAGCGGTCAACAAAACACTAAAATTCACTGTTCCATGTAGGGTCCTCCCGGAGAACGTGGAGACAGGGGCGAACCTGGAGATGAAGGCTACAAGGTAATGAGGAGCAGATCTGTGCCCCATTCCATATATCAGCAGAATAATAACCTGTAAGAATAAAATGTGACACAATCTGATCTATTTTCCAGGGTATAATTGGTATAATAGGACCAAGAGGAGCCATCGGACAGCAAGGACCACCAGTAAGTTTCCAAAATTGCTCAATGGTTTTTACTGGTATGAAAAAAAACTGTCACAAATATAACTGGTTTTAGAAAAAAAAAATGGCCCTGTCATTAGCTGAGGGTGCTGGGGGATACGATAAGTAACATGCCAAGTGTAACATTACTTGCCAGCTATTCAATTGACTGACCATGTAATGCATAGACAGACTGGCTCCAGCAGAATCGGGGCAGCTCTCATTTATAGAGACAGTTCCAGCTCATAGAATCATAGAATCGTAGAGTTGAAAGGGACCTCCTGAGCCATCTGGTCCAACCCCCTGCTCAAAGCAGGATTCGCTAAATCATCCCAGTCAGATGTCTGTCCAGCCTCTGTTTGAAGACTTCCATTGAAGGAGAACTCACCACTTCTCGTGGCAGCTTGTTCCACTCATTGATCACTCTAACGGTCAAAAAGTTTTTTCTAATATCTAATCTGTGTCTCCTCTCATTCAGTTTCATCCCATTGCTTCTAGTCTTTCGTTGTACAAATGAGAATAAAGTTGATCCTTCTACAATGTGACAGCTCTTTAAATATTTGTAGACAGCTATTAAGTCTCCTCTCAGTCTTCTCTTTTGCAAACTAAACATTCCCAAATCCTGCAACCTTTCCTCATAAGACAGGGTTTGCAGACCAGTCACCATTCTGGTCGCTCTTTTCTGAACTTGCTCCAGTTTGTTGATGTCTTTTTTAAAATGTGGTGCCCAAAACTGGACACAATATTCCAGATGAGATCTGACCAAAGAGGAGTAGAGGGAAATAATGACTTCACGTGATCTAGACTGTATGCTTCTGTTAAAACATCCTAGAATTGCATTTGCCTTTTTTGCTGCTGCATCACACTGTTGACTCATATTCAGTCTGTGATCTATTAGTATACCCAAGTCTTTGTCACATGTGCTGTTGCTTAGCCCTATTCCTCCCATTCTGTATATGCTTTTTTCATTTTTATTGCCCAGATGTAGTACTTTGCATTTTTCCCTGTTAAAAACCATTCTGTTAGTTGCTGCCCACTTCTCCAGTTTATTTATATCTTTTTGAATCCTCTCTCTCTCTTCTCTAGTATTAGCTATCCCTCCTAGCTTTGTGTCATCAGCAAATTTAATCAGTTTACCCTCAATTCCTTCATCTAAATCGTTGATAAAGATGTTGAACAATACAGGGCCCAGGACAGAGCCCTGTGGTACCCCACTTGAGACATTCTTCCAACTGGATGTGCAGCCATTTACGACCACTCTTTTTTGGTCCGATCACTAAGCCAGTTATAAATCCACCTATCAGTTGCCTTGTCCATTCCATACTTAGTCATTTTTTCAATAAGGATTGTATGAGATACTTTGTCAAATGCTTTGCTGAAGTCAAGATATAGTATATCTACAGCATTTCCTTGATCCACCCAATCAGTGATTCCGTCATAGAAGGAAATTAAGTTAGTCTGACATGACTTATTAGTTACAAACCCATGCTGACTCTGTTTAATCACTTCATTCTTATCCAGGTACTGACATACAGAAGGGGGTCCAAATGGGGAACCTGCTATATGACAGCTATGTGTCAAAATGTGGGTAGAATGATGGTACCAGGGGTGATTCCGAAACTTCTTTATGTGACTGTAGGGTTAAGTTCAGTGACTGTCCCCATACTTTACACTGCAGCTATGATTGATCATATCATGATATTTTGCTTATACATAATAACAGCCAATAAGTAAGTGATGTCCATTACAACAAAGTAACCAAACCACATGTGAGAATAACCAGATCATTAAGTATCACAGGACATAATCTACAACCCATCCTCTAATATATACATTGTTACTCTACTTAACATTTTTTTATTATTTTAGGGGGAACTCGGCGAAAAAGGTGATCAAGGACAAAAAGGGGAGCGAGGATTGGTGGTAAGTATAAGTATTAAAGAGGATCTGTCACCAGAATTCACAATACAAACTGCATACGTTATTAGATCTCTTACACCTGTTTAGGCCGGTGTGCTTAACTTTGAAAATTTATATAAGAATAGCTGAATAATCCTGATACAAAAATGAGCATTGTAGTAACCCAGACTAGAGCTTAATATTAGACAAGGAAACTTTCTAAATGATTATACAGTCATTCTGATGTAGATTTTCAAAGCAAGTACACCAGCCTCATCAGATCTAAGAAATTATGCTGTTTCTTATTTTAAAATCGACTTGAAGATGCACTATAAGTATCTGTCACATCTAATGCATCAAACCATAGTCTCTGAATTGGGATGTGCTACAGCAAAATGATCTATTGTTTAAGGCAAGTTTCATGCTAATCATATGTTAAAATAAAAAAAAGGTTTTGGTATTGTGTCGGTCAGTTAAAAAAAGATTGATTGTTCTTAGTGGAAGAAAAAAAATTTCTTGTAGTTATAAAACCTCTCCTGTCAAAAATATAATAGGTGCTGTTGCATAGCAGCTTTCGAGACTACTGAGGTTTCTTCATCAGACGTGGTACTTTGTTATAACTAATGCCTGATGAAGAGACCAAAGTTGTCTGGAAAGCTGCTTTGTGTTATGCTTGTATAGCAACTCACTTGGGAAGAATAGGTAATATACTAAAAACTGCCTCTGACCCTGTCAGTTCCTGTACAGACTAGATATTCTGACTGCAGTCCCTAGTGGTGCCTTGCGGATGCAGAGATAGCCCTAGCCCCAGACTAGGAGATGGCAACTTGGACCTAACATGCCTAAAAGGCCATCAAGTTTCTTTATGTTCCTCCTAAAGAACTGGAGGGCAGAGCAGAGTGTGAATTACCTACAAGAGGTGAAGCCTGCTAAACAAAGGAAAGATTCCAGAGTGAGTAAAGTAAATAACAAGATACCAAACAAAGAATAAAGCAAGTACTGTTTACAAATATACTGATTACTTCCCAAAGATAAACAGAAGATAGGTGCAAGGTATAACAAAGAAACAGTAAAGTGAAAATCCCTAGCTAGAATTTCACAGACTGGATCCAAACATCAGTACAATGTCAGAACAAATAAATAAATCTATAACCAGCAGGAAATGCACCCTGGGAGACAGAACATAAAACTGCACCCAAAAGGTGATAGGCAGACACATGAAAATACTTGTGTTAAGCTAGACAGACTGCAGCCAGAAAACAGAAAGAGAAGCCAACCACAGAGCACAAGCTCACGGGATGGAATCCAGGAGCATAACACTTTGTATCATCACTTATTTTATTTTTGTTGGCCATTAAAACGTATCATAACTACAAGATTATAATTTTCTTTCTCCCACTGAGATCAATCATATGTTATAATGCCCATTCTACCTTGACAGCACTAGCAGAATGTCAATCAAGGCATAATGGGTGTGCAACCAAGGACTATAACATCATTGTCTTGGTTTAAAGTGATGGGTTCCCTTTAAAAAAGGGCCATCATCACTCCTGACATGTACATTTTAGCACATTTCCAACGGAAAAACAATTGTGGAGCATCTATTCTTACAGATCGGTGTTCTGCTATTCTTCTGGTAAACGTATAATTGGGACACACCCACAACTGGTAACACCCTGTTGTCAATTTATTCATAAATTTCTAGGAATAACAAGAGAGATATGGCAAAAAGCAGCATTTTAAAGAAAGTGTTATATCAGAAAGAATAGAAGTGACACGTCAGGAGAGGTGACAATGCATCTTTAAGGCTGTCCATGCACATTAGATGGCCGAGCTTCAGCCGATCGTTCGAACAGTAGCCTTCTCGACTGAGTCTCCCATATAAAGTTGTGTTCATTGGGGCACACGCTCCTGCGTTCTTTGAGAAAGCTGCCGACTGACACGTCTCAGGGAGGACAATGCAATCAGCCTCGACTTGGCCAGTCGCCATCTTTCCCGACCATCAGTCAGCCGGTACCCCCATGCCAGATCATATCGGCGGATTGAGACGACCTTAGTCTAATGTGTATGGAAGCCTTAAGTCTACACAGTAATTACATTATTGTCTTTTTTATTGTAAGTTATAGACCCCTCGGACCAGTGGCATGCCTAAATGTTGCCAGCAGAGATAGTTTTGTCTCTGCAGCATCAGAAAAGCTCAGAGGCACTGATATTGTCCGGATCCAGCGATCTGGCAAGCTTCAGAGCAGTGCTTAGAAGCTCGCTAGCAAAGAGCTTGCAAACGTTGAGCTCCATGCCTAGGGAACCGTCCTACACTGATAGACTTCAGAGGTGGCCAGTAAACTAGGCACCGAGCCGTAAACAATTACCGTACATTAAAAATCCCTATGTTCTTGAGAACGGAGAGAATTTTAAATAAAAAGTAAATTGCAAAGTTGCTTTATTGCAAAGTTGTTTTACAAGCACTTTGCAATTTTAACCAATTATGTCCAGGAAAAAAACATTTTCATTGCAGCACCCATCCTCCTTTGAGGTGGCTAAGACCGACTCGTGTTTCATTGCCTAAATGTTAAATATATTAAATAGACTGAATTATATTTCAGGGCGCAAAGGGAAAGAAAGGAATAAGAGGAGCAACTGGCAAACCAGGAATTCCTGTGAGTCTTATGAATATTGTGTATGACAAGTTATTTTTCCATTAAATTAACCTCAACTGGTGATAGCACATGGTGGTGGTACATTTTATTAGGAACAGACATTCAGTGTTTTATCTCAAAGAAGTAAGAAGCTTCTTAGACATAAAATATATCTTAGAGTTATCAGTAAGAAGCCTGAAATATTTTACCAGTGATAAAAAAAAGCATCTAGATGATGGATTATCCCTGTGATCCTCTATAAGTAATGACATGAGTCAGTAATATAACAGTATCCGCAGATCCGGGTAGTACAAATCCAGTGTATTGTCCAGTAGATCAACGTATAAAGCTTGTCAGATCGTTTTATTGGATTGTTTGAGCACAGAAAACCTATTGGAGAAGTGAACACAAAGATATCAGTGTGTGGTGTCATACCCTGTGCCATATCTGTCATTCACTGTGCTGTACGTAGTGTCAGACACTATGCCATACGTGTCATACACTATGCGTACCTGTCATACACTGTGTTGTACGTCGTGTCATACGCTGTGCCGTACGTGTCATACACTGTGCGTACATCATGTCATACACTGTGCCGAATGCCATATCATACACTGTGCCGAATGCCATATCATACACTGTGTCGTATATCGTGTCATACACTGTGCCATACATGTCATTACTGAGACTAATCAGTGCTATTCCTCTACGTAGTGTCATACACTGTGCTGTACCTGTCATACATTGTGCCATACGTCGTGTCATATACTGTGCGTACGTCATATCATACACTGTGCCATACATCGTGTCATACACTGTGTCGTATGTCGTGTCAAACACTGTGCCGTACGTCGTGTCATACACTGTGCTGTACCTGTCATATATTGTGCCATACGTCGTGTCATACACTGTGCCGTATGTCGTGTCATACACTGTGCCATACATCGTGTCATACACTGTGCCATACATCGTGTCATACACTGTGCCATACATCGTGTCATACACTGTGCCATACATCGTGTCATACTGTGCCGTATGTCGTGTCAAACACTGTGCTGTACGTCGTGTCATACACTGTGCCGAATGCCATATCATACACTGTGTCGTATGTCGTGTCATACACTGTGCCGTATGTCGTGTCATACACTGTGCCGTACATGTCATTACTGAGACTAATCTGTGCTATTCCTCTATTTACAAGTGTGATGGTTTACCCCTTGACCAGATGTCTGAAGCAGACCTCCATGGTTGTCATAGCCAGATTGCTATGAACGCTGCCCGGTGGTCTGAGCTCATAAGAAATTAGCATTTCTGCTACACACTGGCGATCTGTGTGTAGCAGAGGCGATCAGAGTACTGCAGCTTCTAAATCAAACATAAAGAAAAACAAATAAAATAATAAAAAAAAAATATACACATATTTGGTATCGCCGCATTCAGAATTACCCAATCAATATACAGTAAAAAAAAGACGCTAAACGATGTAGCGAGAAAAAAAGGCAAAACGCTAGAATTCCCTTTTTTTGGTCGCCACAACCTTGCATTTAAATGTAATTAAGGGTGATCAAAAGATCGTATCTGCACCAAAATGGTATTGTTAAAAACATCAGCTCGGTACGCAAAAAATAAGCCCTCGCTCAACCCCAGATCACGAAAAATGGAGACGCTACGGGTCTCGGAAATTGTCGCAGTTTTTTTTTTTTTTTTACAAACTTTTAATTTTGTTTTTTCACCACTTAAAAAAGAACATTGACATGTTTGGTGTCTATGAACTCATAATGACCTGAAGAATCATATTGGCAGGTCAGTTTTAGCATTTAGTGAACAAGGTAAAAAAAAATCCAAAAATACCCACAAAACAACTGTGGAATTACACTTTTTTTTGCAATTTCACCACATTTGGATTTTTCCCAGTACAATGATATATTAAAACCAATGGTGTCAATCAAAAGTACAACTTGTCCTGCAAAAAACAAGCCCTCCCATGGCCGTATTGACTGAAAAATAAAAAAGTTATGGCTCTGGGAAGAAGGGGAGCAAAAAGCAAAAAAACGGAAAAAACTGAAATACCCCTGGTCGTTAATGGGTTAACAGCAAATACATAGATTTTATTGAAAAAATATGTTCTCAAAAGTAGACAACTCCCACTGAGCAGGAATTTCAGACCAATGGGGTCCAGGTATGGACCAGAATAGGATCAGTGAAGGAGGATCAGGGAGGATATGATTTATTTTTTAAAGGTATGTGGGTGATCAGAGGGAGTAAGTAATATGGTTGTATTTATCTTTTTAAACGTTCTAAGGACCAGGGTCAGTACCTGGCAAACCAAAATCCCCTCCGCAATTACGGGGTAAGATGTGATTGTCATGGCAGTCAAAAACCCACTGAAAGTCCCTGTGTCTACCATGTTTGCATACATATGACTCCCAGCCGGAGATTGGTAATTTTACAAATACGCTGCAAAATTACAGTATTGCCGTGTATGAGATCAAGTGAACACAGGTTCAAGATCCCTGGTAATCTAACAAAAAATGTAAATGAAAAACAATGGAAAATATATATAAAAAATAACCATAAATATTAATGTAACTCCCATTATTGAAAGCAAAAAAATAAATAAATATATTTGGTATCACCATGTATACAAGTGTCCAGACTATAACCCCAATGCCAAAACATTGGGAAACTGTAAAATGTAAAGAAAACAAGAATGCAATGATTTGAAAATCTATTTGGAAATCTCTTATAGCCATATTTTATGAAAACAAAAATTAGAAAAGTATTCAAGGAGTGATATCTGTATTGGCTTACCAGAGATTATATTTGCAAGCTTTCAGGGCTCAACAGGCCCCATCATCAGGCTGTATTACAAATGAAGGGTTAGGAAAATGCCGAAAATGTAATGGCAACTAATGAAAAATGGCTGGAAGGTCAATTATCAACTAAGTCACATGACTGTATAAAAAGAGCATGTTAGGCTAGTTTCACACTAGCGTTACCGGGCGCAGCGCACGGCCGCCGCTAAGCTCCGCCCCCGGCCGCGCCCCCTGTGGTCAGCTCCTCCTCTGATCGCATTGACGGTGCATGCGATCAGCGTACCCTATATTTAGCGTTGGGTACGCTGGTCGTGTGCTGGTACACTTTTGCCGGCGCTTGCGCCCTTTTGGCACTGCGCCTAGCGCACAAAAACACACTGTGTTGCATTTTTGTGCGCTAGGTGCAGCACCAAAGGGGCGCAAGCGCCGGCAAAAGTGTATCAGCGTACCCAACACTAAATATAGGGTACGCTGATCACATGCAGTGTCATGCAATCAGAGGAGGAGCTGACCGGAGGGGGCGCGGCCGGGGGCGGAGCTTAGCGGCGGCCGTACGCTGCGCCCGGTAACGCTAGTGTGAAACTAGCCTTAGATAGGCAGAGTCTCTCAGAAGCAAAGATGGTTAGAGGTTCATCAGTCCGTGAATAACTGGTTTAAAAATTTGTGAAACAATTTCAGAAAAATGTTCCTTAATGTAAAATTGCAAAGATTTTGAATAATATCCCACCATGTAAAGTACATAATATCATCAAAAGATTCTGGAGAAATCCTTGTGCACAAGTGACAAGGCTAATGGTGAATAGTGGATGTTTGTGATCTATGTGCATTCAGGCACCACTGCATTGAAAACAAGCATGATTCAGTTGTGCATGGGCACAAATGCAAGTTAAACCTCTATCATGCAAAGAAGAAGCCATATATCGACACAATCCAGAAGCGCTACAGTTTTCTCTGAGCCAAAGCTCAATTATGATGACCAGAGGCAAAATGGAAAATTGTTCTGTGGTCAGATGGATCAAAATTTGAAATTTCGAAACCATAGATGCCGTGTCCTGCAGACTGAGGAGGACCATGCAGCTTCTAATCAGTACACAGTCCTGCATCTCTGATGCATCCCTATGACATGGGCATCTTACACATGAAAGACTCTATCAATGCTGTAACCCAATTGCTGGGTTTCCGGTCCCACGCCATGCGGGGACACCAACATACTGTTAGGGCTGGCGGAACGCACCAAATTATAAAATAATAGTAGGTGCGTTCGCAGCCGGGGTCCACCGTGCAGAGGTGGTACACTGCTGCTAGGTAACGGCGGAAGAATAGAGCGGCGTAAAAACAGTCACACGTGGGTTACGTCACCCAATGTGAACAGGTGCGAACTCTGTTAATGCACAGAGTCGCACAACCGCTGAACGTAGATGCCGGAGCCTGTTTAGCTCACAGAGCCCGGCCAAAAGAGCGCACAGTGTACGGCCACAGAACTCTACCCCAAGGACACGGGGTTAGAGTCCTTCTAGGCCCACTGAGCGCACGGCGTCACTGCCACGAGCGCCGCTATAGACGCTGGCTATGAAGTGGAGCACGTGCACTGAGGTGTGCCGAGTCCCTGGTGAGGACTGATGCCTGACTCAACCTCTGTCCTACCTACACCTAAGCCTGGGCGCTAGCAGGCTAGGCTGCACAACACATGCGTACCAAGGGTAGGGGTTTCTTAATGAGTCATTCACCAGAGACATTCATACGTGCATACATCACTCACTCCACATAGTCTGTAAATACAGTCTATCCTAGCGCATGGCGGAGCGGCCATGCGAACCTTTCATAGCCGCGAGCATCCGGGACCTTCCTGGCTTCTCGGATGGGCCTATCCGAACACGAGCAGGACCTGAGCACGTGACCTTCAATCTCCAATGGGAGATCACTCCGCGGGCATGCTCAGTGGCCTGACATGGGGACTTAGTCCCTGGAGAATCTCGCTGCTGAGCAGCATGTATTGCCATAGATGTGCCAGAGGTGGCAGCAGCAAGCAAACCCACCGAGCTGGTCTGGGCAGAGCGCCTGGACCGACGAGTTTGCTGAGCAACCTCCTCTGTGGCTGGAGAGGAATGGGAGACCGCTGGAAGTAAGGCTCGGGATTCTCACTGTGCAGCGACAGAAATCAGACGCCTAACACATACTCACCAACCCGGCCTCGGCTGTGTCCTCGTGGTCCTCTGCTTGCTTTTACTGTGCATGCTGCAATGCAATGCACCTAGTGCTCACGCGTGCTCCACTATTTTTAAAGGGGCAGCACGCGCACCTGCAAAGATGCCCCCAGCAAAAAGCTAGGGGACATCTTGTATAAAAGGCACCCTCCCCAATAGGGAGGTGCCTGAGCAACCCCTGTAGTTTCCCTACATTGTGTGTACAAGTGTATGTTGCCAGGTCCCTTGCCATAACCTAGTTACCTTAAGTTTGTTTCTTGTTCCTGTATTCCGGTATAACATGAACCCTGAAACCGCTCCGGCGGTACCTGAACCCTGAAGCCGCTCTGGCGGTATCTGAACCCTGAAGCCACTCTGGCAGTATCTGAACTCTGTAGCCTATCTGGCAGTACCTGATCCCTGAAGCCGCTCCAAAGGTACCTGTGTCATGAAACCGTACCTGCCTGAACAGGCTGCAAATCCAGAATAGTCTGTGACTCCGCTACCATGTCTCCATCCAGAGAACCCTCCCCCCGGGGTTGACAGCTGCTGTATCAGGGATTGCCTAAGAGTGGTAGCTAGTGGCTACCTGTGGTTCAAGCCTGACTCCACCATCAGGACTTCCAGTGAATACCAGGTAGCCGTTCAGCTATGCCCCTCCTAGGCAAGCCCAGCCAATGGCACAGTGGATCCACAAAAGACATATGGCCCCAAAATGGTAATGATAAAACCTACAGCTCGTGCAGCAGAAGACCAAACTCTGATACAGGTTTCGCAAACAAAAAATAAAAAGGCGAGAAGGAAAGATTGAAAGAGAAGAGTGGCTCAGTGAGGATTTGTCATCCAGGGACCCAGATAAATGTGGACCCTGCTGAGGGCTTTAGGCTATATATTTTTTCACAATATACCCCTTAAAACTTAATTAACATAAATAATTGAGAATCCTGAACCCCCATCACATGTGTACATAATTTGCACTATTTTTCTTAGGGAAAACAAGGTCCACTTGGATTAAGAGGTGCGAATGGGTACCCTGGGTCTGATTTAGTCGTTGGATTTCCTGGAAAGCCTGGATTGCCTGGAAAAGTGGGGTCACCTGTGAGTATTGTACCCATCGTAAGTGTGGTATACAGAGCTATGGGATTTACGCATTTGTTGTATGCCGGCAAAAACCCCTGACACCCTGCAGTTCACATACTAACCAATGAGTGGCCACACTCAACTCCCGACAGACTATCACAAAATCAGGCTTGATTTCAAAGCTGCTCATCTTGGGATTTGCCAAATGGAGGAGGACGGACACGCTGCAATGGGAGGCAGCAATGTGACTTTCATGCAAAGGTCCACATAAAACTACAGCTGCCGAGTACCTATAGAGGTTAAAAAAAAAAAAAAAGGCTATGTAGCAGATGCAGAATCCAAATTTTGCCTCTCCAAGTTGGAGAATTGGTAGCAATATAGAGGGTTTTAGAGGATGGTTAAATTACTTCCTTTCTTATTGATTGCATGAACTGAAGAACTTAGTCTGATACCAAAACACTCTTTAATCTTCACTCAGGGATCTTAAAGGGAATCGGTCAGCAGGATTTCACTTCCCAAACTATTTATATGTGCATGTAGCTCTTTCAAAAAACACGTACAGCAATACCCACTGTATACATGGCCAGTCCTTTCTTCCTAGTGAGAAATTGGCTTTTAAATTGATATGCAAATGAGGCTGAAGGACTATGGTAGATCTGAAACCTCTGTCACTCCAGCTCTATTCCCGCCTGCTACACTAACAGCCTCTATCCTGTGTGACTTCAAGCACAGAGGCTATCAGTCAAGCAGGAGGCGGTGGCAAAGGCTTCAGATCTACCATAGTGCTTCAGCCTCATTTGCATATCAATTCAAATTCTGATTTCTAAGTTATTCATGTACGGACTGGCCAAGTAATTGTGTTGCTGGACTTGTCTTTGAAAGAGCTATATGCTCATATAAATAGTTTTTTGGGGGGTGAAATCCTGCTGACAGATTCCCTTCAATGTAGACCCCTCATATGTTCATCCATTGGGGGGCAATTTTAGATTTTATGTACTGCAAAGACGTGAGATGTATACAGTACATCAATCACACAATAACAGATCTGATTTATACAAATGTGTTAAATGAAAGGCCATCCTCAGTTATTCTGCAGGGAAAAAGGAATTTCACATGTTTTGTTTTTTAGATAATATCAGATCCATGTATCTCATCTTTAACGTCATCCAGAAATATTCCGCCGGCTGTTTGATGTATTCATAAAAAAGATAAAAGTTAGAGAAAAACATCTTCTGACTTTCATCCTGTTTAGTTGTTTGTTTTTGGACGAACTGTATAAAATGGAATCTTTGCCAACTGAACAAAAACCTGAGTTTTATTAGATGCTGTGACCGGACATCTGCACAAAACATGCAGCCGTCCTCTTGTCCCATCAGAAGGTTTTTCTAGGAACTTGCAGATGTATAAATCTTGGACTTGCCCTCTTCTGTAAAAGATTATGGTCTGCTTTTTTTCTCCAGTTTTCAGACACGCTTTTCCATAGACTGCATTTGGTATTGCAGCCACAAACATTAGAAAACAAAACAGAGTCTTTAAACAGGAGGGGCGCTGTTTCTGGATAAAAAAAAAGTAGATCATTATTTGTAATCTTGGACCAGGAGTTCACAGTAGTGATGGCCCTTCTTAACAATGAAATATCTCATCAGTGAGGGGCCGATGTCTGACGGTGCACAGCACTTGCGCAAAACTTGCAGCAGCTTCTTTAATGTTTAAATTGCTCCTAGTACCCAGCACAGGCGTCATGGAGTAGATGACGTGCAGACGGACAGAGCAGTGGGTGCTGGTGTATGGTCTTTATATCATCTGATTCCTGGAGGCGCTGAGAGTCAGGTAGCAAAAGTTCTGCAGACTGGTAGCAGAGGTCCTGGAGACCGCAGACTGGCAGCAGAGGTCCTGGAGACCGCAGACTGGCAGCAGAGGTCCTGGAGACCGCAGACTGGCAGCAGAGGTTCTGGAGGTATTAAGTTGCCCCCTATCCTATGGATCACTGAGGGTTCCAGCAGTTGAACCCCCAGCAACACATAGGATAGGGGATAACTTACTATCTTGGGAATAACCCTTAAATAAGATTTCCTATATTTTTGAATGGCTTTAGAACCCAGGAACCAGCTCTGCAGAGACCAGTTTTGAATGGAGCAGAGGTGAGCACTGCACCTTCGACTTCTGCTTCATTCATTGTCTATGGGACTGCTAGAAAAAGGGGAATATTATTGAAAAGTTGTACAGCCCACAGTCACATAGAGAATGAATAGATTGAAGCAGAGCATGCGCACCTCCACTCCATTCAAGACGGGATTTTGCGGAGCTTGGTCCCTGAGCCTAATTCTTGGGCTCACTGGGGGTCAGATCTCCGGCAATCCTCAATCCCCGTTATCCCCAATTTTCTGGATAGGGAACAACTTACTATCCTGGGGATAATCCGTTAATGGCAGCATAACCCTAATCTGATAACACTCTATTAGGGACATTTTTAATATGGTTTGTGCCCAGTTAGTTCTCAATCATCCTTCTTATTATATAGGCTCATTACCTCTATCTCTGATAATACAAATTACATATCTATTTAATCACTGTAGGGTGTAAGCGGCAGCCCCGGGCTCACTGGATTGGCAGGTCTACCTGGTCGACAAGGGCCAAAGGGTTTTCCTGGCCCTCAAGGAAGTGATGGTGCCCCAGGACCTAAGGTATTAATGGCCTATTATTATACACTTTTTTGCTTACTATTATCCCAAATTAATGATGGGAATTTTAGAATTAAAATTTTAAATAATTACTTTTATTTTAAACTTTTTGAGGGAGAGACAGGACTACCTGGTTACCCGGGAAAGTCAGGCTCAAGGGGTTTTTCTGGAACGCAAGGTGATCAAGGACCAAAAGGTGAAAGTGGCCTAAAGGGGCTTCTGGTGAGTATCCACCATCTTTTCTCTAGTAAAGATTCATGATGTAATTGATAAGGAATAATCAAGCATTGTGTATATACAGGGAGATGATGGTGATCAAGGTCTCATGGGTTTCCAAGGGTTCCCTGGTCCAAAGGTACAATACGATCTATATTATTTATTTTTTTTGCTATTGTCTTCAAAGTTGTAAAATCTATGTAAGAAGGGGAGGAATAGAAGTTGATGTAATTTCATTTCATTTGGGGTTCACATATTCTAACTAAAGCTTGTTTTATAGGGTCCTTCTGGTGACGTTGGTCTAGTGGGTATCACTGGTCCTAAAGGTCCTCCTGGACAAGCTGTAAGTATCCATTATCGCTCTGACACTAATATTGGTCACATTATGGAGGACACATTTCAAAATATTGATTTCAATAATCTCTCATGATTTATGTCAGACTAACCTATTCCATAGTGCTGTCTGCAGAGTGGAATCGCTCACACTAAGGCTGGTTTCACATTAGCATTTTTTGTGCAGCGCATCGTGCGCGTCCATGCGCATGCGTCATGCGTACCTGTGTTTAACATGGCGTGCGCATGGTCTTGCGTTTGCACGCCTTCGCATGCGTTTTTTCAAGGTGTGCGCCTAGGTGTGCCAGACGCAACCTGTTGTATTTTTGGGTCAGCCGAAAGGCGTCAAAAAACGCATGTGCACACTTGCGCACGGAATACGACAAAGTAACGCATTACAGTCTATGGGAACGCAGGCGTGCGCATGGACATGCGTTCGTCTGCGTTTTCGTGCGCATGCGTTTTTGGCGTAAAAATGTGTAGACACTTGTTTTAACCCCTAGAGAACGAATGCTCATAAAAAACGCAAACGCATGCAAAAACGCATGATGCGTTTTTGCATGCGTTTCTATTGCGCACGATGCGCTGCGCAAAAAAACCCCAAAACGCTAATTTGAAATTAGCCTAACAAGTCCAGGTTACCTGTGGGGAACATTGGTCATTCACTGATTCCAATTTCTCATTTGCCGGCTTCTTACAAACTGCGTTTTGCAGCGTCTGCTTGGTTTACGCTGGGATAAACTCTTGTTATATGCATCAAACTTATCCATAGGTGGCCAGAAGAGTGTTTACTACACTTTTTTTTATGGTGTATGGAATGTCATAGTTTGCTGCCAGGGTCAGTTTCAGACAAAGTGGGGCCCGGAGCAAAAGTTTAAAGTGGGGTCTGAAATGCAAACATATTGCACCAGCACAAAGAAATATCTTGATTGCATTTACACAAGCTGAGTTCAGACTGTTAAATGAGCGCAATCGACAATATTAAGGGATTCTGCGATTTTTTTTTTTACTACACTCTTTGCATAGGCTGACAAAGAACGATGGGCACAGAACAATCACTAATAGATCAGTCTGCAGCTTACACCGGGCGACGTGCTGCCGAGGATAATGATTTATGTTCTGGTATAAGCAATCCTATCACCCTATGAATTAACAGCATTCGTTGGGTGATTGCCCACATGCTTACACCTATGAACTCTTGTCTGCTCTGCCGCGATTTATACTGTAAATGCAGATGCTGCACACACAGTATGTGACACAAACATTGTATGTCACACACACACACACACACACACACACACACACACACACACACACACATGTTACGGTTCTAAGTAGGAACCGGAGAGTGGACCCTCTGGGTCGTGGCTCCAGAGCCCCCGAGGGCGAGCGGCCCAGGTGATGACCACCCCCTATACAGGGAGTGTTAGGGGCAGGCCCAAGGGGGGTGAGACCACGACAGCCGGAACCAAAGGGACGACCCAGGGAGTGTACAGAGGGAAAGGCCAAAGGACACTGACTAGAGTAGACCCGGAGCAGGAGGGAACAGAACGTAGGGAACCAGGACCGATCAGGATGGAGCCAGAGCAGGAACGCTGGAAGAAAGAAGGAAGAAAGGTTAGGGGGAACTGACCTAGGGGTAAGGACGGAACCCTAGCTAAGGAACCGCCGATGACAGCAGCAGAGAAGGACCAGGCGAGGTACAGGCACGGAGGCAGCAGAGGGAACTGAGCGGGGGTCCAGTCGGGGCTATGGAGCGGAGAGCAGAGCGCAGACCAGAGAGAGGGGGGACCTGAGAGTCGGAGCGACGCTGCGCAGGAACGCTAAGCGCCACAGAGGAAGACAAACAGGCGTCTTACCATTCAAGACGCCAGACAGAAATACCCGGTGGGCGCCGCCATGTTGGGGGCGGAGCCACCGGGTCACGTGCTCCCAGGATGCCCCGCGGTGAGAAACGAGCGAGTGCGCATGTGTGTGCCTCTGACGCGCCGTGACCCTGCAAAGCCAGACAGGGCACGGCGCGAGGATGAAGGAGGGACGCACCGGGAGGAGGGGGACCCCAGGTGAGCATCGGGGCGCGTAATAGTACCCCCTCTCTTACTCCCCTCCTTCTTCAGGCGGGATAGAAACCTTCTCATGATATGAGGAGCATTGATGTTCTCCCGGGGCTCCCATGACCTCTCCTCAGGACCGAATCCCTCCCAATCTACCAGAAAGAAGGTTCTACCTCGGACGGTCTTCTTTGACAGGATGTCCCTGACATCAAAGACGTCCCCAGCGGAGCTAGGTTGCGGAGCGTGGGACGAGGCTGGCTGAAAGCGATTAAACACTGTGGGTTTGAGAAGCGAGACATGGAAAGTGTTGGGGATCCGCAGGGAGGCAGGCAATTTTAGTTTATAGGTTACATCATTGATGCGAGTCAAAACCTCAAAGGGGCCAACGTAACGTGGACCTAACTTATAAGAGGGGATTTTAAGTCGGAGGAAGCGCGAGGACAGCCAGACCTTATCGCCTGGATGATAAGGAGGTGTGTCCAGGCGCCTCTTGTCGGCGTATCTTTTCATCCGATCGCTAGCTCTCTCAAGGGACGTTTTAGTCTCCTCCCAAATTTTAGAGAATTCTGAGGACAAGGAGTCCGCCGCCGGCACGCCCGAGGTGGGGGACACGGGAAGAGGAATGCCCGGATGCAGCCCAAAAACTACAAAAAAGGGAGACTTGGAAGAGGACTCGTTGGGGTGATTGTTGTGAGCAAATTCCGCCCAGGGTAGCAGTGAGACCCAGTTACTTTGGTGTGCATTAGAAAAATGTCAAAGATAAGTGGTTAACACCTGATTGATCCGCTCCACTTGGCCGTTGGATTGTGGATGATAGGCGGAGGAGAAGTCCAGGACTACCCCCATTGAGCTAGAGAGAGCTCTCCAGAAACGAGAGGTGAATTGAACACCACGGTCAGACACGATGTGCTGGGGAAAACCATGAAGTCGGAAAACATGATGCACGAAGATCTTCGCCAACTCGGGCGCAGAAGGCAGACCAGGTAGCGGGATGAAATGAGCCATTTTGGAAAAACGGTCTACCACCACCAAAATGACAGAGCAGCCGGAAGATGGAGGTAGATCCGTGACGAAATCCATGGCGATGTGGCTCCAGGGAACTGATGGAACCGGCAAAGGATGTAAGAGACCAGAGGGTAGCTGTCGTGGAATCTTATTTCGGGCGCAGGATAAGCAAGAAGCGGTAAATTCCAGGACATCCTGGCGGAGTGAAGGCCACCAATAATGGCGGGAGATGAGGGATAGAGTCCTCTTGGCTCCGACATGCCCGGCGATCTTAGAAGAGTGTCCCCAGTGCAGAACCCTTACTCTGTCATGGTCCAATACCAAGGTCTTGCCTGGTGGTGGGTTGACTAAACTTAGAGGGGCTAGGGTGACGATCTTTGCTGGATCGATGATGTGAGCGGGGCTCTCCTCTTCATCGGTCGGGAGAAATGATCTTGATAAGGCATCAGCTCTGATGTTCTTATTACCCGGACGAAAGCGGAGCTCGAAATCAAAGCGTCCAAAAAATAGGGACCATCGGGCTTGCCGGGGATTGAGCCTTTGGGCAGACTGAACATAGGCCAAATTCTTGTGGTCGGTAAATATCGTAAAGGGATGGACAGCTCCTTCGAGAAGGTAACGCCATTCCTCTAAAGCCAGTTTGATTGCCAGTAGTTCCTTGTCCCCAATGGAGTAATTGCGTTCGGGGGGAGAAAAGGCTTTAGAAAAGAACCCACAGGTGACAGTCCGGCCAGAGGAGGTTCTTTGCAGGAGAACCGCCCGCGCTCCCACGGAGGATGCGTCGACATCGAGAATGAAGGGTCTCTCGGCATCAGGACGGTGGAGAACGGGCGCTGTAGCGAATTCTCTCTTCAGAGTTTGAAAGGCGTCTTCTGCCTCGGGAGGCCAGAGGCGGGGATTGGCTCCTTTGCGCATAAGAGCAGAGATGGGCTTGGTTATGGTGGAAAAATGAGGAACGAATTGCCTATAATAGTTAGCAAAGCCGAGAAAGCGTTGAATGGCTTTGAGACCAAGGGGACGGGGCCAGGCCAGGATCGTGGACACTTTCTCGGGATCCATCCTCAATCCAGACTTCGAAACGATATACCCAAGGAACGGCAGGGACGGTTGTTCGAAGGCGCATTTCTCCAACTTGGCAAATAGGTGGTTCTCCCTTAGACGCTGCAACACTTGCCGTACATCTCGTCGATGGGTGGAGAGATCTGGAGAGAAGACAAGAATGTCGTCAAGATAAACCACGACACAGGAGTAAAGGAGATCCCGAAAAATATCGTTAACGAGCTCCTGGAATACCGCTGGTGCGTTACAGAGGCCAAACGGCATCACCAGGTATTCATAGTGACCGTCACGGGTGTTGAATGCGGTCTTCCACTCATCCCCAGCGCGAATTCGGACCAAGTTATAGGCTCCTCGAAGATCAAGTTTGGTAAATATTTGCGCCCCTCTCAGGCGATCAAAGAGTTCGGGGATGAGGGGTAACGGGTACTTGTTCTTAATCGTGATGCTGTTCAGACCTCTGTAATCAATGCACGGGCGGAGCGACCCGTCCTTCTTCTTGACAAAAAAGAAGCCTGCGCCCGCAGGAGAGGTAGACTTCCGTATGAAACCCTTGGCTAAGTTCTCTTGAACGTATTCCGACATGGCTTGCGTCTCTGCCGGCGAGAGCGGATAAATCCTACCCCGCGGAGGGGTGGCTCCAGGGACGAGCTCGATGGGGCAATCATAGGGTCGGTGAGGCGGAAGGTTCTCGGCCTCCCTCTTGTCAAAAACATCCGAAAAAGAGCTGTAAGCAATGGGCAACCCGGGGGGGTAAGGAGGGGGAAGGAGAACCACCCACGGGACGCACCGGCAGCAGACACCCAGACCCACAGGACTCCCCCCAGCGCAGGATATTACCCTTATGCCAGTCTAAGGTAGGGCTGTGGGCTCGTAACCAGGGAAGGCCTAGAAGGATAGGGTGAGAGATGCTCGCTAGGACATAAAAAGCGATCCTCTCCTTGTGTAGGGCCCCTACCTGGAGTTCTACCTCATGGGTGACCAAGGTAATGGTCTCTTGGAGAGGTTTACCGTCCACGGAAGCAAGGATCCGTGGAGTTTCTAAGGTCTTGACCGGGACCGAAAATTTAAGAACCTCTTTGAGCCTAATAAAATTTCCCGCTGCGCCGGAATCCATATAGGCTGCCAGAGAAAAACGTTTTCCACCAACGTGCAATAAGACAGACAGAGTGAGGGGTAGAGAGGTATCATACACACCTAGGGAGGCCTCTCTTACCTGACCTAGGCGGAGGAGTTTTCCGGACGTTCCGGGCAGGTACGGACCAGATGGGAGTCACTACCACAGTAGAAGCAGAGACTGTGAGTGCGTCTTTCCTCCCGGTGTTGTGCAGATACCTTAAGGCGGTCTACTTGCATGGGTTCAGGCATGGAAGCAGAAGCGGATATTCCGGGTCGAAGACAGGGTAGAGCGCGGATAGTTGGGGAAGCACGGGGAAGTCTCCTCTCGCGAGCACGTTCCTGGAACCGAAGGTCGATACGTGTAGCTAGCGAGATGAGATCTTCTAAGGCAGTGGGAGTATCCCGCCCAGCTAACTCATCCTTAATTCGACCCGCGAGGCCTCGCCAAAAGGCCCCTACCAAGGCCTCGTTATTCCATCCCAAATCAAAAGATAAGGTTCGGAATCGGATGGCATACTGACCCACGGTTTGGGACCCTTGGTGGAGGTTAAATAAAGATTCCGTAGTAGAGGCCAAGCGACCCGGCTCGTCGAACACTCGACGAAACGTCTCGAATAAAGTACCTAGCTGGGAGACTACCGGATCATCACGTTCCCAGAGGGGGTTAACCCACGCTAAAGCGTCTCCCTCAAGATGGGAGACAATAAAAGCCACCTTAGCCCGCTCAGTGGGATATTGCAGGGGCAGGAGTTCGAAATGGAGGCGGCATTGATTCAGGAAACCTCGGCACAGCTTGGGATCCCCGTTATAGCGGGGCGGCTTAGCTAAACGGGGTGGCGGGTGAGGCGCCTGGGCTGGAACGGGGGCTGCAGCAGCCGACTGTAAGGAGAGTAAGCGGTCATCTATGGAGGCCATATAACTGAGGATATGGGTCTGGGTATCTCTTTGCTGGGCCAGTTCCTGCTGCAGTCCAGCCAGTTGGGAGGCATTCCCAGGGTCAGAGGACTGGAGCCCGGAAAGACGAGAATCCATGGATTTCATGAAAGCCATGATACGAGTTTGATTCTCTCGCAAAAACAGCAACTCCTTTTGAGCCGCAGCGGCTCCAGCGGGGTCCATGGCCTGTTTGTTCTGTTACGGTTCTAAGTAGGAACCGGAGAGTGGACCCTCTGGGTCGTGGCTCCAGAGCCCCCGAGGGCGAGCGGCCCAGGTGATGACCACCCCCTATACAGGGAGTGTTAGGGGCAGGCCCAAGGGGGGTGAGACCACGACAGCCGGAACCAAAGGGACGACCCAGGGAGTGTACAGAGGGAAAGGCCAAAGGACACTGACTAGAGTAGACCCGGAGCAGGAGGGAACAGAACGTAGGGAACCAGGACCGATCAGGATGGAGCCAGAGCAGGAACGCTGGAAGAAAGAAGGAAGAAAGGTTAGGGGGAACTGACCTAGGGGTAAGGACGGAACCCTAGCTAAGGAACCGCCGATGACAGCAGCAGAGAAGGACCAGGCGAGGTACAGGCACGGAGGCAGCAGAGGGAACTGAGCGGGGGTCCAGTCGGGGCTATGGAGCGGAGAGCAGAGCGCAGACCAGAGAGAGGGGGGACCTGAGAGTTGGAGCGACGCTGCGCAGGAACGCTAAGCGCCACAGAGGAAGACAAACAGGCGTCTTACCATTCAAGACGCCAGACAGAAATACCCGGTGGGCGCTGCCATGTTGGGGGCGGAGCCACCGGGTCACGTGCTCCCAGGATGCCCCGCGGTGAGAAACGAGCGAGTGCGCATGTGCGTGCCTCTGACGCGCCGTGACCCTGCAAAGCCAGACAGGGCACGGCGCGAGGATGAAGGAGGGACGCACCGGGAGGAGGGGGACCCCAGGTTAGCATCGGGGCGCGTAATAACACATATGTATATAAATACAGCACACACATGCAAATACACCAAGAATATCTATCTATCTATACACACACACACACAAAGCAAATACATGCATACATGGATCACATACATACAGATACATGCATGGAGTACATACATACAGACACATGCATACATGCAGCATATACATACAGAGACATGTATGCACATACAAACATACATACAGGCACATACATGCATGCGCATGCTTGCACATACATACAGATGCATTCATGCACTTACATACACACGCATGACGAGCAAGCACATACTGTACATGCATAGACACATGCATGCACATATATACATACAGACACATGCATGCACGGGCACACACACACACATAAGAATACTTACCAGTCCCCTATCCTTAAGTTCTTCTAAACTGCCATACAATACAGGACCTTTGGTGAAATCATGGTCACTTGTCACGTGATCGTAATGTCACCAAACGTCCTGAAGTCCTGGAGAGTACAAAACTGCAAGACCTGTGGTTGCATCAGGTCACATGACTGTGATGTCACCGAAGGTCCTTAACTCCATCCGGACATCTACAGTATACAAACACGTCATGGTCAGGAAGTTCTTTCTGACTGCAAAAAAAAAAGTATTCCTGAATTGCTGGTTTTTGTTCATTCTGCCTCCCAAAACTCGAAGTAGAAAGCATTCAAAAAATGTCATGTGGCCGCAAATGGTACAAATAAAAATGTCAACTCGCCCCGCAAAAAAACAAGCCCTCACATAACTCTGTGGGCCAAAATATGGAAAAGTTAGAGCTCTCAAAATATGGAGATGCAAAATCTAGTTTTTGCAAAAAAAGGTGTCTTTTAGTGCGTGACAGAAGCCAAACATAAAAACGCAATATAAATCTGGTATCGCTGGAATCGCACCGACCCGAAGAATGAAGTCGCTTAATCACTTATACCGCACAAGAAATGGCGTAAAAAATAAATGAAACCAATTCTTCATCTGCTGTTGATTTGTTCATTCTGTCTCCCAAAGATTGCAGTAAGGCTCGGCTCACATTTATCCTGTGTTCTGAACTGAGCGCCTGCATCGGGGTTTCCGTGTAAATCTCTGAAATGCGTAATTCAGACGGAACTCCCGGCTGAAGATTCCCTATGATGAGTCAGATGGAGACTCTGTGGGTGCAGTCTGACCTGTGATCCGGCGGTGTCCGTTTTTTTAGGTGTGCATAAAAGTGCTGTCGTCCACAGCTTTGTGCACTTCTGAAAAGAAGGACACATGGAGCCCAGAGTAACTCTGCTGCCTCATTATAGTGAATAGCTCCTTTGGGGGTTTCAACTGAATCACATCATTCGAAGATTTAGATGGAAACCCCAATGTAAGTGCTCATATATGGGGTAACAGGAGAAATTTCACAACAAAGTTTGGGGTCCAATTTCTCCTGTTACACTTGTGAAAGTGAAAAAAAAATTGGGGCCAAAACAACATTTTTTGTGGGAAAAAATAGGTATTAGACCTACCGGTAATGATGTTTCCAGGAGTCCATCCTGACAGCACCATGGAGGACGTCCTCCTCCTCCTTACAGGGACAGGAAGCACACGAGAGGTTAAAGGTCACGTCCCACCTCCTCTCCCTCAGTGATTTAACAAGTACCGCAAGGTGGATGATGCTAGTAACAGTTTAATGAAACAATCATATTACAGCATATGACATATCAAAATACAACATAGCATAACATAACAGGGAGGGAAGTACCCGTGCTGTCAGGATGGACTCCTGGAAACATCATTACCGGTAGGTCTAATACCTATTTTCCAGGACGTCCACCTGACAGCACCATGGAGAGTACCAAAGCACCTCCTCAGGGTGGGATTACCGCCTGGAGAACTTTTCTTCCGAATGCGGTCTGCTGACCAGCCAACACGTCAAGCTTGTAGTGCTTGCAGAATGTATTCAGATTGGCCCAGGTTGCTGCTCTACAGATTTGGTCAACCGAGGCCCCCGCCCGTTCGGCCCATGAGGCTGATACCGCCCTCGTAGAGTGGGCTTTTATGGACCCTGGCGGGCTAACGCCTTCGGCTTGGTAGGCGTCAGAGATTACTGAGGTAATCCAGCGCGCGATAGACGCCTTAGAGGCCTTCTTCCCCTTATTTTTACCCCCAAAAAGGATGAACAAGTTTGGGTCAATGCGCCAGCTATTGGTGGCTTCTAGATAGTCTAGCACCGCGCGCCTCACATCCAGCGAGTGAAGACGCTGTTCTTTTTTATTACGGGGATTGTCGCAGAACGATGGTAACACTACCTCCTGGTTTAGATTCTTTGAGGAGACTACCTTCGGGGTAAATGCCGGGTCTAACCTTAGGATTATACTATCCCCTCTTATCTGTAGATATGGGTCCTTAGTGGACAGGGCCTGGATCTCCCCTATCCTTTTGGCCGTGGTAATGGCTACTAGGAAGGCCGTTCTACGGGTGAGGGCAGTGATGGTTATTTTCTCCCCTAGAGCATAGTGGTCTGTACAGAGGGACCTGAGTACCAGACCCAGATCCCACGGCGGGGTGAGCTGCCTAATCGTGGGACGCAGGCGCTGCGTGGCCTTTATAAATCTTATTACCCAGGGATGAGCAGCTAGCTGGTAATCGAAGAAGGCGCTTAAGGCTGAAACCTGGACTTTTAGCGTGCTAGGCTTAAGGCCTTTATTAAAACCTGCCTGCAAAAAACTTAGTATGCTAGGGAGGTCAGGGGTGCCTGCCACGAGATCGGACCTGCCACCCTCCAGACAGAATCTTTTCCATATCTTCCTATAGATTGCGGATGTCACCGGTTTCCTACTGGCCAGTAGGGTGGATATGACCTGGTCCGACAATCCCTTTGTCTTCAGGATGTCCCTCTCAGGATCCAGGCCGATAGATGAAGTCTTGCTGGGTTTGGATGGTAGATCGGGCCCTGGTGGATGATGTCCTTCCACAGGGGTAGCTCGACCGGATTTCCGACTGCCATGGCTCCTAGAAGGGGAAACTAGCTTCTCTTCGGCCAGTATGGAGCGATCAACATCACTCGTGCGTGGTCCTCGCGTATTTTCCTGAGCACTGCCGGTATAAGGGCCAGTGGCGGGAATGCGTAGGAGAGGGATTCTCCCCAGGTCTGACTCAGGGCATCCACGCCTTCTGGGTGGTCCGTCGGATTCAGGGAATAGAATCTGGGGACCTTCGAATTCTTTCGGCTTGCAAAGAGATCTATACTGGGGGTCCCCCAACGCTGACAAAGATGGTTGAAGATCTCTTCGTTCAGTTCCCATTCTGTCGGGCGAATCCGTTGTCTGCTCAAGTAGTCTGCTACTTCGTTCTGGGAACCCTCTAGGTGTACTGCGGTCACTGATCGGACTGTTCTTTCTGCCCAAGCGAATATTTTTCCTGCTAGGTCCTGTAGTGGTTGATGTCTGGGCCATCCCTGGTGCTTCAGGAATGCCACTGTCGTCATATTGTCGGATAGTATACGGACATGACGATTCTCTAGTATCGACTGGTTCCGCCGTAGCGCTTCCCAGACCGCGTAGAGTTCTCTGAAATTGGAGGATCTGGTCTTGATGTCTACTGGCCATCTCCCCTGGAAGATTTTCCCTTCTATGTGGGCTCCCCAACCCCACACACTGGCGTCCGTGGTGACTACCACGTATGGAGAGGCTGTCCAAAATACGCCCACCTGAAGGTTTCTGGACCGTGTCCACCACTGAAGGGACTCTCTTACTCGTTCTGGCAGCCTTAGGGGTCTGTCTAGCGACGCCTGACTTCTGTCCCACGTCGCAAGGATCTCTTTCTGCAGTGATCTTGAGTGGAATTGGGCCCATCGGACGCACTGGATGCAGGCCGTCATGAGGCCCAGGACCTCCATTGCCTCTCTTATGGAGCACTGACGTCTCAACAGGTCTCTGGTTTTGGTCTGAATAGTCCTCTGCTTCTGTTCGGGTAGCCAGGATATTCTGTCGGTTGAGTCTAGGAGGACCCCGAGAAATATTTTCCTGTTTTCTGGCCTGATGTTCGACTTCTCCCAATTGATCACCCATCCAAGGAACTCCATTACCGTAGTTGCTCGGTTTCTGTCGCGAACGAGCGCTTCCCTGGATCTTGCCACCAGTAGGAAGTCGTCTAAATAGGGTATGATCACGATACCCTGATCTCTCAGGTAGGCCACTACTTCTCCCACCAGCTTTGTAAAGATTCTGGGAGCTGAGGCCAACCCGAATGGAAGACACTGGAATTGGAAGTGGCAGGTCCGGGTTGGTAAACTGACCGCAAACCTTAGCAGTCTCTGGGATGAGGGATGGATAGGGACCTGGTAGTAGGCCTTCTTTAGGTCTAGGGTGCACATGACGGCGTCCCGATCTATCAGGAGGGTTGCGGATCGGACCAATTCCATCCGGAATCTCTTGTACTTGACCCAGGCATTTAGTGGTTTCAGGTTTATGATGGTACGGGCCTCGCCAGATGGTTTTGTGATCGAGAACAGGGACGAATAGTACCCTTTCCCTCTTTCTGACGGGGGAACTGGTACTATGACCTTTGATTTTACCATGTCCTGTAGATCCGTCCACATTGCGGAGTCCTCCAGGACGACAGTGGGGGTAATATATCTTTCGGGGGGAGGTGAATAAAGCTCTATATAGTAGCCCTCCGCGATGGTTCTGAGGACCCACTGATTGTGGGTGACTCGGGACCAGTTTGCTGCGAAGTGGCGAAGTCTCCCCCCAATACCTATGGCGTCATTGCCTCCTCGATCTAGAGGTTGATGTGAATGGAGGACCTCTGTCCCTCCCGGTCTGGCTGAAGGAGCCCTTATAGGAGCCTCTACTGGACCTTGCCCGACCCCTGAACTCGGTCTGCCTCCTAGAAAAGGAGCCTCTCCGAAAGGACTGGGGTTGTCTGGGTTTTTCCTCCGGGAATCCCTTCTTTTTATCGGACACCAGCTCTAGAATGTTATCTAGGGCTGGCCCGAATACCCTCAGGCCCGAGAAGGGGATGGCGCATAGCTTAGTTTTTGAAGCGTTGTCCCCCGACCAGGATTTGAGCCAGACTGCTCTTCGGGCCGCGTTGGAGAGGGAGCTGTTTCTGGCTGCAAATCTTACCGATTCGGCCGACGTATCTGATAGGAACGCCGTAGCCGATTTCATGAGCGGAAGGGATGCTAGGATGTCTGATCTAGGGGTCTTGTTGGTTAGGTGTTCTTCCAACTGCCCCATCCACAAAAACATAGACCTAGCCACCGAGGTGGCTGCTATGTTGGCCCTAATAAGAGCCGCCGACGTCTCCCATGCTCTTTTTAATAAGACGTCTAACTTTCTATCCAACGGGTCTCGAAGACCTGATGAGTCCTCGAATGGGATAGCCGTCTTTTTGGTAACTTTAGCGACTGGGACATCTATTTTAGGAATTTCTTCCCATGCCCGGGTTTCCTCAGGATCAAAAGGCAGTCTGCTTCTAAAGTCTCGGGAGAGTGTCAGTCGACGCTCTGCCTCCTTCCACTCCTCCTGGACCATCGTTTTGATGTGTTCACTTACAGGGAACACTACCTGTCTACGGGCCACCAGTCCTCCGAACATTAAGTCCTGCCTGGACTGTGGTTTAGGGACCTCCTCTATCTGCATAGTATTTCTGACTGCTTGGACCAACTCGTCCGTGTCCTCCAGTCTGAATAGGTATTTCCTGCTCTGATCTTGTCTATCCCCCCGGATCTCGCCTTCTTCTTCCTGATCCGAATCCCGGAATTCGGACTCCTCACTAGGGCTTTCTTCCGACTCTGGGTCCGCTTCCCACCTTGGACGTTTGCGACTCGGCCCTGGGCAGGGGGACTGACGCCGTGCGAGGCTGGATGTAGAGGCCCGAACTTCCTCCCTTATCAGCGATCTCATTTCGGCTAGGAGGGATGGCTGTTCCTCGCCTACGACCCTTGAGGTACAGGATCCGCATAGGGTCTTGTTATATGTGTCTGGCAGCTTTACCCTGCATACTGGGCATCTGACCGATTTGGAGGTGGCCTTTGCCGGGTCCTTCGCCCCCGAGGGGGATTCTGTCGGGGCTCCCTTCTCCTAATAATACAGAAGGGGCACCTACTCAGATCTGGGTTGGGGTAATGGGTGGGAGAGGGTGGTCTGCGTTATGCGCACTTACCCCTCCGCCTGCTGGAGCGACCCCTTCCATCCTGGCGCGGTCCGCAGGGCGCTATGGACCTCCGAAACGTGCTCCCTGGATCTCCAGAAGCGCGCTCTGTGCCTTAGGAGCGCGCGCTGTGGACCCCGGAGGCGAGCGCTGTGTGGCTTCAGTGGCGAGCGCTGTGGCTTCCGTAGCGAGCGCTGTCTGGCTTCTGTAGCGAGCGCTGTCTGGCCTCAGCAGCGAGCGCTATGTGGCTTCAGAAGCGCGCGCTGGGATTCAAAGGCCGGTGTCTGACGTCACCGGATGTGACGCGCGGCCTCTCGCGCTAGGCCGCCTCCTCCACTTCCTGCTCTGCGCGTGACTATGGCGGCCTCCTCCGGCCAGCCGCCGTGGGGAGCCAACCCCCATCCATATGCGGCGGACTGCCACTCCGGCCTCTTCGCCTGCTATGGCGGACTGCGGAGGCCTCATTCCTGCCTCCCAGCGCCGGCTGCGCCAGTCGTCCGTCGGTGCCCGCCCGGCCAGCCGCCTGCGGGGAGCCGACCATCACCTGCCGTGGCGGTGAGTTTTTGGAGCCGAGAGCCTCTCATAGGGAGGAACGGCTCCCTCCAGGAGCGTCGTCCTGCTCCTGGCCTTTGGGGCAGAGGGACTCCCCACTGGAGAGTTTCGGCCCCGGGACCTCTTGACAGGGGAAGGCTTGGACTAGCCGTACGATCCCCTGAGCCCCTCCGGTAAGCTTCTCGTGTGTCCCTCCGTGCAGGGACAGGAAAAACACTGAGGGAGAGGAGGTGGGACGTGACCTTTAACCTCTCGTGTGCTTCCTGTCCCTGTAAGGAGGAGGAGGACGTCCTCCATGGTGCTGTCAGGTGGACGTCCTGGAAATATATTTTTCTCATTTTCACAGATCAATGTTGTAGAATTCTGTGAAGCACCTATGGGTGCTCACCACACATCTAAATTCCTTTGGAGGTCTAGTTTTCAAAATGGGATCACTTGTGGGGGGTTTCCACTGTTTAGGCACTGTTTCCACTTGTGGGGGGTTTCCACTGTTTAGGCACTGTTTCCACTTGCCTAAACAGTTGCCTAAATTTTACCACTTCAATTAAGTACAATATGTCACGAAAAAAAACAGACTCAGAATTGGTGGGATCCGTTGAAGCGTTCCATAGTTATTGCCTCATAAAGTGACAGTGGTCAGAATGATAAAATTTGGCCTCGTCATGAAGGTGAAAACTGGCCCAGGGGATGAAGGGATTAAGCAGTCTCAGTATCAGAAATTAGATTGATATTATCAATCTAATTTTTACTGTAGAAGCTGGGGACCCCTGAGGACTGGGGGTCCTGGGCAAATGCCCAGTTTGATCCCCCTAACGCCGGCCCGGTCTGCTGCATTATTCCATCCAGTAAAGAAGGTATATAATGTGCACGACAGATACTGATGGATACCACAGTGATATCTATCAGAGGTATAGGGTAGGGGAAAGGCTTGATGGCTTACTGAAGGCTCCCATCGCTGCCATTTTTGGTCCCTTTTTGAAGCACAGGCTGTGGCTAGGCTTCACACCACATCACTATTTCTGGTATACAGTGCAGTATAATAGTGATCGAATCACTTAAAAAAAAAAGATAAAAAGTAATTTGCAAAAGTTTTTAAAGCACCACTCCAGCATTTTTTCATTTCAGAGCTGCATTGATGATAGTAATGTTAAGTTCCCCAAACCTAGACTTATACCTACCAGCCACCGTCTTCACCTCTCCCTGTCACCGCCCTGGTCCCACGCCGCCATCTTGTGACTGCAGATTCTGACTGACAGGGAGTCAGAGGTAACAGTCACAAGTGCCGAGTGTAAGTCCATGAGAACCTTGTTATGGCTCTCATAGACGTACATTGCGTTGTGGCGTCAGGTTCGCTAAGCAAACACTGGAGCGATCCGGAAGGTCATAACCTGGAGACCGACCAGAGCGGCGCCGGTAACAGGTGACGATGGTGACTGGTACGTATAACACTAGTGCCAAGGAACTTAGATTAGTGGCAGCACTCCAGCTCTGCAATTAAAAAATAAACGCAGTAGCGGTGCTTTAAAAGTATTTTAAAAAAAGATTAACCCTAAAATTTCACATCGCTCCCAGTTTCTCAAATCAACAATAAGTAATTGAAAAGTACGTGTATTTTGCATTTTCTTCTCCAGAAAAGTACTAAAATATAAAACATTATTTAACCCATACGATAAAAGCCTTATAGAAAAAGAAAAAAGAAAAAAAGACCGCCATCTTTGGTCACCGTACTTCCCTGAAAAAAATGTAATAAGTGATCGAAGCGTCATATATAACCCAAAATGGTACCAATAAAAAAAAATCAGCTTGCCAGGTGAAAAATAAGGCTTTACAGTTTCATCAACGGAAAAATAAAAAAGTTACAGGGTTCAGAAAAGACCATACAGGTTTGGTAGCTCTGTAATTGTACGGAGGTCTTTTTTTGCTACACAATGAACAACATAAAAGGAAATAAAAAAAAAAAAAAATATGGCGGAATTGAGTTTTTTTTCCCCATTTCACCCAACATGGATTTTTTTCAACACATTATATGGTAAAATGACTGTCCTCAATAAAAACTATAACATCCTGAAAAAGAAAAAAAACAAGTCCTAATATGGCTATGGGGACGGAAACTAAAGATAAAAAAAAAAGTTATGGCTCTGGGTCAGGGGTGGATTAAGGGTAGCCAGGGCCCGGGGCAGTTCAGACTCTGTGGGCCCCCCTCGTCACGTGACGGGGGTCATGAATCGTAGAGCCACACTCTACATAGAGAATAATGGGGCCTCCAGCACCGACCTCCACCCGCAGAGCCACACTCCACATAGAGAATAATGGGGCCTCCAGCACCGACCTCCACCTGCAGAGCCCCACTCCACATAGAGAATAATGGAGCCTCCAGCTCTGACCTCCACCCACAGAGCCACAATCCACATAGAGAATAATGGAGCCTCCAGCACCGACCTCCACCCGCAGAGCCGCACTCCACATAGAGAATAATGGAGCCTCCAGCACTGACCTCCACCCGCAGAGCCGCACTCCACATAGAGAATAATGGAGCCTCCAGCACCGACCTCCACCCGCAGAGCCACACTCCACATAGAGAATAATGGAGCCTCCAGGACCTACCTCCACCCGCAGAGCCCCACTCCACAGAGAATAATGGAGCCTCCAGCACCGACCTCCACCCGCAGAGCCGCACTCCACATAGAGAATAATGGAGCCTCCAGCTCTGACCTCCACCCACAGAGCCACACTCCACATAGAGAATAATGGAGCCTCCAGGACCTACCTCCACCCGCAGAGCCCCACTCCACAGAGAATAATGGAGCCTCCAGCACCGACCTCCACCCGCAGAGCCACACTCCACATAGAGAATAATGGAGCCTCCAGCACCGACCTCCACCCGCAGAGCCGCACTCCACATAGGTGCTGGAGGCTCCATTATTCTCTATGTGGAGTGCGGCTCTGCGGGTGGAGGTCGGTGCTGGAGGCTCCATTATTCTCTATGTGGAGTGCGGCTCTGCGGGTGGAGGTCGGTGCTGGAGGCTCCATTATTCTCTATGTGGAGTGCGGGTGGAGGTAGAGAATAATGGAGCCTCCAGCACCGACCTCCACCCGCAGAGCCGCACTCCACATAGGTGCTGGAGGCTCCATTATTCTCTATGTGGAGTGCGGCTCTGCGGGTGGAGGTCGGTGCTGGAGGCTCCATTATTCTCTACCTCCACCCGCACTCCACATAGAGAATAATGGAGCCTCCAGCACCGACCTCCACCCGCAGAGCCGCACTCCACATAGAGAATAATGGAGCCTCCAGCACCTACCTCCACCTGCAGAGCCGCACTCCACATAGATAATAATGGGGCCTCCAGCACCTACCTCCACCCGCAGAGCCGCACTCCACATAGAGAATAATGGGGCCTCCAGCACCGACCTCCACCCGCACTCCACATAGAGAATAATGGAGCCTCCAGGACCTACCTCCACCCGCAGAGCCCCACTCCACAGAGAATAATGGAGCCTCCAGCACCGACCTCCACCCGCAGAGCCACACTCCACATAGAGAATAATGGAGCCTCCAGCACCGACCTCCACCCGCAGAGCCACACTCCACATAGAGAATAAAGGGGCCTCCAGCACCGACCTCCACCCGCAGAGCCGCACTCCACATAGAGAATAATGGAGCCTCCAGCACCGACCTCCACCCGCAGAGCCGCACTCCACATAGAGAATAATGGAGCCTCCAGCACCGACCTCCACCCGCAGAGCCCCACTCCACAGAGAATAATGGAGCCTCCAGCACCGACCTCCACCCGCACTCCACATAGAGAATAATGGAGCCTCCAGCACCGACCTCCACCCGCAGAGCCGCACTCCACATAGAGAATAATGGAGCCTCCAGCACCGACCTCCACCCGCAGAGCCACAATCCACATAGAGAATAATGGAGCCTCCAGCACCGACCTCCACCCGCAGAGCCGCACTCCACATAGAGAATAATGGAGCCTCCAGCACTGACCTCCACCCGCAGAGCCGCACTCCACATAGAGAATAATGGAGCCTCCAACACCGACCTCCACCCGCAGAGCCGCACTCCACATAGAGAATAATGGGGCCTCCAGCACCTACCTCCACCCGCAGAGCCGCACTCCACATATAGAGTAATGGGGCCTCCAGCACCGACCTCCACCCGCACTCCACATAGAGAATAATGGAGCCTCCAGGACCTACCTCCACCCACAGAGCCACACTCCACATAGAGAATAATGGAGCCTCCAGCACCGACCTCCACCCGCAGAGCCGCACTCCACATAGAGAATAATGGAGCCTCCAGCACCGACCTCCACCCGCAGAGCCCCACTCCACAGAGAATAATGGAGCCTCCAGCACCGACCTCCACCCGCAGAGCCACACTCCACATAGAGAATAATGGGGCCTCCAGCACCGACCTCCACCCGCAGAGCCGCACTCCACATAGAGAATAATGGAGCCTCCAGCACCGACCTCCACCCGCAGAGCCGCACTCCACATAGAGAATAATGGAGCCTCCAGCACCGACCTCCACCTGCAGAGCCCCACTCCACAGAGAATAATGGAGCCTCCAGCACCTACCTCCACCCGCACTCCACATAGAGAATGGGGCCTCCAGCACCGACCTCCACCCGCAGAGCCACACTCCACATAGAGAATAATGGAGCCTCCAGCACCGACCTCCACCCGCACTCCACATAGAGAATGGGGCCTCCAGCACCGACCTCCACCCGCAGAGCCACACTCCACATAGAGAATAATGGGGCCTCCAGCACCGACCTCCACCCGCAGAGCCCCACTCCACATAGAGAATAATGGGGCCTCCAGCACCGACCTCCACCCGCAGAGCCACACTCCACATAGAGAATAATGGGGCCTCCAGCACCTACCTCCACCCGCAGAGCCCCACTCCACATAGAGAATAATGGAGCCTCCAGCACCGACCTCCACATAGAGAATAATGGGGCCTCCAGCACCGACCTCCACCTGCAGAGCCGCACTCTACATAGAGAATAATGGAGCCTCCAGCACCGACCTCCACATAGAGAATAATGGGGCCTCCAGCACCGACCTCCACCCGCAGAGCCACACTCCACATAGAGAATAATGGGGCCTCCAGCACCGACCTCCACCCGCAGAGCCGCACTCCACATAGAGAATAATGGAGCCTCCAGCACCGACCTCCACCCGCACTCCACATAGAGAATAATGGGGCCTCCAGCACCGACCTCCACATAGAGAATAATGGGGCCTCCAGCACCGACCTCCACCCGCACTCCACATAGAGAATAATGGAGCCTCCAGCACCGACCTCCACCCGCAGAGCCGCACTCCACATAGAGAATAATGGAGCCTCCAGCACCGACCTCCACCCGCACTCCACATAGAGAATAATGGGGCCTCCAGCACCGACCTCCACATAGAGAATAATGGGGCCTCCAGCACCGACCTCCACCCGCACTCCACATAGAGAATAATGGGGCCTCCAGCACCGACCTCCACCCGCAGAGCCGCACTCCACATACATGGCTGCTCTCAGTGCTCAGTGCTGTGCGCACAGGACCTGTGATGAGGTCACAGGAGGGGAGGAGACAGGGGTCACATGATCGGGGGCCCTGACACCTTACCTCCTGTGATCTCATCACAAGCCTTTGCACGCTACCAGCAGCATCAGCGTTCACGCTACTTGTAGATGCTGCTGGTAGCAGAGCACATAATGCCGCCCCCACGGTCACTCACTTTTAGGCGGGGAGAAGATGGAGTGCCATTGCAGCAGCCAGCAGGAATGTGGTGGGGGCCCCCTTAGAAGCTCTTGTGGTGGGGGCCCCGGGGCTGAAGCCCCGCCTGCCCTGCCTGTAATCCGGCCCTGCGCGGTGGCGGATTATAATGGGGCAATTTACTGGCTTGGGGGCTGTGGGCCCCTTAACCCCACTGGGCCCGGGGCAACTGCCCAAATTGACCTCATTATAATCCGCCACTGCTCTGGGTGGAAAGGGAGGCAATAATGAAAGTGTGAAACTGAAAATTGGCGCTGTCATAAAGGGGTTAATGTATGAAGTTGTGAAATGCTGAATGAACTGTATTTAGTTTTACTGACTGGTTTATATTTTCTTTTGTGAAGGGATACAGCGGTCCCGTAGGTCCTGGTGGAATAATAGGACCCACAGGCAATCTGGTGAGTAGAGATCAATGGTTCTGCAGGTTACACCCATCATACATTCAGGGAGAAATGAAAACTAGACTCTGGTCGGTCGCTGTTCATTCCCATTCGGTGTATTCTCAGCGTAATTTCTGCAACATATTAAAGTAGTTTCAATGTGGATGAGACTTCTAAGACCTTTAGGCCGGGATCACACATGCGAGGAATTCGGCCGAGTCTCGCATGTTAATACCCGGCACTGCCGCCGGCACTCAGGAGCGGAGTGTGTGGCTCCATGTATTTCTATGCGGCCGCACGCTCTGATCCGTTTGGTGGCGGCAGTGCCGGGTATTAACATGCGAGACTCCGCCGTATTTCTCGCATGTGTGATCCCAGCCTTAAGAGTTATTCCCGTCTCAGTCTATGGGCGAAGTCAGACAGCTGAATAAATCAAAGCGAGATCGGAACATAGTGCACGGAGTGGCCGGCGGCTCTCCCTACCCGAGCGTGACAGCTTCCTGTATTTGTATGCAGCTGTCACGCTCGGGTAGGGAGAGCTGCCGGCCAGTCCGAGCCTTGCGGCCTGATTTTGATCACAGTTATACCGCTGTTAGGGATGAGTGAATAGCTTTGGATAAGATCTTATCCGAATAGCTATAGCGCTTCCCGAATAGCTTCATCGGGAACCGGATACCTGGAGCGCTCCCGATAATCAGCTATCCGGCTTCACAGCTGCATGTGTCGCGGCTGTGTGATAGGCACAATACATGCATGGAAAGCCTGTTTGGTTTTTTTTCAACCTTTTTTGGGTGGAAATTATTTTCTCAATTTTTTAAAATCACTTAAGCATTGAATAAATCCTTTCATTTTTTTTGAGGCAAAGAAAAAACTTCCAAAATACTCGGAAAAACACCCAGACATCTTCCGAGCGTTTTCGTAGCCTTCCCATTCACTTGTATTGTAAAGTAAGGAGCGGCTTCATAGTGGACAACGCCTGAAGAATGGTCCAGTCTCTACTTTTAACCGCTTGGCGTTTTTGCAAACCTCGAAATGGTTAAAAAATGCTCAAAGGCCTGAACATGTGAAAAACAAATAGGTTTTCAAAAGTAATTAATAGGTAGAATTTTCTGAGCACTTTTTCAGATGTTTTTAAATGCAGACTTGCTAAAAATAAAAAGCCTGAAAAAACTACAATGTGAGCATAGCCTATAGCCGTGCAGCCGTCCTAGGGGAGCTTCTACGCATATGCCACCAATGTGCACGGTCTTGCCACGCGATACCTGCATAGTAATGCACTAGTGATGACCATAACTAAGGAGATAACTTTGCGTATGTATCAAAAAATTCTTAGCCGTATTGATCATTTTTTAATTTTTAGGGAAATCGGGGTGACAAAGGATCAAAAGGCGAAATGGTAAGAAAATGCTGTGATGATACTGTACATATCAGGTCTGCCCGAGAATGGGCGGCTGATCCAAGAGCATCTGTCACCTGACAGACCTCCCTATTATCTATACGATACCCCAAATAATGGGGGGCACTGATTCTACCTGCAATGGTTAAACAGACCCCCAAATATTCTGCTCAGGGGTACAAATGATTTCAGATGCTTATAAGGGCTCCTTATACCTGCTCATATAAAGGAGAGCTTCCCTTTAACTAAGGATAATAATTACTAATGTTACAAGCAGCCCCCAAACTGAAGCAATACATGGTGGGCTCCTGATGTAAGAGAAGAAGAGAAGCTTTGCCTTGGGAAAACAGTGATCTCAACATCCATTATATATTAACCAATTATGGGCACCTTTTTTAAAGTGGATCTGACACAAACTTTTACAATAGAAATTATAAAAAAGAGCTTAACCTGCTGAGACTCATGGATATACTTTGAAAATCAATGTCAGTATGACTTTTTATTTCTGATATTAACATGAGTATTGTGTGAGAGAATACATGAGACCAAGTGTATTCAGTCTCCGTATACCCAGCCTGACTCTCAGCTGCAGCTTGTTCTGAGCAGTGTGAGATCTCAGCAGGGAGGAGGAACACTGAGGAGCTGTCAATCAGGCCAGGTGGGTGGAGATTGAGCTTCATTTTCATAAAGACTCATATCTATGGTCCTTCTGACATGGACTTTCAAAATCATTATCAAGCCTTAGATATATGTGTAATAACATGGAGACTTTTAATGTAAAATCAGGTAACAGTCGCTTTAAAGGTCCATGTCTCATGTGAGTTTTACAATAACGTGTTCATATTGATCACATTTTACATTTGCTTCGACCTTATGCATAGATATATTTTTAAAAATCTTGCCATTTAATAATGAATATGGTTCAATTTTTAGGGACCTCAAGGACCCCCAGGAAACCCAGGTCCACCTGTAAGTATGATATAAAGCAGAATATGCATTGAGCACAATTATCTACACAAGACGTATTGGTCCTTGTTGTAGAAAAGTTTAAAATGTTACATCATTGTACACTCAGGATATTAAATGTTTATTTTAGGGTCCACGGGGTGCGCCAGGGCCAACGGTAAGTATAAAAGACCTATAAAGATTTTCACACTTAAATGATGACAAATATATATATAGAATTCAGTACATCATAATGGAGCTGTTGATGGATCTTTTTTATCTAATGGGATTCAAACAAAACTTAGGACTTGTCTTCATCCGATTCTTCCATAATTGGTGGATAGAATTAAAATGTAATTTGTGTACGGGAAGCATAACAGAGGATGATTGGACATATTGGATGTCTATATGCCCAATCCTTTGTTAAGGCTCATGCACATGACTGAATTTTACGTACAAGTGTTATATGTGGTTTTCACGGATAGCACTCGTACCTATAATAGTCTATGGGGCTGTGCACATGTCCGATTTGTTCTCCTTGGACTGAGAGTTGATTCACAATCGGCAATACAAGTCTTTGGGTCTGTGAAAAAAAAATCAGGCTGCACTCGGATGACATCTGAGTGAGGTCCGATTTTCATGGATTGACAGAACAGAGATGGTGGAGAAACATTTTTTTTGCTCTACGTTCGAGAAAAACTGATGTCAGTCCGATCAGAAAAATTGGAGCGTTTTTATTAGGTGTGGAGGCATTGGTGGTGTGAACCTACCCTTACACTGGGAGCCACTTCCAGTCCTCTTTCAATTGTAATAGTTTATGGGGAGGTTGGAGGATCCATCTCTGGTGTAAGGCCAGATTTAATTTCTTATAATTCACTTTAAAAGGGATCTCCATTATTAAGCAAGTGTAAGAAAAAATATCTTCCAAACGGGCACCACTCCTCTGTGGGAGGCATCAGATGACCAATGTAGCCAATTAAAGGCCTCTGATTTGCCGCAGCCTTCTCTTTCCATCTGGAAAGGAAATGTAAAGGATGCATGTGATCAGCGGCAGCTGATTGGCTGCAGTGGTCATGTGACGTTCCCCTTTGCTGCCGGACATTGATGCTGGGGTAACCAGAGAGCAATCGGCGGTGGCCTATCAGAATAGGAAGAAATGCAAAACTGATACAAGCTTATCATCCGTTATCTAATCTATTTAGATCAGTTGTAAAGCAAAAAAAAGTTCCAAAAAAGTATAAGCAGCAATAACCACGAGGGCAATGTCTGACATCTGAAGCCACATAAGAGTAGATTCCAGCAGATGCATGGTCGACAGAGAGGCCGCAGGTCTGTGCTCTGCATGTTCACTGGTTCTGTTTTTGATTAACTTTTTCCATTTCATTACGTAGAAAGTGATGGACATGAACTCAGCCATCCAGGCTCTGATGGAGTCACATGCAGCTTTGAAGATGGAGGTACAAAGCAATCATTTTCATATTGCACAAACTCAAAATGCATTCACTATCACACAGAGGAGGCAGCGACTGTGGGAAGAGGGGGTGAAAGGGGAAGCTGATGTATATTTGAAGGACCCCTTCATGCTATCATGGATGTAAAATGAAACTTTGAAATATATTTACTATTTTAATTTCTTCATGGTCCCTGACTTTATGGGCCTGCAGAGGCTAACAACCACACACTACTGTGCATGTAACATTACCACGATGTGTAATGCCTGGCTACATGATATTACTATGAAAGTCAGCAGGTTTTTGCTATTTAATCTGAAAACAGCACAGTAAGGGGAAGAGACCCTGATTCCAGCGATGTGTCACTTACTAGGCTGTGTTTCAGTACAATTAATATTTTATCACCTGGAGATTATCATTGCTGGACTAGGTTGAATACCAGGTAGTGCAGCTAATCTGTGTAACCCTACCGCCCACCAATTGGCAGCTTGCTGACAGCCTACACAGGAAACTGCCAATCAGGGGTGTAGGTGGGATTATACACAGCTCAGCATTCAACGCACTGCTAGAGCTATAACAGGGATTGTATCAAAAGTGCACCAATCAGTCCAGTAAGTGACACATCACTGGAATCAGGCTCTCTGTTCCTACATTATGATGCCTTTTTATTCTGTAGCAAAAACCTGCTGACATATTCCTTTTAAATCTTTTAAATCAAAAGAAAGGACCAGCAGCAAAAGACAAAGAGGAAATTCTTAAAGGGTTTTTCCACCACTCAGGCAACCCCTTCTGAATCCCCATGTTTCCCCCCAGTAAAACAAAATAACATTTAGACTCACCGCCAGCGCCATTCCGGCACTACTGAGTTCCCAGGGCTCAGGTAACATTGAAATGTCAAGTGATCCCTGTGGCCAATCAGGGGGGACTTCATTCACTCTCCTATCCTATGGATGCAATTAATTTGTTAAAAGGCGGGGTTAGTGAAGCCAACGCTGATTGGCTGCAGGAATCACGTGATATAACAATGTTATGTGAGCCCCGGGAGAGCCAGTGCTGACATTGCTGGAATAGTGCTGACACCAGAGGCGAGCGTAATTGTTATTGTTTTGCTGGTGGGGGGAAACATAGGGGTTTAGAAGGGGTTGTCTAAGTAGTAGACAACTGGTTGAGTGACAGTGCGCTCCTGGTTGAGTGACAGTTTGGAGGAGTGACTCTGTTGCACTGCTGACCTGAGCTGTGCGCTCTCTGGTGCTGCTAGTAGAGAAAACTTTGCCTCTGTTGCATTGGAGAAGCGCAGGGACTCTGAAGGTGGCCAGATCTAGGAATTCTGCCAGCTTCAGAGCAGCGCTTACAAGCTCTTTAGGAAGGCATTTGTAAGTGCTGCACTCTTTGCTTAGGAGACCAGCTACCACTGATAGTGTCATGATCCCAGTGCAGGTTTTTGAGCTGCACGTCAGGGGTTAATGTCTGGAGCTCAGTGCAGGTTTTTACCTGCACACCTGGGGTTAATGATTGTGGCCTCTCTATGGTTCTGGGAGAGCTTCTTAAACCCATGGGAAGCTCCAATCCCTGCCAGTTATACTTTTGCCTTTGGCCGAGTGTGCTGACCACTGTGTGCCTGTTCGCTTTTATAGCTTGTTTTTATGGTTCTGACCCGGTTCTGTTCTCCGTTGTGAGTTTGCCTGTTGATTCTGTACTTCGCTGTCCTCCCTGTGTATGACGCATTGCCTGTGATCTGACTACTCTCTGCTCGCCCCTCTTGTACCTTGCAGCTATCTCTGTGTATGACTTAATGGCTACGTCCTGACTATCCTCCCTGTCTATGCCCCTTGGTAACTTTGTCTCGCAGTTACCCTGCTAGGAGTTCTCGTGCAGCTCCTAGCTCTCTGGAGTTTAGGCCACGCCCTCAGCAGTCACATGCTTCAGGTCCTGCTGTTCTGACGTATGCACCTACTCTACTGCTGCCCGCTCCACAGGTATCTTTGAGCACAGTTCGCTTTTCTCAGGACACTTGCACTGGCTCAGCGAGCAAGTGCAGTGCGGTGTTCCTGACATTATAACTGACCGTGAACTTTTTTTTTTTTCTCTCCTCACTTCTGCAGCATGGACCCAATGCATGCCTTATCTGAGCAGGTGAAATGCTTGACTCAGTCACTGCAGAAGCTAAGTTTGGAACACCAAGCTCTGGCCCAGTCCCAGCGGCAGGTTGCGGACTCGGTTCAGGGGGTGCTTTCCGCAAGCTTTCAGCAGGTGGGGAATAGAGATCTCATTTTAGTCCCACCCGAATCTCCGGTTAAATCGCAAGATACGTTTTCTGGTTACAAAGATGAATTCAGAGCATTTAAGGAGGGCTGTAAGCTCTTTTTCTCTTGAGACCCCGCTCCTCTGGGGATGAGAAACAGAGGGTGGGGGTGGTTATGTCCCTGCTTAGGGGGTCCCCACAAGCCTGGGCATTTTCGCTTTCCTCTTCTGCCCCTGAGAGAATGTCTGTGGATGTGTTTTTTGAAGCCTTAAGGCTTATTTATGATTAGCCTGATAGAGTGCGTTTTTGTTGAGGACAAGTTGATGAGTGTCTGTCAGGGGGAGCTCTCGGCTGAGTGGTTCTGTACTGAATTCATACGTATGGCAGCCGAGATTTCTTGGAGTGATGCCGCCCTTCGGGGGCTGTTCCATAGAGGCCTGTGTGAACGTCTGAAGGATGTCCTGGCACTCCATCCTCCATCTGCCTCCCTGGAGGATGCCATGACACAAGCGGTTCGCATGGATCGCAAACTGCGGGCTAGAGGCGTTATGCAACTGGAAACACCATCATTCTCCAGTGGAGATGAGACTCTGACTCTTCCTGTGGCTATGGAGGTGAGCGCTGTCACCTGTGAGGAAAAGGAAAGAAGACGCCGCTGGGAGAAGCAGTTGTGCTTCTATTGTGGGGAATCTGGACACTGGAAGAAGGACTGCCCCTCCTGTCCGTCATCCTCCAAGATAGCGGGAAACGACTAGGTCTGGGTAGTAGTCGAGGAGGCTACCCAGACCTTCAGGTACAATTTTCCTCACGTGCAAAAATGGTGCTGCAGGTGGAACTGGAACTTGGTAATGGTCCGGTTCAAACTACTGCTTTTGTTGACTGTGGTTCTGCCGTGAACCTGATTGATACCAAAATTATGACTCTTAATAAGATAGGGACAGTCAGGCTTCAGGATCCTGTTAATCTTGTGGCAATTGACTCGTCCCCTCTTACCCAGGATGGTATCTGTTGCAGGTCTGAACTTTTTTCTCTAAAAGTGGGTTCCACTCATGTGGAAAAACTAAGTTGTCTTGTGCTAGACAACTTGCCTGCAGGACTGGTACTGGGGATGCCTTGGCTTCAACGCCATAATCCTACCATTGATTGGGTTACAGGGGAGATCACTCAATGGGGATGCAAGGATAAATGTGGTAACCTGGGACATCTTGATAACGCTGTTAAATCCGTATCTGTGTCGTCTGTCGGTCTGGAAGGTATTCCGGAGTACCTGAAGGATTTCGGAGACGTTTTTCCGAAAGTGAGGCTGAGGCGCTGCCCCCAAATAGACCCTATGATTGTGTTATTGATTTAGTACCCGGAGCCAAGTTACCTAAGGCTCGATAGTTCAATTTGTCCGGGCCTGAGCGCCAAGCCATGAAGGAGTACATAGCTGAGAGTCTCCGCAAAGGGCATATCAGGCCTTCTGTGTCACCTATGGCAGCAGGATTCTTCTTTGTGAAGAAAGATGGTGGTTTGCGGCCGTGCCTCGACTTTCGGGAACTGAACAAGATAACGGTTAGGAACACTTACCCGCTTCCCCTCATCCCAGACTTATGTAACCAGTTAGCTGGGGCCCAATGGTTCTCCAAGTTAGATCTCCGGGGGGCCTACAATCTGATAAGGGTTCGGGAAGGGGACGAGTGGAAAACTGCGTTCCTCACATCAGAAGGACTCTTTGAAAACCTGGTAATGCCGTTTGGGTTAACTAATGCACCCGCTATTTTCCAGAATTTCATCAATGTTGTGTTTTCTGACCTGATAGGCCGTTTTGTTATTATTTATTTGGATGACATTTTGGTGTATTCCCCGGACAGCCAATCCCACTTGCAACATCTACAGACAGTTCTCCAGAGACTCAGGGAGAACCAATTGTTCGCTAAATTGGAAAAATGTTCAATTTTTGTACAGGAACTGTCTTTTTTGGGGTTGATTGTGTCCTGTGAGGGGTTTCGTATGGATCCTAAGAAGGTGCTGGCGATCGCTGACTGGGTTCAGCCTTGAGATCTCAAGGGGCTCCAGCGCTTCTTAGGATTTGCAAACTATTATCTATTAAAGGTTTCTCACAAGTGATTAAACCACTCACAGATCTTACCGAGAAGGGCGCTGATGTAAAAAATTGGTCTGTACTCGCTAAGGAGTCCTTCTCAGCTATTAAGAAATGTTTCATGTCCGCCCCGGTGTTGGTACAAGCAGACCCGTCCAAACCATTCATTGTGAAGGTGGATGCTTCTGAAGTGGGGGTGGCGGCTGTGCTGTCCCAGGGTCCGGCCACCCTTACCAATCTCAAACCCTGTGCCTTCTTCTCCAAGAAGTTCTCTTCAGCCGAGAGAAACTATGACGTAGGCAATAGAGAACTTCTTGCGGTCAAGATGGCATTTGAGGACTGGAGGCACTTTCTGGAAGGGGCAGCTCACCCTATCACGGTTGTCACAGATCACAAAAATTTGGCATACCTTGAATCTGCTAAGAGGCTTACTCCGAGACAAGCCCGTTGGTCACTTTTTTTTTCACGATTTCAATTCTCCATTACTTTTCGACCGGGGTCCAAAAATGTTAAAGCGGATGCCCTGTCCAGAAGTTTTGACCCGGTGTCTTCCCCCGAGCAGCCATCCTCCATTCTTCCCCCAGGGGTGGTAGTGGCGGGGGTCTCATCTGAGTTGGAACAAGAAATTCTAAGGGCTCTGGCCCTAGCTCCGGCAACCAGGCCAGGGGATAAATTGTTTGTTCCAGATTTATTGCGGCCTAGACTTCTGCAGGAGTTTCATGAGTCTAGGTTGCGTGCTCATCCAGGTATCACGGCCACTAGAGAGGCAGTAGCCAGGGGTTTTTGGTGGCCTTCACTAAGGTCCAATGTCAAGAAATTTGTTTATGCTTGTGATGTGTGCGCTCGTTCCAAAAGCTCGCATAACCGGCCGGCTGGGGAACTCATACCTTTACCGGTTCCTGATAGGCCATGGGCTCATCTTTCCATGGATTTTATTACCTGCCTTCCACCTTCCAGGGGCAATACCGTGATCTGGGTGGTGGTGGATAAGTTTTCTAAACAGCCCCATTTCATTCCCTTGGCAGTATTACCCTCAGCAGAAACATTGTCAAGGTTGTTTGTGCAGCATGTGGTCCGATTGCATGGGGTACCCCTGAATGTTGTGTCTGACAGAGGTGTGCAGTTTGTGGCCAAATTTTGGAGGGCATTCTGTATGAAATTGGGCATCTCACTCTCCTTCTCGTCGGCATATCACCCGGAGAGTAATGGTCAGACTGAACGCATCAATCAATCCCTGGAACAAATTCTCAGGTGTTTGACCTCCGCCAGACAGGAGGATTGGTGTGATGCGTTACCGTTGGCGGAATTCGCTTTTAAAAACCGGGTGAGTCAGTCCACCAACATGTCCCCATTCCTGATTAACTATGGGTTCAATCCGCATTTTGGGGAGTTTTCACGGGTGGATTCCGGTTGTCCAGGGGTAGAGGGGTCCGTTCAACGGTTCAAAAACCTCTGGGCTGAAGTCCAGTGTAATATCTCTCGGGCCCAGGGGAGGTACAAATATTTTGCTGACAAAAAGAGGTCCCCGGGAGACATGTTTCAGGTGGGAGAGAAGGTTTGGCTTTCCACACGTAACATCAATTTGAAGGTACCATCAGCTAAATTGGGACCAAAGTTCATTGGTCCGTACGAGATTATGGAGATAGTCAACCCAGTGGCATATAGGTTGCGTCTCCCCACCTCCTTAAAAATATCCAATGTGTTCCATAAATCTCTGTTGAAATCCGTAGGGTCTGTCAAAGAGGACTCCGAGCCTGTTGTTCCTCCAGTGCTGGTGGAGGGTCAATTGGAGTATGAGGTAGGACGTATTGTGGACTCTCGGCGGGTGCCCGGCTCTTTGCAGTACCTGGTCCACTGGAAGGGAGATGGACCGGAGGAACGCTCATGGGTCCCTGCTCGCTCTGTACATGCAGATCGACTGGTTCGGGCTTTCCATGCCAAGTACCCGGGGAAGCCTGGGGGTCCAGAGGCCCCCCGTTGAGAGGGGGGTACTGTCATGATCCCAGTGCAGGTTTTTGAGCTGCACGTCAGGGGTTAATGTCTGGAGCTCAGTGCAGGTTTTGACCTGCACACCTGGGGTTAATGATTGTGGCCTCTCTATGGCTCTGGGAGAGCTTCTTAAACCCCTGGGAAGCTCCAATCCCTGTCAGTTATACTTTTGCCTTTGGCCGAGTGTGGTGACCTCTGTGTGCCTGTCCCTGTTCGTTGTTATAGCTTGTTTTTTTTTTTGTTTGTTTTTTTTTAGTTTGCCTGTTGATTCTGTACTTCGCTACTATCCCTGTGTATGACTCATTGCCTGTGATCTGACTACTTTCTGCTCACGCCTCTTGTACCTTGCAGCTATCTCTGTGTATGACTCATTGGCTACTTCCTGACTATCCTTCCTGTCTATGCCCCTTGGTAACTTTGTCTCGCAGTTACCCTGCTAGGAGTTGTCGTGCAGCTCCTAGCTCTCTGGAGTTTAGGCCATGCCCCCAGCAGTCACGTGCTTCAGGTCCTGCTGTTCTGAAGTACGCACCTACTCGGCTGCTGCCCGCTCCACAGGTATCTTTGAGCACAGTTCGCTTTACTCAGGACAGGCGCACTGGCTCAGTGAGCAAGTGCAGTGCAGTGTTCCTGACAGACTGCAGCAGTGGTCATTAACCTAGGCAGCGAGCAGTAAACAATAACATTAGGAATCCCTATTATCTTCGTAAATAAAAGCATTATAGTGTGTGCCAAAGAAATGTGCTAAATTTTGTAAAAATCTTTTGCACACGCAGTACTGATAAATATTCACCAAAATGTCATGTATGTGACAGTTCACTCCTTTAATAGACACAAAAGGCTGTCTGCAACTATTCTAGTATTTGATGGTAATTCTTCTAATTTAAGACGTGATTGGTTAATGTGGCGGATTTTCTTAATGAAATATTCTTCCTTTTTTTTTTTTTCCTTGTTACTTATTAACCATTTGAACTAATGTTTTGCATGGACATAACTATCCCACATCTGATTATCTGTAACATTCACCGTAACTAATATGTGGAATACTCTGGCTACAACGTAACATTACTAACAGAGCTATCAAAATACTGAAGTAACAATACTAGACTTTAGCACGGAGATCTTTAAAACACTCCACTACCTGACGGATTTAATGCACAGTATAAAGAACCCTCCAGGAACCCGGGACAATCCAGCTCGCATTTGTCGAGACCTTCTGCACTGTGAACGGAAAGTATCAGACGGTAGGTGTATAGTGTGAGTGCGGGGGCAGAGGTTCCTTGCGTGCAGATGGTGCATTGGGTCCACGGAGTTAAAACTAGGTGTGGAACTACCATTGGTGCAACCAGGGCAGCCAAACAGGAGCCCAAGAGATATGGGGTCCATTTCCAACTTCAAAGCAGGTGGAATTGTGCATTATGATGAGCTTTTCGACTACAAAAATAGCATATACAGTCATGGACAAAAGTGTCAGCACATTTGAATTTGTTACAGAAAATGAAGTATTTCTCCCAGAAAATTATTGCAATTACACATGTTTTGTTAACCACATGTTTATTTCCTTTGTGTGAATTGGAACACAAAAAAAAATAGAGAAAAAAAGGCAAATTGGACATAATTTCACACAAAACCCCTAAGATGGGCCAAACAAAATTGTTGGTGCCTTTCCTAAATTGTGAGTAAACAACTTTGTGATGCTCCTTCAAACCTACCTGTAGCAAGTAACAGGTGTGGGCAATGGGAAAACCACACTTGAAACCAGATGGAAAGGTGAGACGTTGACTCAATCTTTGCATTGTGTGTCTGCGTGTGCCACACTAAAGCTAGAGAACAGAAAGAGAAGAGAACTGTCTGAGGACTTGAGAACCAAAATTGTTAAACAAGCTCAAGGTTACAAGTCCATCTCCAGAGATCTTGATGTTCATTTGTCCATAGTGGTCAGCATAATCAAGAGGTTTACAACCCATGGCACTGTAGCTACTCTCCCTGGATATGGAGGGCAGAGAAAAATTGATGAAAGGTTGCAAAACAGAATAGTCTGGATGGTGGATAAACAGCCACAATCAAAGTCCAAAGAAATTCAAGCTGTCCTGCAGGCTCAGGGTGCATTAACATTTGAATTAAATGAAATGCTATGGCAGGAGACCCAGGAGCACCTCACTGCTGGCACAGAGACATAAAAAATGCTAGACTGCAGTTTGCAGATGAGTAAGCCAAAATCCTTCTGGGAAAGCGTCTAGTGGACAGATGAGACCAAGACAGAGCTTTTTGGTAAACTGATCATTCTACAGTTTACCAAAAACTGAATGAAGCCTACAAAGAAAAGAACACAGTACCTACAGTCTAATATGGTGGAGGCTCAAATATATTTTGTGGTTGATTTGCTGTCTCTGGCACTGGGTGCCTTGACTGTATGCAAGACATCATGAAACCTGAAGAGAACAAAAGGACATTGGGTCGCACTGTAGTGCCCAGTGTCAGAAAGCTGAGTTTGCATTCTAGGTTATGGGTCTTCCAGCAGGACAGTGACCCCAAACGTACTTCAAGAAGTCCCCAGAAATAGATGGAAACAAAGCGCTGGAGAGTTCTGAAGCGCTGGAGAGTTCTGAATTGGCAGCAATGAGTCTGGATCTAAATACCATTGAACACCTGTGGAGAGTTATTAAAATTGCTGATGGGAGAAGACGCCTTCATATATGAGAGACCAGGAGCAGTTTACAAAAGAAGAGTTATCCAAAATTCCAGTTGGGAGGTGGAAGAAGCTTGTTGATGGTTATAGGAAGCGACTGATTGCAGTTATTCATTACAAAGAGTGTGCAACCAAATATTAAGTTGAGGGTGCCAACAATTTTTGACAGCACATTTTTGGGGGTTTTATGAGAAATTATGTCCAAATTGCCTTTTTTTCTGTGTTTGTTTTGTTGTTCCAGTACACAGAAAGGAAACACACGTGTGTATAACAGAACATACTGTATGTAATTGTAATAATTTTCTGGGAGAAAAACTTCATTTTCTGGAAGAATTTCAAGGGTGCCAACAGTTTCGGCCATGACTGTATGATTCTTGCACAGCAGCTGTCTTTTATCTGTGTCCATAACTATTCCCAAGTAAAAACTCAAAAACGCACGAAGTCACAACTTTGATCTGTGAAATCATCACAGAGGTAACAAATATTACCTGCTGCAGATTTGTATCTTTCTTCCATTCATGTTTACTAGTTGTGTTAAAAAAAATCTCCTTAGTCAGATGGACACGGTGATTAAGCTGCTGTTTACAGATCTGATATTCTTAACATGTGTCCCTATCTATGTGTATTTTCGGAATAGGGTACAGGTCAGATTGGCTTATTCACATCTTCACACCACTTTACTGGCATTAATGCCCCATTAATTTCTTAGGTTGAAGTGTTAATGAGCTCATTCTAGTTTAGCTGCAAAAAATCCAAAAGGGTTATACCACAAACAATGTTTATCACCTACCCACACATACAGTATATGATCACTAGTAATCCAACCACAGGGACCACCGCTCTTCTTGAGAATGGGGGTTCCGTATCCCTTGCATAAAATAAGTGGTAGTGTGAAATAGAGCTGTGGTCATGTATGCACCCTACGACTCCACTCCCGAGGGGCACACAGAACCCCTGTTTTTGTCATCGGTGGTGGTACCAGTGGTTGGACTCCCAGTGATACATTTATCAGCAATGCTGTGAATAGATGATGTGTGTTGTTTGTGGGACAACCCATTTCATTTTAACGTCCCAAGAATTTGAATGTTTTTCTTCTTCCAAGAGCCATAATTTTATTTTTTAACACTTTCTGAATTGTCCATGCCCCAATCTACATTCTTCACTCACTGGCTGTACAACCTATGTCTTCTAGGAAAATATTGGATCGACCCAAATCTTGGCTGTCCATCAGATGCTATAGAAGTGTTCTGTAACTTTACAGCAGGAGGACAGACGTGTTTATCGCCTCTTACTGTGACCAAGGTATTGTAACTTGTAAAACGAGGCAGCACGATTGTGTTGATAGCGCCGCCAGGACCAGACATCCCCTAACAGACTCTCCACCCCAAAAGGAAAGCCCCAAGTCACATCGCATGAGTGCAGTGACTGGAGACTAGTGTTCATTTGTTGCATTCATCTTGTAATATTCAGTATACCAACTCATCTTTTCCATTTAACCAGCTGGAGTTTGGCGTCGGCAAAGTGCAGATGAATTTCCTCCATTTGCTGAGTTCGGAGGCCGTTCACACCATCACTATCCACTGTCTGAACACTCCGGTCTTAGGGACAGATGGTGGTGAAGAGACACCTCTTACCTTCAAGGGATGGAATGGCTACAATTTTGAAGGAAAAAAATTACTTGAAAGAAACGTGGTTCTAGATGAATGCAAGGTAAGATGCAACTGAAGTAGACCAACAGCAAGCCGGAGAGCACACACCAAGGGCCTGATTCATTAAGGTGTAAAACTCCTTGAAATGTTAAAAAAAATTTGCGCAACTCAAATTTGCAGAAACCTGTTGTGCCTTTTGGTGGGTTTTTTTTTACGCCAGTCTCTGCCAAAATGAGAGTGATGTTGAGTGGTAAAGCCTGCCCGGAAAATTCATCACACTCTCCGCCATCATTTGCATTACAGCTCCCAGATGCATAAATTTCATTAAGTGGCCTCTGAATTGTGCACATCTTCCTCCAGCGTTGTCTTCATTAAGACTCACATGTAAAACCTCAGTCTTGATGTATTAGGGCCTTAGAGTTCAGGACAGAGAAGAGATCTTCAGCAACACAGACAAGTCGCCTTTCCCGATATGTCTATTTTACTAAATATTTGCATTCTGCATGAAATGTCAATTCTTGCAAATCTTTTCCCGCAACACTACATTGTTCCATTCCTCTGATTTTCCACCACAATTTTTTTTATATATATATTTTTACAAGACGGCGTTACCATTCCCGATGTCAAAGGGGTGTGTCCCTGGCACTGTCATCACTGGTTGGACAGTGTCAGAATGTGTAGAGGCAAACCCAAACTGGTTACACCCAGTTGTCAATCTATTTATACAATTCTAAGAAAAGTAGCAAAGGAATGACACAACACAGAATTGGAAGAACAGGAACCTGACACTGATGACCAATGGATAGGTATATCGAAAAAAATTAGTGGAAACCCCCTTTAACGGGAATCTGTCACCCTTTTTTTGCCTATCAGCTGCTGGCACAGCCATTAGGGACTTATCCACAGCATTCTGTAATGTTGTAGATAAGCCCCCGATGAAACCTGAAAGATAAGAAAAACACATTAGATTATACTCACCGGAGGGGGTGGTCCGGTCCGATGGGTGTCGCGGTCCGGTGCCTCCCATCTTCATACGATGCGTCCTCTTCTTTCCTTCCTGTCGCGGCTCTGGCGCACTGCTCTGCCCTGTTGAGGGCAGAGCAGAATACTGCAGTGCGCAGGCGCCGGACCTCTCCACGACAGGAAGGGAAGAAGAGGATGGCATCGTATGAAGATTGGAGGCGTCGGACCGGACTGCCCCCTCCGGTGAGTATAATCTAACGTGTTTTTCTTATCTTTCAGGCTTCATCGGGGGCTTATCTACAGCATTACAGAATGCTGTAGATAAGCCCCTGATGTCATTGCCGGCAGCTGATAGGCAAAAAAAAGGGTGACAGATTCCCTTTAAGCATTAACTAAAATAGACAAAATCGCCCTGTATGGTCCCATTTAATAGTGATTTTCTTAATATATATATACCATCCTCTCTGAAATAAAATTTATCAAACATAATGAGGATTACACTAACAGAAAGTATTCATTCAGTAGTATGTTAGGAATTTCATGTTAGAGGTTAGGCTTAGAACTATATGGAATCAGTGTGTGGCTAGGATGGCTCCTTTAAAGAGGTGGTCCGAAAAATAAGTTTTCATCCTTAAATTCTTATCTATTTAATGCCATCATCTAGCATCAGTGATGTCACTGGTCTTTGCATGCCGGGTATTTTTCTTACAACACACACTGACAGTGCGCTCTGTTGCCAGCTCATTACTATGCATGTGAGTCAGGGAGAGAGAGTGCACTGTCATTGTGCATATCACACATGGAGGTGCTAGCCCAGCCTCTGATACAAACATCTTATTACACTTCATTTCAGGGAGGGTACAAGGACTACGACAGTAACCACAGCCTCTGCCCCCTGATGACGAATAGATTTGAGTATCCCAGCATACACTGGAATTCTCAAACAAAGTGTCATCAAAAAGGAAATTGTAAAAAAAAAAATAATAAAAGCAGTTAGTTTAGTTAGGGAAGGATGTGGAATTCTGAATTAAAGTATATTAGAAAACAGATTAAATTTCTAGTATAGCATTAGATAGGGATTTAAGATGAAAATTAAGTAGTATTTCGGACCGCCCCCATTAAGGGTAAGGACTTCATACAAATTAATTAAGCAAATTGCCTTTAGTGAGGAAGAGAACTTGAACTCTATAGTGCCACCTGTTGGAAGCAGAAACTTACAAGTCACTATCAACCCTTTAACAGGCATTGATATGTGACTTGAATTAGGGAGTCAGAAGTTGCGGAGTCAGAAGTGCCTGATTATAAAAGGGTTTGTAATCTTTTGATGAATTCTCTTGAGGACATTGATGGAGGCGCAAAACCTAAAACCAGAAGGGCTTCTGTGAGCTGTATATTGTCTGAACCCTTTTATGCTGAAAAACTGTACCGTAAAGGCCCCTTTACATTTAGTGATGCACCAGTGATCCCGACCACGATACGACCCGGTCAGGATCGCTGGTGCATCGCTAAATGGTCGCTAGTGAGCTGCCACACAGGCAGATCTCACAGCGATGCAGCAGCGATACAGCGGTCGTTACTTACCTTTCAGACGTGGCGATCCTGACGTCCTCCCGTCCGCATCCACGCATCGCTCGTCGGCGCCAGCAGGAAGCGCCCGACGAGAAATGGAGCTGTGTGATCTCGCGCGATCAGCGATGGACAGCGGGGGAGCCGGTCGGAGGTAAGTATCACACATAGCGATATCGCTAGCAATATCGCTGCTGCGTAACCAAATCGGTGATGCTTTAGCGATATTATTAGCGACATCGGTATGTGTAGAACCCCCTTTAGTCTGCAACCAGTGAAATAAACAGTATCAAGTAAAAAATTCTAAAGATAAAAGTCTACAAACAGACCAATTCACAATGGGTTCTTCATTTTCAGAAATGGCATGGACCCAACTTTGATCAATGTCATCACTGGCGTTTCTTTAAAGGGGCTGCCTCATCATCATAAATGGGTAAAATTGTAAAGGTCCTGTAACAACAAGCAACTTTACAATTTACCTCTTATTAAAAATCCTCAATGTTCTCCAGAATGGGGGGGATATTGAATTCTAGTGTTGACTGCTAGTTTCCTGTTATCGGCTTCCTCTGCAGTCCATCAGCCGTGGCCGGGTCTCATAGCTAAAAAATATTTCCGGAATCCGTCCCTTCCTCAACCCTCAATCTACTAAAATGCTTGTGCATGCCCTCATCATCTCCCGCCTCGGCTACTGCAACATCCTTTTCTGTGGCCTCCCTGCTAACACCCTCGCACCTCTCCAGTCCATCCTTAACTCTGCCGCCCGACTAATCCATCTCTCTCCTCGCTATTCCTCCGCCTCGCCCCTCTGCATATCTCTTCACTGGCTCCCATTCCCTCAGCGTATCCAGTTCGAATTACTAATACTGACCTACAAGGCCACCTATAGCCTGTCTCCCCCATATGTCTCTGAACTAATCTCCCGATACCTTCCCTCACGTAATCTCCGGTTCTCCCAAGACCTCCTTCTCTCCTCCACACTTATTCGCTCCTCACCCAACCGCCTCCAAGACTTCTCCCGAATAGACCCCATCCTCTGGAATTCTTTGCCCCAACATGTCCGACTATCAACCACATTCGGATCCTTTAGACGCAACCTGAAAACCCACCTCTTCAAGAAAGCCTACAGCCTGCAATGATCCCCGCTGCCCCCTCACCACTACTGGAGCTACCGACTCACCATCACTGGAGCTGCTGCAACCTCCCAACCTACTGTCTCCTTCCCCACTATCCTGTAGCATGTAAGCCTGAAAGGGCAGGGTCCTCTCTCCCCTCTGTATCAGCCTGTGATTGTTAGTTTGTTTACTGTAAGTGATATCTGTAATTTGTATGTAACCCCTTCTCATGTACGGCACCATGGAACCAATAAATAATAGGCAAGTATCATGCATCTTGGGGACCCTCTCTACTCACCAGACTCACTACAGTCAGGGTCTATCTGGAAGGCTCATTGATTAATAGGTACAATGTAGCTGCAGGGGCAGTGATGACCTACCATTTTCCCCTGCAATAGCAGCTGATTGCAGAAGGCCCTGGCAGCAGACCCCTCTCTGATCAGCTCATTGCTGAGACCTCTTTATTGTAAGGGGTTTGTCCAAAATGACCCCATACGTGTACTGACAGTGACTAACAATTGCCCTCTTTGCTGCAGGTACACGACGGCAACTGGCACAAGACGAAGTTCAAGTTTCACACTCAAGAGCCAAACCAACTTCCCATCGTTGACATCTCCAAGTTCACCCCCCTCCAGAATGGGCAGCATTATTTGGAGAATGGCCCAGTCTGCTTCCTCTGATATAATGTAGAGAAACCAAGGGACAGCTGCTAAATATAAGCCTCTTTTTCTATAAAAGAGCATATAAAATAAGGGAAGGTAGCAGTGTCTCCACTGCGTGACTATTACAGACCATTGTGTGGGCAATCTTCTAAAGAAGCCGGAAGAGACTTCCTCCTAAGAAGGACGTATTTCACAGGGGATAAAGAACTTTGATATTGATAGAGTATTTAAGTTTTTTTATTAATCTTTATATAAATAAATACAACTTTGAATCGAAAAGAATAAAAAAAAACCTTTATCTAAACCTGAGACAAATATAAAGCACTGTACAAGTTGCCTTCAAGGAAGCGGTCGGCTTGCTGCGGAGCAGTACTGGTTACTGCTCTGAAAAGTGCAATAATAGAACGAGAGCGATCACCGGCCCGGCAACAGCGGCGGGACGAAAAGTTGGATTCTGGTCCTATGCGGACATTTACCTCTCTCGGGATGGTACCCTACCTCTTCCATGTTGCCTGGTGCTCGTAAGAAAACAAGGTGCTAATGGCGTAAATGGAAAGAATTCGACGGCTTCACTTCTGTATGTACTGGCTACATCCATCGTTCTCTCGTTTCCGTACATTTCGATAGATACTTATTCATGTGAAAGGATCAATCTATTTTTTTGGGATAGCCCGGCATAGCACAGCGTATATGGTGCCTATAAAACATATTTTCTCATTGTACAAAACAAAAACTTCCAAATAATAAATCTTTTGCCTTGTTCGGGATGCATTTTTTTCCCCCCATCCCCAGCATCCACATTGTTAAAAGTGTGTATATATTTTGTAACATGTATTGAAATTCTAATACAGCGGATATTTTAAAATGCTGATGTTAAGTTATAATAATTATAATCGTTGCAGTCGTGTAGATGATGTTTTTTTTTTCTTTGCAATATTAATTGGTGCTATTTTTTTATTTAATTCTCATTTGTCTACAAAAAAAATCCATATTTCAGTCCAAAAAAAAAAATAAAATGAAAATGTGGCTGCAGAAGTTGAACATGATGTTAAAACGGCTTTCATGTATGGTTTATGTTTCTACGTGTATATTTTACCCTTTCATCATAAAATGCGATTGTCAGTCGCCTCTTACCACTGTAATAAAAAGATCTACCTTAGTGTTAATAAAACAGCGCTGTACTACGAGGATCGGCGTCTGTGGGTTGCATTTACTCATGTAAGTTGTCTTGTTGCATTGTAACGGCTGCGGATGGCGATTTATTATCCATTACATGGATTTCCCGCACCACATGGTATATGGATGTCATAAAAAAGAGGTATCTGCTGCTCCTTTCTCTTTCCAGAGCCTGGTCACCACATAACACTGCATTTTCCCACAGCAGCCTATTTTGGATCAGTAGACCGCAGGACCGGGCTTCATTACAAAAAAAAAAAAACGGTTGTCTTTGTGAGTCAGTCCCTTTATACTGGCCATATATATGAGATGGCAGATTACACCCATGTATTTGATAGTTAAAAACCCTGATACATAGTAAAGACAGGTTGGCGGTTTTCATGGTGATCGGTTGATATCTAATGTTTATGAAGACCCCCCCCTACTTCCCCAACAGATGATATCTAATGTGTATGGAGGCCTCCCCGATCCCTCAACAGATGAAACCTAATGTGTATGGAGGCCTCCCCGCTCCCACAAAAGATTATATCTAATGTGTATGGAGGCCTCCCCAATCCCACAACAGATATCTAATGTGTATGGAGGCCTCCCCAGTCCCACAACAGATGAAATCTAATGTGTATGGAGGCCTCCCCGCTCCCACAAAAGATGACATCTAATGTGTATTGAGGACTCCTTGCTCTACCAACAGAAGACATCTAATGTGTATGGAGGCCTCTCCAATCCCCCAACGGATGAAATCTAATGTGTATGGAGGCCTCCCCGATCCCCCAACAGATATCTAACGTGTATGGAGGCCTCAGCACTCCACCAACAGAAGACATCTAATGTGTATTGAGGACTCCTTGCTCCACCAACAGAAGACATCTAATGTATATGAAGGCCTCCCCGATCCCCAACAGATATCTAACGTGTATAGAGGCCTCAGCGCTCCAACAACAGAAGACATCTAATGTGTATGGAGGCCTTCCCCAAAAGATATCTAATGTGTGTGGAGGCCTCCCCGCTGACCCAGAAGAAGACATCTAATGTATATGGCGGTCTCCCCGTTCCTCCAAAAGATAATATCTAATGTGTATGGAGGCCTCCCTGCTCAGCCAACAGATATATTATGTGTATGGAGGTCTCCCTGCTACCCCCCGACAGATGACATCTATTATGTATGGTGGTGTCCTCGCTCTTTCTCCTACAGATGATTAAAAGATGTATATTGTGACATCCCCAATCCCGTAATAGATGATATCAAATGTAAAGTATATGGACGTCTGCCCGCTCCCCCCCATCTAATATATGATAGCTAATAATTATAGAGGCCTGCACTCTCTCCTCCAACAGATGATATCTAATGTACAGGCCTGCACTCTCTCCTCCAACAGATGATATCTAATGTACAGTATATGGAGGCCTCCCGTTAGACACACGGACCACAGGTATTGGCACTGCAGGCTGGAAGGCATGTGCAACAGTAAAAAAGTGGACAACAGGCTATGCTATGTTAAACAGCACACAATAAGTGAGCTAGGACACACCAGAAGTCAGGAGGGAAGATGAAGAGATAAATGGCTGGTCTGAAGCAGAAATTAGCTGTAGGCTGTAAAATCCAAAGCAGATTGCAACATAATGTGAACACACTCTAATAACAGTTCATAATGCTTACAGCAAACGATGGATTAACCGAGTCTTGTAGAGCAATCGGTGAATATTGTAGGAGTCTGAGGACGTGATAGCAACAGAACAAACTGCATGGTGGCAATCTCCAAACGGCTACTGGACACATTACAGTCTCGATACTCAGACACTGGGGTGTGTCTTAACTGGGCCTTAAGGGTATGTGCACACGTTGCGGATTCTGCTGCAGATTTTTCCGCGCAGATTTGGCTAAATCCGCAGGTCAAATGACCTGTGGATTTAGTGCGGATTAGCCTGCGGTTTTCCCCTGTGGTTTGACACCTGTAATGGAGCAGGTGTGAAACCGCTGCGGATTCCGCACTAAGAAGTGACATGCTGCGGATTTAAAACCGCAGCAAATCCGCGCGAAAAAATCTGCAGCATGTGCACTGCGTTTTTCATTTTCCATAGACTTAAATGGTACTGTACAACGCAGCAGAATCCGCAACGTGTGCACAGACCCTAAAAGGCCTTGGGAGATTACATCACTGAGGAACGATAAGCGTGGAGCACAATGAAGGGCAGCGGCCATAAGGGAAGGAAGCAGAGCCCGGGCCGAAGACCACACTGGTGTGTAACACAGGTGATTTCTAATGTGTGTGGAGGCCTCCTCACTCCCCCAAACAGATGAAATCTAATGTGTGTGGAGGCCTCTCCACAACAGGTGACCTCTAATGTGCATTTCAGCAGGATCAGCTACCATGTAATGTCAATAGTGATGACCCCAAAGGCAGATGTAGTTGAAAGGGTCAACATACTCCATCTTTCAATTCTGAGGAAGAGAAGGATTTACAACAGCTGCAGGGCAGAAGATTACTCTACTGTCTCTACTGAGAATACATGCCCGCTCAGACGAGCTGAGAGTGTATATGTGTCAAAGGTCAGAAGTAGCTTTTGATAGGACTCTAAAGTGTTCCATCCGGGTGAAGACAAAGTATCTTATGACACCTTTATTCTGCCAAATGCAGCGTTTCGACCCATAAGGGTCTTTTTCATGCTTTATCTTCACCCAGATGGAATGCTGTTCGTTTTTTCTTATGATGGTTTGCTCTCCAAATGGGTCATTGGATTTTTGAACCTGCATTCTGATGGTTGAGTGCTGCTGGCTGTACCTTTTCTATTTAGGACTCTAAAGTGTATGACCAGTTGTAAAACGAAAGATTGAGGTTTTAGCCAAAGGAGATCTAACATGGCTTCCAGAAAGTAAAGTGTCCAAACGTGATGGCAGAAATCTCACCTCCCCTTAAGAGCTTACTGCAATGTTACCCATGGAGTCATACAGAAATTTTTTTATCAAAGATGCCCTTGGATCCACAAAAAACTCTGCGTGAGCGAGTGGACAATCACAGGACGCTCATAGCAACCAAGATCATTCCAGCATTGTCTGTCCACACCAGGTAATGAAGGTGATGGTCTTATCTCAGTCAGATGGAACTTTAGGGGCTGAGATTGGATCTTCAGATTTTGTCTAAAGTGCAACTTGAAGGTTTCTGTCCTACGATATCAGTGTGACGTACCATGAAATGATGGCTAGCCGGCTGAGTTTTGGACTCCGGTGCCACAATATTAACAGCGCCATTGGTGTGACTACACAATATAAACCCATATACAGGGAGCTTCTCCATACAGCATTTGCTTGTTGTGCTATGGAGTTTTGTAGACAAGTTCTCAGTTATTGTAGGGGGACTGCTGCATGGCCGCTATAGTGGTCTCTCTCTGTTGGCTGTTCTTGTACATTTTTTAGACTTGTCTGCAGTTGTACATATGCTGCCGACAAAACTCCATCCCTCCCCAGAGGGCAACTCCTCCATCCCTCCCCAGAGGGCAGCTCCTCCATCCTTCCCCAGAGGGCAGCTCCTCCATCCTTCCCCAGAGGGCAGCTCCTCCATCCTTCCCCAGAGGGCAGCTCCTCCATCCTTCCCCAGAGGGCAGCTCCTCCATCCCTCCCCAGAGGGCAGCTCCTCCATCCCTCCCCAGAGGGCAGCTCCTCCAACCTTCCCCTGTGGGCAGCTCCTCCAACCTTCCCCTGAGGGCAGCTCCTCCAACCTTCCCCTGAGGGCAGCTCCTCCATCCCTCCCCAGAGGGCAACTCCTCCATCCCTCCCCAGAGGGCAGCTCCTCCATCCTTCCCCAGAGGGCAGCTCCTCCATCCTTCCCCAGAGGGCAGCTCCTCCATCCTTCCCCAGAGGGCAGCTCCTCCATCCTTCCCCAGAGGGCAGCTCCTCCATCCTTCCCCAGAGGGCAGCTCCTCCATCCCTCCCCAGAGGGCAGCTCCTCCATCCCTCCCCAGAGGGCAGCTCCTCCATCCCTCCCCAGAGGGCAGCTCCTCCAACCTTCCCCTGTGGGCAGCTCCTCCAACCTTCCCCTGTGGGCAGCTCCTCCAACCTTCCCCTGAGGGCAGCTCCTCCATCCCTCCCCTGAGGGCAGCTCCTCCAACCTTCCCCTGAGGGCAGCTCCTCCATCCCTCCCCTGAGGGCAGCTCCTCCATCCTTCCCCTGAGGGCAGCTCCTCCATCCCTCCCCTGAGGGCAGCTCCTCCATCCTTCCCCTGAGGGCAGCTCCTCCATCCCTCCCCTGAGGGCAGCTCCTCCATCCTTCCCCTGAGGGCAGCTCCTCCATCCCTCCCGAGGGCAGCTCCTCCATCCTTCCCCTGTGGGCAGCTCCTCCATCCCTCCCCTGAGGGCAGCTCCTCCATCCTTCCCCTGAGGGCAGCTCCTCCATCCCTTCCCTGTGGGCAGCTCCTCCATCCCTCCCCTGAGGGCAGCTCCTCCATCCTTCCCCTGAGGGCAGCTCCTCCATCCTTCCCCTGAGGGCAGCTCCTCCATCCCTCCCCTGAGGGCAGCTCCTCCATCCTTCCCCTGAGGGCAGCTCCTCCATCCCTCCCCTGAGGGCAGCTCCTCCATCCTTCCCCTGAGGGCAGCTCCTCCATCCTTCCCCTGAGGGCAGCTCCTCCATCCCTCCCCTGAGGGCAGCTCCTCCATCCCTCCCCTGAGGGCAGCTCCTCCATCCTTCCCCTGAGGGCAGCTCCTCCATCCTTCCCCTGAGGGCAGCTCCTCCATCCCTCCCCTGAGGGCAGCTCCCCCATCCCTCTCCTGGGGGCAGCTCCCCCATCCCTCCCCCGAGTGCAGCTCCCCCATCCCTCCCCCGAGTGCAGCTCCCCCATCCCTCCCCCGAGTGCAGCTCCCCCAAGGGCAGCTTCTCCATCCCTCCCCCGAGGGCAGCTTCTCCTCCCCACCCAGAGTGCAGCTTCCCCTTCCTTTCCTGTGTGCTCAGTACCAGAGACAGAGAGCACCATGGGAGCAGCTGCTCATACACGCTTCCTTAGAACCACGTGACCAACAAACGCCAATCACAACGAGGCCTCGAGATTCGCCAAGTGGAAGACGCACTTCCGCCACGCACAAGATGGCCGCACGTCGATTTTTTCCTTTACGTCTCCCTCGCCCACAATACGCCGCGTGAACTTCCTGTTTACATCTCAGGGATCCCGGAAGTAGTCCGCACGTGTCGAAACGGGAGCTGCCATGGAGGGTTTACTGGTCACTGGTGCAATCGGGACTGAGGGAAAATGGGAACTTACGGTGAGACCGAAGAGGAAGATGTCCAGCTATAGGTGAGTGCAGACAGCACTGCAAGTCCCAGCATGGCCGGGCTGGCAGTTTGGGATAATGTATTATAGTTGTTAGATTCTGGAAAGTCATCAGGTCTTTGTGGATGAACAGAAAAAAATTCCCACAGACGCCTCCAAAATTTTGTAGGAATTCTCCCCAGAAGAGCGGGAGACATTATCTGCAGGCGAGAGAAGCCCCGGGGGGGCCGTGAGGCGAGAGAAGCCCCGGGGGGGCCGTGAGGCGAGAGAAGCCCCGGGGGGGCCGTGAGGCGAGAGAAGCCCCGGGGGGGCCGTGAGGCGAGAGAAGCCCCGGGGGGGCCGTGAGGCGAGAGACGCTCCGGGGGGCCGTGAGGCGAGAGAAGCCCCGGGGGGCCGTGAGGCGAGAGAAGCTCCGGAGGGCAGGGAGGCAAGAGAAGCCCCGGGGGCGAGGGCCAGGAGGAGAGAGCGACGCTCCGGGGGCCGGGAGATGAGAGAGGCCCCGAGGGCCAGGAGGCGAGAGAGAGAAGCCCCGGGGGGGCCGTGATGCGAGAGATGCGAGGGGGACACACACATACTTTAGTCCATATGGTGAATCACCCATTATGATGACTGTAATGATTTGTGCTTTTTTTTGTGTGTTTTTCCTTGTAGCTGTGAGACCTGTGGTAGTGACGAGGCAAAATACAAGTGTCCGCGATGTCTGAAATATTCCTGCAGGTATTGTGTAGCATTCACTATGACTTTCTGCATTGGTTTCTTCGTTTTCTTCACTATTTCCTTGTCTTCTCTTAGTTTACCTTGTGTAAAGAAGCATAAAGTGGACATTGCTTGCAGCGGAGTCAGAGACAAGACGGCATTTGTCCCTTTAAGTACATTTGGTGACCTCCATCTGCTAAGTGGTAAGTAAAGTGTCCACAGAGCACAGAAGTATGTCCGCTCACCACTGCTCCGAAAGAAATGCAGAAATCTCTCCTGCTTACTTCATTAAAAGGCTTGAATAATTAAAGCACCACTCCAGTGGGTTTTTTTTTTTCAGCGCTGGAGTGGTGCTTCTACTGAAAGGTTTCTGCCCCGCTCTTATAAATGCCCTCCGGAGTCTTCACCATTTTCCAGCACCGCACATTGTATATGCAATGCCTCCACCTATTATTTCACATTTTACTATATCTGGTACTGTGTTACTAAACCCACTTCTCTCCCAGATTAATAGGTAATAATTTGTATTTGAGAATTTTAGTAATATGTTGAGGGTCATAGCAAAATTAAGCAGGTCTGGATGGTCCCTTTACCCCTAAACATATATATAGACCTGCTTAATTTTCCTCATACGATTCTTTCTCCACTAGCAATATATTATATTATATAGTAGATCATAGAAATGTATGCATATTTCTCCGGGTCCGGTAATCTGTTTCTGCAGCAGTGGTCAGGAACCTTCGGTGGTATCCTGTTTAATAACAATAATATACATTTATTTAATCTTAGAATAGGTACATAAAATCGGTACGGTAGCTTAAACCTGCAGGAAAGCGCACATTCAATTGTAGAATCCAATGAGTCTCTCTCATGGACCACATTACCCCCCACCACCACTTCTGGGTTTATTGACCCGATCATCTTTAAGGAGGACACATTGCCCTTGATGGCTTTCCAAAAAAATGTTTGGACAAACCTGAAGATGAGCGATTAGTTTGTGATGAGTCCGGCAATGATGCGGTCATATGTTCCTTTTTCCTTCTTTTGAACATATGAGTTGTGCAGCCTATATTGTCTTTTTGACATGAGGTGAAGATAGCAATGTAGTACAAACATACCAACATTAGTGATGAGCGAGCATGCTCGGATAAGGTGTTATTGGGTGCTAACCGGGTGTCTTCGGGTACTTGAAAAATATGTTCGAGTAGCCCGCGGCTGCATGTCTCGCAGCTTTTTGACAGCCACAACACATACGGGGATTGCTTGTGTAACAGCCACGAGACATGCAGCCGCGGGGACTCTAACATATTATTCGAGCATGCCCAAGACACTCAGTTAGCACCTGATAACACGTTATTCCAGCCCGTTCGCTCATTCCTAACCAACTTTGCTCTATTTCTAGACATCACTTTAAACGATAATTCAATGTTTGGAATAATTCACACTACATCTTATAGAAAGCCTACTAGTGGTAACTATTTAACACATGGTATAGTGATACTGCCGTAACAGAAGCTGTGCTCGCTTTTTCTCTGTCCTGTGCGTTTATTGCTCTGGTCCTTAGTACCTCAAATTGGACACAACTCTGGAGATGATACATAGACCGGGTGGGCCGGATTTTGACATTCAGTATTGTTATTAATGTCAACCTCTTAATATTAATATTCAGTTGTGGGCCAACATTGCTGACTGCGTAATGAATGCCCAGTAACTAGCAATGTTATACAGGGGCTTCTCCAGATAGCTACTTTAGCCACCACAAGCCCACCGGAGGGCATGGTAGACATCGGAGTAACTGCACTGGAGCCGTAGGTAACTTTTCACTTGATTTTTTTTTTTCGTGTGCTGCAGAGTGCCGCTATTAAGAGCTGCTAGTAATGGGTCAGGGGAGACTTAAATCATTCATGGAGCTACAATCAGAGTTCCAGCTTCCACACTCAAATATGTATCATTATAAAAGAATTCAGCATGCGTATCGGTCGCAATGTCGGAGGAGGCCTGTTGAGGTCCAGATTGATGTCACGCTGGCCTCCATTTTGGGGAACAGCGAGACGAAGGGGGCAATCTCAGAAGTGTATAGAGATTTATTATTTACATTTCTAGTCAGTCATCCCATCAAGGCTAGAGTGAAATGGGAGGCTGAATTGGGAGAAATAAGTGATGATAGATGGGAATCTATTTTAGAATATGTGCCTAAGATTTCTATGAGCGAACCTGGGAGGATGTCTCAGCTGTACGTAATTCATAGAGCTTACAGAACTCCTGATAGATTGTTCAAGATGGGTTTGAGGTCTGATTCCGATTGTCCACGGTGTTCGCAGGAACGGGCAGATATGATGCACATGTTGTGGTGTTGCCCTAGATTGTCTACATACTGGACAGTTGTACTGAATCGGATCGAATGGATATATAAATGTGTAATCCCCAGAGACCCTTTGATCTGTATTTTAGGCTTTGTGGAAGAATTGGCAGCGGCGGCTATGGTCAAACTGGCGATTGCTAGACTGTTGTTCATAGCAAGGAAATTGATTGCCCGGTTTTGGATCAGAGAGGAGCCTCCGACTAGACGGGACTTTCTTGCGCAGGCGGAGCATATAATTTCATTGGAAAAAAGTATTTACACTAAGAGAAATAAACTTGGTGTTTCACAAGATATGGCAGCCATGGGTAGAATGGAGTTAGAGGGGTGGGAGGGACGTATTGGGATATGGAAGATATTCACATTACATAACTATATATGGATGTTGGAAAGAGTACTGGACGAGGAACGGGGAAGGCACTGAAGGGATCTCGGAGGGGGGATAGGGGGGGAAAAGGGAGGGAGGAGTTTTGTTTTTGTTTATAAAAACATGTTTATATGTGAACAATTGCTTGATGTCATGTATATCATGTAATTGTTATCATAAATAAAAATTTATCTGATTAAAAAAAAAAGAGCTGCTAGTAATGGAAAGAATAGTTTTATTTTTTTATTTTTATTATATCAGGACTCTGGCTCATATACCTACAGCTTAACTGGTTGGTGGTGCACAATATCGGCTGATTGTGCATAACAGCAAGACTACAATTAAAAAAAGACACTGTTGATGCGATTAAGTGGAGACGGAAACCGGTCGAGCTTCTCTGTGTACTTTATAATCTGTATTTCCTGTCACCCCCCTTTGAGGACTAGTGCTGCTCCGAGGGTGATTGTTTGGTATCTTACCACTGATCTTTAATTTAACCAACAGATTATCGGTTTCTGGAAGATGCAGGCAGGGTGGCAGATGCTGCCATGAGGGATGCCATGCTGACCCGGCAATCAACCACTAAGTTTGTACGTTTCTGCATTTTATAGTATGGCCTCATCTTACATATTGGCCCCGATTCATCAAGATAGGCGAAAAAGTCATGAGAATAGTAAAAGTAGCAAAATATTAGTGAGCGGATGACATTTTTCAAAGCTTTTTACTCCTGAATTCTGGCTTAAAATGTTTTGATGAATCAGTGGCTATCTGTATTATCCCCCCTCATCTGCGGTCTGTGTTATGATGTGCGGTGAAGTAGCTTACCTTATAATGGATGCTGTACACTTTGTGTACAATACGAATGAATGTGCGGATGTTATAGGACAGCACTTACACCGGTTTATTCCTGACGGCTGTATTCTTGTTCTTCAGTTGAATTATATGAAGAATAGAGCTCGGAAACAAGACATCGATCTAAGGCTGTTACCGATTGGGTTTTCAAAAAGGAAAGCAAATTCTACCTTTTTCCATAAAAAGTAAGTTGGATAGTGATATTTCCTGTAATATTGTTAAATTCTATACATGAAAATTCAGCTTTTGCAAAATGTTAGACCCTTCCTCAGTCTGACCTTAAAGAAGTCCTCCAACGAAATCATAACTTGCCATACCCCCATGTCCGTCACATAATGCACTACCCTGCAGCTCGGCCTTCTGCTTCTGCTACCATCTTTGATTATACAGACCACTTATATAGTTGGGGGAAGGTGAACTGTCATCTTCTACATAGGGCGCGTCCACATAGGACACATGCTATTGGTGCAGATTTGATTATCTGCATTGCAAAGGGGGAAATCTGCTGCAAAAAGAATTGAAATTCTGCAGATATAAAATACACACTTGTCATTTTCTACAGGGTTATTTATCCACAATGGGTGGATGAGGTGCGTTAAAACCTCAGCCTCCTTGCTGCTATTGTAACATGCTTATTTTCCACCTGGAAATCTGGACTAACTCTCCTTAGCATTCCTGCTGCCTATGACATGTCCTAATTATGTGACAGGAGCTGTCTAATCATCATCAGTAACTAATCAGTGTTGAACAGATCTTTCAATTTTATTGTACAGTAATACCAATGCCCATGTGAATGACATGCAAAGCCCTATATGATAGCTTGTCACCAAAGCCTGAATCATACTGTTACTGTGCAATGTCCTCAGTCTTGTACAGAGTGATAGAAGCAGCAAGAAAAAGGGTAGGTAAGTTACTGACACGTTCATTTCTAAAGATATCCACTTTCTAGACAAACTTTTTTTCAGGAACCCTTATTGTGTGCAGGCAATCAAGAACTCCCCCATTTCTTATCCTCAGCAGCTTTCCAAGACACCCTGTAACTCATGGCAGTGGCTGCAGCTTTCCTAACTCTCAATATGGCGACATTCACATGGGCTCCTGGCTCTGATACCGGAGATCATGATTGCTTATGTCTGGGTACAACATCGGTGACCCTTACCACCAACCTCGCTCATGTCTTCCTCTTGTTTCTGTTCTGAACTCCCATAGAAGTGAATGGAAAGACTTTCACAGAGGCTGCGGATTGTAGGAACCCCTTTTAAAGAGATAAATGGAGATCCCTCCTCTGACATATCTGGTGGTTTGTTTTTTTTTCCCTCTCCACTCTTTGGGGACCAAATGTCATTTTTAGGCACAAATTAAAGTCGTTCCAAAATGTGCTTTTGTATAAATGCAAAATATTTCCAGAGTTCCTTCTATGGTGATGTGAATGTTGTACGTTGTTTTACTGCCGAGGCTTCATTTTAAAGTAATCTTTAAAGAAAAAATGAAGCCGAAGTAAAACTTAATCCCCTCTTGTTGCTGCAGTGCAGGATTGATCGGAGGAGACCAGATGAGATCTTGTCCACTGGGTGTCTCCCTCCGCGCATCAGATGGAGAGAGACTGACGCCTTCCATCTGCCTTTAGCCATGCAGACCTAGAGCAGAATGACATTGCCTCGAGTCATCCAGGGTTACAACCCCCCACCCCATACGAATTAGATGGAAGTCATCTAAAAAGACAATCATCTGTTGTGTATGGGGGCATTCAAGTCGGGCAAAGGAATTCACCCCTTGGACCACCCTGCACTAGGTATAACGCTGTGTATCACAATTGCTTGATGTTTGCTATATACAGAGGTACATATACAGAGCTGGTCTGAAACCACAACTTCCAGCATGCCCTGACAGCTCTAGAACTTGCTGCTGCATTGGAAAAAGTAATATAACATGGCTCCAAATGAATGGGTAACCTTATGGTTCACAGCTGTACCAAGCACCACGGAACGGAAATTGATGTTCATGGCTACTCTCTGCTTTGACTATAGGGGGGGACTCACACTTAAACGAGTTATCATTTTCATAACTGGGTATTGTCAGTTCTTGTAAATACAAGCAATTTTGCAACTTGCTGCTTATTAAAATATTCAGCCGTTCTTTAGATATTCACACTTTTACTGCTCATCGCTTTGGAGACCGACCTCCACTGCTAGACATCAGAACATACGCCGTGCTTACAAGTGCCTTTCTAATAAGCTTGTAAATGCTGTTTTGTGGCTGACCAGGATCACTGGAGCCCGGCCAGCTTCTGTGCAAACAGCAGAGGTGGTCGGTCCCCTAGGCAACAAGACGTAATCAAAAGTGTTAATATCCCCAGAACGGCTGCAAATTTCAACAAGCGGTAAATTGCAAAAGCGCTTGTTTTTGTAAGCTCTATTCATTTATCAAGATGAGATTAACCCTTTAAAATGCTCCCATGCCCTTATAATGTATTATTTATACATGCTTCACTCTTTTGTACAAAAGCGTTGGTTCATCAAAGATCATCCTCTGTTTTTAGTCATAAACAACTCCCGCTGTTGCTCTCTGTTACCATCAGATTTGCTTCTCTCGTTTCTTGGATTTTTCTTTTTTTAAATATTAAAAGTAATAGAAAGATTTCGGGTTGTGTGCTCCTCCTGTGAAATCTGTATCTTGTTGCAACGAGCCAGGATTCCAGGTTGGTCCGTCCCTCTATTTGCTCCGTGTCTGTTTAGCGATTGTCGCAGGAATTCGGGACAGTGTGTAAGTTGTATCGCAGTTAGTTCACACCATTCACACCTCGATGACACCTATATTAAGATGTTGTCTGCCGAGCGGAGAGTAACCCCAGGATGTGAAATGTAATGGTCCCCTGCCAAATTAAACTGAATTGACAGCCAATTCTTCTTCTCCGCTACAACCTGAGCGCGGCTCTGTGCAAATCTCCGTCTAAGGGAAACGTGCAAATTCCTGGCAAACATAGGAATTCATTCATGTGTCCGAAGCCCGAGCACCGCAGCTTCTAGAGGCGTCCAGCAAACAGAGGGCCCTTAGTGGTGAGGGCCGGAGAGGGGGATGTTATTGCGGCCGGCTCAGATGTGGAAAACCGTGGTATTAATGGAGTTATGTACTCAGGTGCGGCAGGTATGGAGGCCCGGGGGGCTCCGATCCTTAAAAATAACGAAAATATAAACAGGGTCAGAGACTGTGCCTGTGTGTGGCTCTGCACAAATAAGTGTATTTATGTGTGTGTGTGGTGTGTATATCATCAGGTAAGTAAAAGAAGCCATGGAAAATGGGGAAGTGTGGCGAGAACCGGCCTGCAGTGTATGCAAGGGTCGGGCACGATGGGATGGAGAGAATCAGGTATATAATATTCCAATCCCTATACTTTTCCACAAAAAAGAAAGGACAGAGTGACTAATCATGATCGACGTGACATCAGCACCGCACTGTAGCGGCGGAGACTCGGGCTGGACTCGGGAAGGGTGAGTAAAGCTAAACCTTTATTCTACTTTTTTTTTTTTTTTAAACCCTTTTTAAAGGGGTTTTCTGGGGTGTACTTACTTATTAAAGGAAAAAAAAACATTATTCTCATGTTTCGTGAGTAAAGTTGCAAAGTGCTTGTAAAGACAAGTAAAAATTCCATTATTAATTTGCAATTGCAGTTTTTAAAAGTCGCTTTCCTGAAGAATTTTATTGTTTGCTCGTCGCCTAAGTTAGCGGCCACGCGGTGGCTAAACATAAGCTTTCTGCTGCGCAGCTTGTATGCGCTGCTCTGGAGCTGATTGTATCGCTGGGTCCGTACAGTTTTAATACTCCGATGGCGGCATCGGAGACTGTGCAGTGCAACGAGTTACGCTGGCCAGAGCTGTTATGGGAGCGCACCCACTACGGCAAGTAGGAGGTCGGGGAAGTGTGTGCTTCTGAAGATAGAGGATGTCATTACCCCCTTTAAAGTGATATTTATCCCTTTTTTACCTATTTAGCCACTGCCCGAAAATGAAATATTGTCAACGGGACCTGTGACCACTGCAGTAATGATCCCTACAGAAAGTGATTGACTACGGTACATGTACGTGTATCCGGGTGTCATCCCTGCAATAGGAAGTAAAAACCTGTGGGCAACCAGCAAGCAACCTGGCGTATCTCAGACCCCCAAAATTTGATGTTAAAGGGACCCTTTCAGGTATCTGACCACTGGTGTAGTCATGGAAAACCCCTTTAAGCTCGGCGTAGTGCTCAGTTTCTTCCCATAGAGGATGATGGCAGGACCCCAGTGCTGATTGACCCCCATTTCTACAATGTGTGAGTTTAGAACAGCCCTTTCGATATTACCCGGGACTTGGCACGTTCTCACTGGATTGGGATTTGGCTCGTTAATCCTCATCCTTCTCGGTGGCGGTGCTTGCGGTCTGAGGCTTGGCCCCCGTTTGGTCATATCTGCGATATTTACTGTTCTCCTCGTACAGCCAAAGTCTTCCTTTTCTGCCCACTGACCACATCTGTAGCACGTTGCCGTTCCCTCTGCGAGTCCAGACGCACGTGTTTATACCATGAGGATGTGGTCGGGGGTTTAAGATGGTTACACAGAGCTAAGGGCACAAGATGGCGACAGGACGTGTCCAGAAGCAAGAATCCTCTCTGGCCGCAGGAAATACTTGGCAACTGGGGTCAGTTTTACAGCAAATATGTAAAATGTGGATTTTTTTTTTTTAGTTTATTTCTCTCATTGCCAAATTGTCACCTGAGCAGGAATCTTATGCTAAAAGCAATTATAGAGGATGCCGGGTACAACCTAGTAGCCACACGGGAGCTGCAATACCACTCACAGCCTGTCTACTCGCATGGCCCTGTTTTTAGATGTTCTTATAATCCTGACAACCCATTTTTTTTTTGTTTATTTTTTTTTATTATTTGTCAGGTCCATAGTTATAGTAGAATGGAATATGGGATGTGATATCGGCACGACTCATGGACGGACTGTGTCGTAATTTTTGCAACTTTTTCCCCCTCGCTTTCTGGTTAGACCGTGCACGGCGCTGATGATATTGCACTGACTGGTCGTGTGCGCAGCTCCCAGGTATCGTGGATGCTTCTTGGCAGGCACCTGACAACGCAATAACTTCTCGGTGCAGAATTGGAGTCTGAGCGATCATTTTGGAAGCATTGATGCCCAGATCTCACCATGAGTTGCCGAGGATTAAAGTCGCCGTGTAGCTTTTGACCTGCTGCTCACAATGCAGTGTTCCCGTTATCAGCCATGGGGAGGAAAGGAGGTGGACAATCTGCAGAAATCTTCCGCTTCGGCAGACTTCCATCTTCTATGTATGGTCACCCTAAGACCGGTTTTCTTTGGGTTCTGCTAAATATACATAGATATGGAGTGTAGGCTTTGTGGTTAAGGTTGTTTATGGACTAATATGGATGCTCTAATAGAGAAGATGCATACTTTGCTTTAAAAAAAAAAAAAAAAAGAAATAGAAATATGAAGTTCTTCAAAGCAACGTTGAGGTTTTCCAGTGTTTTGCTACATACCAGGGGCTGAAACCGAATGGAAATCAGTGAGCATGTTGTTTTTTTTTTTTTTTTTTCTGGGTTTGCAAGACTCGGACTCATTGCTTCACAAACATTACAACTTTCCAAAGGAATCTGTGAGCGGCTGCCGGCTGCCCACATTCTTCCCATGTGCCGGGTCCAGCATGCAGGCGGCTCACACAAGCCTCTTGTACGACTCGTGTTTGTTCTGGGAAACCGACCTGGAATCAAAACATCAGATCGAGTGTTAAAAGATGTATTTAGATGAAACCGGCGGCTTTTACATGGATATTTACAGACAAGGTCTGCTTGTACTGGCGCTCGCTGCCCCCCCCCCCCACCGTTAGCACATTGACTTGGGTTGTTTGGGGTGTTGCTTCTGCTGGCGGCGGTCACTCACGTGGGTATTACGGGACACAGCCGTCCTCAAAGCTGGAGGACAGAGTGTTGTACGGTGCACGGAGAACTTTTAGAGTGTGTGCACACGCTGCGGATGCGCAGCGGATTTGGCCCTGCGGATCCGCAGCAGAATTAGCTGCATTGTACAGTACCATTTTATTCTATGAGAAACCAAAAACGCTGCAGATTTGCCGCGGATTACAATTTGCAGCATGTCAGTCGTTTGTGCGGAATCCGCAGCGGTTTCACACCTTCAACATTGTAGAGGTGTGAAACCGCAGGCTAGTCTGCAGATAAACCGCAGGTATTTAGACCTGCGGATTTACCTGCAGATTTTGCCAAATCCGTGCAGAAAAATCCGCAGCCCAATCCGCAACGTGTGCACATAGCCTAAGCATTTGTAGATGATGACACGTTTTATTTATATTTTATCTTTTTTAGCTATTTAAAGGGGTTTCTACTTTTAGGAAATTGTTTAAAATAAGCAGATCAGGTGCCCACCCTTCCCAGGTCCATTGATGGCTCCTCGCTGCTACTCTGGTCTCGGTGTTTTGGCTGCAGTGGTCACTTTATGTTAACAGTGTGCATCACCAGTCATTAAGATCAGCCATCCACCGTTATACTGATTGGCTGCAGCGGTTATGCACACTGTCAACCTAACGTCAGTACTGCAGCCAAAATGCTGAGACCTGAGCAGCAACAGGGAGCCGATGCTGGACCCAGGCAGGGTGGGTGAGCACCTGCTCTGTTTTTCTGGAGTGTTTCCTTTAATTATAAGTGGTATATTTTTGTTCTTGGATCATTGACTGTTTAACTTACATTTTTTTTTTCCCTCTCTTGAAAATGAGAGCTTGCAGCTCCCTTAGGCGCTGTGTTTCTTACAGGATGCATAGTGACGAGCCGCTCACCTGTGAGCATTAAATGAACTGGACAGATACTGTCCTGAATATTGTCCATAAAGGAGTCCATTCATTAGCCACAACCTAGAAAACCATGAGGAAATGTCCGAATCCTCAATCCCTCCTCTGACGATCTGACGATCGAAGATGCTGCCGCGGCTCAGTCCTGGCACAGCGCCGCACACTGTGTAGTGGCCATTAGTGTTACTGCAACTCATCCATTTAAAGTGAATCTGTCACCTCATTTTTGGGCTATGAGATGCGGCCACCGCCATCAGGGGCTTATCTACAGCATTCTGTAATGCTGTAGATAAGCCCTGATGTAACCTGAAAGATAAGAAAAATGAGTTAGATTATACTCACCGGGGGGTTGCGGTGGGTGTCGCGGTCCGGTCCGGCGCCTCCCATCTTCTAGCGATGACGTCCTCCTTCTTACTTGTGCCGCGGCTCCAGCACAGGCGTACTTTAGGGCAGAGTAAAGTACTGCAGTGCGCATTTTCAGACACTGCTTATGGCGCTTATTTTCAAAGAGGGCAGAGTTTTGCGAAAGGCGCCACACAACCGAATTATTACTGTAATGAATGTGGTGTAAAACATATTGCTAATCTGCCTGAAACTAATGGAGATTTTATTTATTTTTTTTGTCCAGGAACAGCAGGTGATGAGCCTCTCAGTAAATCTATAGTCCACTCTAATGAGCTTTTTATTAAAGAGGTTGGGTACTATTTTTTTTCCGTACGTTTGTGATTAGGGCTAGAAATCATTTTGCAGTCTCCTTTCATTCCGAATTTTCCACTGTTTTTTTTTTTTTTGTTTTTTTTTATAATTTGTAGAGAAAGACCAGAAAAATTGCAATGTGTTACAAACTTCTGCCAATTTTTAATGAGTCCCAATTACACTTTTTTTTTTTTTTTTTTTTACCTTTTTAAAGACGCTTTTAAGTAAAAAGAAAAAAAAAAATATCCTGACAGGTTTAAGATTGGCATAAAGTATGCTGCAGTTAATGTTTCCCCATTGAATGATGCTGTACTTGCACGGACGTGCCGTGGCCGCATCAGTCAGCCGATCGGTGGTGATGCCTCGAGTCGGGGCCCCTGTTGGTATTGATGAGTTTTCCCAAGGACATGTTGCTCATATCCCTTTTTAGCGTCTCTGTCCATGAAAGTAGTTTTCTGCTGATATATGATGGTTAGATATAGGTGGTAATACCACGCCCAACCTGTGGACAAGAGTGGCGCCGTTGCTGCCAACATTAAAAAAAAAATGTTCGGTTTGACCTATTACATAATATTATTTAGCAGAACCGGAGACGGCCTGTAATGGACGTCTGTCGGACATTCCCAGTCTGCTTGTTTTCCAGACGTACATAGAAATAATGTGTTCCTTTATAACTGGGCCTGGGCACTGCCATCTGAGACGGCATCAAAAGCCTCGTCTGTCCACGGAGAGACAAGTGACGCGTGTGGGAGAAGAAGCCGACAGCTCCCCAAGCCAGGAGTCGAGGCGTTCAGTAACATTACATCAGAACAGGCCGCTCCTTGGCCGAGAGTCCAGTCTGCAGCCAAGAAAGCTGCGTTTTATAACCCTCGGGTGCAGGGACGTGACGGCCGTGCCACAGGCCTAGCAACCAAATATTGTTCGGGTTTAGCTGCGATGCACATGGGCCGAACCTGACCTCGTCCTTTATGATCATAGACCTATATATATAGAAATCTCTCTCCTACATATGTAAGAAAAGCCGGGTCTTATGTCATGTCCTTGTCTCTCCTTTTAGAGAACAAAGATTTTACTGGCAATTACAGCTCCAGTTTCCACAGAGCGGGGCCGAGTACATGGAAAAGAGGTAATTATTTATAGTAGTATGTAATAATAATATTTATTTTTTTTTATTTTATGAACCAAATTATGTCATCGTCCATTTTTCCAACAAAACATAATGAATCTGTTAAAGTAATTTTTCTGGTTCCCAAAATCCTTTGCTGCAGCTTCTATAAACAAAGAAAATAAATTCTACTTTCCCCGGGTCTCTGCTTCTTCTAGTACCTGTAATCGTCTGCAGCGCTGAAGTCACATCAGCAGTGCTGCAGCGCTGAAGTCACATCAGCGGTGCTGCAGCGCTGAAGTCACATCAGCGGTGCTGCAGCGCTGAAGTCACATCAGCGGTGCTGCAGCGCTGAAGTCACATCAGCGGTGCTGCAGCGCTGAAGTCACATCAGCGGTGCTGCAGCGCTGAAGTCACATCAGCGGTGCTGCAGCGCTGAAGTCACATCAGCGGTGCTGCAGCGCTGAAGTCACATCAGCGGTGCTGCAGCGCTGAAGTCACATCAGCGGTGCTGCAGCGCTGAAGTCACATCAGCGGTGCTGCAGCGCTGAAGTCACATCAGCGGTGCTGCAGCGCTGAAGTCACATCAGCGGTGCTGCAGCGCTGAAGTCACATCAGCGGTGCTGCAGCGCTGAAGTCACATCAGCGGTGCTGCAGCGCTGAAGTCACATCAGCGGTGCTGCAGCGCTGAAGTCACATCAGCGGTGCTGCAGCGCTGAAGTCACATCAGCGGTGCTGCAGCGCTGAAGTCACATCAGCGGTGCTGCAGCGGCAGCTCTGAAATGACATCAGCAGTACTGCAGCTATGAAGTCACATCAGCAGTGGGGCATCTATGAAGTCACATCAGCAGTGGGGCATCTATGAAGTCACATCAGCAGTGCGGCAGCGCTGAAGTCACATCAGCAGTGCGGCAGCTATGAAGTCACATCAGCAGTGCGGCAGCTATGAAGTCACATCAGCAGTGCGGCAGCTATGAAGTCACATCAGCAGTGCGGCAGCGCTGAAGTCACATCAGCAGTGCGGCAGCCAATCAAATCATTAAACTTAGTGGTTCATGCTGTGATTTTGTGCAACGCTGTCAACAGCGACATCAGCGCTGCAGACAATAACAGATGCCAAGAGCAGTGGCGGAGACTCAAAGCCTGATCTAGGGTGGGTGAGTAAGGTACAGATTGTATCTGTTTTGTGGGTTTTTTTGTGTGGTTTTTTTTTTTTTTTTTTTTTTAACAATCCAGTGTACAATAGGAGGCACAATTGAGAGGAGGGGTGAAGGCTTAGTGGCTAAATGACTCCCAATGGCTGCTGTAACTTGCCTAGATCTACGGGAAGGTGAGGGGTCAGGGTCTCATGTTCAAGTAGTTATTCATTGCTTCTTGTGTGTGTTTTTGTAGGGTACCAGACAGTAAAACTGTCAATGAGATACTAAAAACCTACATTGACCCGGCAGAGTCTGATCCAACCATTCGTCAAAGGTATGTATTAATTGTGATTCTCCATTATTTTCTATATACTGCTGTTTCATGGTTTTTACCTCTCATCAGTGCCTAATAGAGTACTAATTGAAGTCTTAGGGGTAAAGATGGCACAGGGAGATTTATAAGTCACGCAATGTCACGTGGCAAGGCTTCAAAAGGTAGATATTGACTTTGTAGTGTTGTTACCTCCAAAAGGAGGAATTAGAGACTGTAATCACATCCTCTGTGAAGAGTCTATTTACATAATTTCCCAACTTGGACTTTTTAACCACTTTTTTTTTTTTTTTAATTCCCTCTGGGGGGATAAACTGCAGTCTGCAATATGGTAGATAAAGCCAACAACTAACCTTCGTATAACCATAAGGACGCTTTCGGAAAGGTTAATCACCATTTCCTACTTCTCTTCCAGGCTAAGAGAATATGTGAAGTCACCATCTGATGTGAAGGTGCTTATGGTGGCTGCAAGGAAGGCCCCTGGTCCAGACAGGTATGGTCACACTCTTTTTATGTCGATATCCCAAGGGGGTTGTGTACTTGAAAACAAGTACCTTTAAGTGTGTCTTAGATTTATTAAATATAAATATGCACAATATAACTAGCATACTTATATTTATAAAAGAGCCCAGATCTGGAGATGTTGTTCAAGTTCAGCAATTCCAGTTAGAGCTTTCTGTGTCGGCACTGTATCGTGGGTACGCGGTCTTACGATAATTTGCTTTGGAAGGGTCATCAATATCGAACCAGAGGGGTAACCTTCGTTGTTGCGCTGCTTACTTTGCCCTTGAAATTAAAGTTTCTCTTTTTTCTTTTTTTTCTAGGTACTATGAGCTGGACTCTAGTAAAAGTCTTCTAGAAAACCTCAGGCACAAAACGGTCATTGAGTACCCAACTCTTTACGTGGCATTGAAGGATTATACAAAGGATATTCTACTGGTCGGTCAAGGTCGGTATATATGCAGACTTGTACATGAGAAACTCACTGTGCTTTTTTTTTAATAGATTAAATCAAGTTTTATTAACATATTGATTATTTTGTGAAATTTTGTAATTCTCATACTGGCCACTGGAGCACACAAGAGGCTGACATTTTCTGTTTTCGGCTTTGCTGTATAGACTGGGACATGACAGCAGAGTTATGTCCATGGATATGTGACAGCTCTGCTGCTGGAGGCCTAGATAAGACCACACTATGCAGATGCATAAGGCCCTGTATGTATCTCGCCTGCCCCTTTCTGGTTTCCCGAGGAGAAGCAGCGCTCCCTGTCCCTGGGGAAGTGTGACCCGGTTTGGTTTGATATCGTGTCCCCAGGATTCAGTCTGTTTTACGTTTTTCTGGGCACAGCTCAAAGTAAAATTGCTATTAAATTGGAGACAGAGAAGGTTTTGGAGGACATTAACCAAACCTTTCCTTTCTGCTGATATTTTTCTAAAACATTTTGTGGGAAAAGGAAAAGATTTTGACTTTTTTTTTTTTCCTGCTCAAAGCTTGGAGATGCTGAGTGTGGTGGGCGCCATTATTTTGGGGTTACGTAATATCTATACGCCATACTGTACATGCAAATGACAAACTGTTCTTTGTCTTTTCAGCGAACGAGCCGTCACCATCCGTATCTCAGGGAAAAGCCGATTAGGAAACAACAGTGAGAGCCGGAGGGAAGAAAATCGGTCTGTGACCACGGTTTGCCCAGATGTTAATGTTGAGTGTCACTGACCGGTATGGACACACATGATGGGGGTAATTATTGGTCATTACCCCTGGAAGAACTTCGGTTTATAATGTTTGCTTTTTTTTATAATTTTATTTTACCCAAAGTTGTATGGATTGTTTTGCTAGTTTTTGGTTATTAACAAGAATTTATTATTAAGAAAACAACCTGTCTTGGCTTGTACCTTCATTATAGACTTTGATTTATGAGTGAATACTGTATACATAATTGCCTTTCTCAAGCCTTGTTTATTAAAGGGATTGTCAAGCTCCCATCCTATTGAAATGAACAGGAGCAAAGCTGCACTTCCCATTAATGGCCACTAGACAGTGCTGTTCATGGCTTATTGTCACAGCTGATCGTCATGTGTGCCGGTTGTTTGCCCGCTGCCGATCTGATCCATATCAAAGTAGATGGAAAGCCCCTGGGTTATCCCATTCTAGCCTTAGGGCCCCGTTACGCTGATTTTGTGACACATCAGCGATCTCTCCAGCGGGATCGCTGTGTGTGACATCCAGCAGCGATCGCCCGCCCTGCCGGTTATCGCTGATCACGCTCCATCGTCCTGGGCCGTTTTTTCATCGCTGGTCTCCCGCTGGCCAGCGCGCATCGCTGCATGTGGCAGCAGGAGCCAGCGATGAGCCGGGGGGCTCTTAGAAATCCGATGTTTACTCTAGATACCAGCGTGCACTGCAGGGCGGGAGGTGGAGGCAGAGCGCGCACAGCCCGGAGTAGCTCTTCTATCTGCTTCTCCAGTCTGTCAGACCGGAGTAGCTGATAACAGAGCTACTGATAGCAGAGCTACTCCTGTCTGTGCGCCACTCTGCCTCCACCTCCCGCCCTGCAGTGCACGCTGTTATCTTGGGTAAACATCGGGTTTCTAAGAGCTCTGCGGCTCTTAGAAACCCGATGTCTAGCTTGGAAACCAGCTTGCTCGCTGGTCCTGATCGCTGGAGGGGCTGTCTAACATGTCCCAGCGATCCCATCCATGTCGGATCGTTGGTGGGATCGCTGGAACATTGTTATGTGTAAAGCCCCCTTTAGTGACTGAGGCTGTTTTTCTCGCATTCTGAAAAGATTCTTTGTATATGAATTTATTCGGTCGTCCATGACAGCACCACCTGAGAGAGGGGATCCGCCCTTCAGGAACAGGAAACCTACAGATACAAAAGGGTGGCACCTCTCCCACTCATCAGTTGGTTTCCTGTTCCTAGAGGACAGGACTTCCTACAGATCGTCCGTCATGGATCATCAAGGGAATTCCCTGGTCGGCTGACCGACCCAGGTAGCGGGGGGATATCCTACCTCGGTCAGTGCGGGGTCCCTGGAAGCGCCACGGTGGGGCCGGGTAGGTCTCCACGGCAGTGTGCGGAGCAGGTGGAGCAAGGGGTCTGGAGGACAGCCGTATCCAGAGTGCCAGCACCGGCGGGACTCGTTCCACACCCCTGATGAATCTAGCAGAGCAGCATTTTCTATCTCTACATATAAAAGGGAAAGAAAACGCCACAGCAGATTTCTTAAGCCGCAATCTGCTAAAACAAGGGGAATGGTCCCTAAAAACCTCCATCTTCGACCTGATTGTACAAAAGTGGGGGCAACCAGAGGTAGATCTCTTCGCCACCAAGGAAAACAGGAAATTGAGGCAATTCTGCTCTCTAAATCCCAGAGAAGACCCTCTGGCGGTAGACGCTTTTCTGATAAAGTGGGACTTCAGGCTGGCCTACGCCTTCCCTCCCCTATCTCTACTACCCCTGGTGATGAGGAAAATCAGGAAAGACAGGGCGAGGATTATAGTGATCGCCCCGTTTTGGCCCAGGAGGGCATGGTTCTCATGCCTCAGGGCCATGTCTGTGTACGATCCTTGGGTACTGCCGGACATCCCAGATCTCCTATCCCAGGGCCCAGTTTTCCATCCTCAGGTGGCTGGCCTACATCTGACGGCGTGGATTTTGAACGGTCACTACTAAAAGATAAAGGTTTCTCCCCAGACCTGATTAACACCCTGTTTAAAAGTAGGAAAATCATTACAACCAAAATTTACGTTAGAGTCTGGAAAAGATTCCTTCAGAACTCGGGAGTAGTCGCTGGGGAGTCAGCACCTATAATTCAGATCTTAGAATTTCTACAGAAAGGTCTGGACATGGTGCTTTCCACCAGTACCCTTAAAGGGGTTGTCCGGGCTTTTCACATAATCTCCGTGCATATCTGGGCTGCAGAATGGTGACAATAAGTAATTTACCTTCTGTCACCAGTTTGCAGGGTTTCCAAGATATCATCTCTTGCTTGTAAGAAAAGCGTCCGGGGGTGTGTGTTCTGGCATTGAAATGAGAACTGGTCGTTTACTCCTACTCGACTAAAAACATGCCCTCTATAGCAACAACCCCACCCTCCATAGCAACAGGCCCTCCCCGACCACATGAACAAGCCTATCCCTCCTCACACAGTAACAAATCCTCCCCCTCTAGCAGCCTCGGTGCAGAGAGCAGGACCACCCAGCTGCTCCTCCCCCAGACACACGTTGAACAGTGATCTATGGAAAGTGAAACTAGTGAGGAGAAAACGACCAGTTCTCATTTCAATGCCAGAACACCCCCCCCCCCCCCCCCCCGGACGTTTTTCTTACAAGCAAGAGATGATATCTAGCAAACCCTGCAAACTGACCACAGAAGGTAAATTACTTATTGTCAGCATTCTGCAGCCCAGATATGCACTGAGATTATGTGAAAAGCCCGGACAACCCCTTTAAGGTACAAGTATCAGCCTTGGGGGCCCTTTTTTTCTGTGACATCGCAGGTAATTACTGGGTCAGTAGGTTCATTAAGGCAGCAGGTAGATCCAGACCAGTAGTGAAGGATAGGTTCATGCCATGGGACCTGAATCTAGTGCTCACGGCTATGACGGAAGCTCCATTTGAACCTATCTCATCAGCTTCCATAAAAAACCTGTCCCTCAATGTAGCCTTCCTGGTAGCTCTGACTTCAGCTCGTAGAGTAAGCGACATCCAGGTATTATCTAGGCATCCTCCTTATATGCAGTTCAGGGACGATAGGGTAATACTTAGGCCGGATCCAGCATACTTACCTTAGGTAGTTTCTAGGTTTCATAGGACACAGGAGATAGTCCTTCCTCCCTAATCCAGCTAACGAGAAGGAAATAAAACTACACACCCTAGATGTTAGGAGATGTCTCATAGAATATCTGGCACTTACCGATCCCTGGAAGAAAGATAATGCCCTATTACTCTATCGCCTCATTGGGGGACACAGAACCATGGTGTTATGCTGCTGTCCACTAGGAGGCGACACTATGCATAATCTGAAAAAGAGAAAACCAAAAGCAAAACACAAAACAAATATCCTGGAATAATCTGAAAAAGATTAACTTTGGCTCCTCCTCTGCAGTATACACCCCTGGACGGCGTCAGCCTTCTCCAGTTTTTGCTTAGTGTCGCAAGGAGGCACACCGTTTTTCTTTTTTTCCTTTCGTCGGAACAAATGAAGAAAAGTGGGTCTCCAGCGAGACTCCCGGCATGGCTCCTTCCTTGGCCCCCTTTTTAGGGGTGCCCAGTTGAAGTGGAGATGGCGGTTCCCCACGTCGCTCCTTCCCCAGTCCCTCGGGTACTGGTCCGAAGTTGAGACCCCCCCCCTCCTTCCCCAACCCCCTTCAGGGTCTGGGTTGAGGTTGAGGCAAGGATGAAGACCCCCTGACGGTGACAGACGCACCCTCCCTAATCCCCCGCAGGGGGCATTAGGTTGAGACGCCGCAGGTAGGGTCGGAGTACAGACAGCATTCTGCACCAGGGACCCCAGACTCTCACAGACGTAAGCGGACCCACAGGTCTCAATCACCTGAGTCGGCCTATAGCACAAGGTCGTCCCCCCCAGGGAGAGACAGTGTCATTCCAGGTCTCCTAGGCAGTCCCCTGTCACAGACAGACAGTGCAATTTACCACAGAGATCCCCCACCACAGAAGACCCCTGCCCCAGGTCGCCCTCCAGGGATCACCTTAGTGAGGCACAGGATTCGGAGGGCATCTGTGACTCCGACTCAGATAACGAAACGGAGAGGTCCGTGGTACCTTCTCCCTCTACCAATACAGCGCTAGTTGAGGACATAATCTCTGCAATTCATCGGGTGCTAAAAATTCCAGAGTCGGCCCCGGAAGTCCCAGAACATAGGATTTGCTTCGAAAGTGTTCAGAAACCACCTAAGGTCTTCCCTAATCACCATGAGTTTGAGGAAATACTTGCCAAACAGTTTGCGCAGCCTGAGAAAAAATTTGCTAATCGCAAATATTTGGAAGCGAAGTACCCCTTCCCACAGACAGACACCAAACAATGGACAGATCCACCTGAAGTGGACCCCCCGGTTTCTAGGCTAGCAGCGCAGACCTTACTCTCTCTGCCAGATAGCTCAACCCTCAGGGACGCAGCAGACCGGCAAGTAGAACGCATGGCTCGTTCTATTTTCGAAGCGGCAGGCGCCTCTCTGGGCCCTGCGTTTGCTTCAGTTTGGGCGGCCAAGGCCATCAAACTACAGGAGGGTCTTCAAGCTTCAAATCCCGAGCTCTCGGACCAAGCGGTCCAGATAGCAGTGGTAGCAGACTACATGCTTCATGCAGCCCTGGATTCCGCAAGAGGTGTAGCGGGAATAGCATCAAACGCCATCACGATCCGACGCATCCTCTGGCTGCGAGAATGGAAAGCGGATGCGGCCTCAAAGAAGTCCCTCACGCGCCTTCCGTATCTTACTGGAAGACTTTTCGGCGAAAAGCTGGACACAATGATAGCCAATGCCACTGGGGGTAAGAGTACCTCTCTCCCTCAACTAAAACCGAAACGCACGTTTAAACGAAGAAACCAGACGCGATTCCGATCCTTTCGGAATTCCTCGGGCTGGTCCGTCTCGCGCCCAGCGCAAAACCGTAACCGCTCTCCACGCAGGGACAACTCACGGACGCAGCAGCGACCGGACAGGTCTTGGCAGTCGAAAGCAGGCCAAGCGAAACCCAAGGGAGGAAAACCTCAGAACTTCGCTTCATCATGACTCATGAACTCCGGAAGACACCCCACCAGTAGGCGGCCGACTTTTACTCTTCCAGCAAGTCTGGCTGCCTATTACAGAAGACAGGTGGGTCAGGGAAATAGTGTCTTCCGGATACAAGATAGAGTTCACTTCCGCTCCACCGAACTGGTTCTTCCTTTCTATTCCTCCAACACTACCAGACAAGGCTCGTGCTTTCCACCAAGCGGTCTCCTCTCTCCTTCAAGCAGGAGTTGTGGTGCCGGTTCCCGCGAACGAGAGATTCCGAGGGTTCTACTCAAATCTGTTCGTAGTCCCCAAGAAAGGAGGCAGCGTCCGACCCATACTGGACCTAAAACAGCTCAACAACACTTACGGGTCCGTCACTTCCGCATGGAGTCCCTCCGGTCCATCATTGCATCCATGGAGCAGGGAGAATACCTTGCCTCCATAGACATACAGGATGCGTATCTGCACATACCAATTGCCCCCGCCCACCAAAGGTTTCTCAGGTTCGCGGTCAACCAAAACCACTACCAGTTTGTCGCCCTTCCGTTCGGACTCGCCACGGCTCCAAGAACGTTCACCAAAGTCATGGTGGCCACCATGGACGTTCTGCACTCAAGAGGCATTCTAGTCATCCCGTACCTGGACGACCTCCTCATCAAGTCTCCCACTTTCAAAGATTGCGAGGTCAGTGTCTCAATCACAATAGACACACTGAGTCGCCTGGGATGGCTAGTCAACCTACAGAAATCGTCGACTATCCCAAGTCAGACTCTAACATTCCTGGGAATGTTATTCGACACCTCCAGGGGCTTGGTGCTCCTTCCCAAGGACAAGACACTGGCCATCCGTCTGGGAGTTCGTACACTCCTTCGCAGTCCTCTTCGATCTCTCCGGTTTGCCATGAGAGTCCTCGGCCGGATGGCAGCAGCAATAGAGGCAGTGCCGTTTGCCCAGTTTCACCTCAGGGTCCTTCAACTAGCCATACTCAGCTCTTGGGACAGGAATCCCTTCTCCCTCGACAGGGAGTTCAGGTTGACGTCGTCAACCAGGAGGTCCCTGCATTGGTGGCTCAAACCAACCTCGCTTACACAAGAGAAGCCCTTTCTCTCAGGACAATGGAAGATCCTGACTACCGATGCAAGCCTGACAGGCTGGGGGGCGGTGCACCTACATCACAGGGCACAAGGCAAGTGGTCACCGAGGGAAGTGACATTGCCCATCAATATTCTGGAAATCAGGGCCATCCTCTTGGCCCTGAGAGCCTTTCATCACTTGCTTGCAGGCTCGCACATACGGATACAGTCGGACAATGCCACGGCTGTGGCATAAGTGAACCACCAAGGCGGGACCCGCAGCGCCCAGGCGATGAGAGAAGTGGCGCATATCCTCCGCTGGGCGGAAGACATGAGGTCGGTACTTTCTGCAGTCCACATTCCGGGTGTAGAAAACTGGGAAGCCGACTTCCTCAGCAGGCAAGGAATGGACTCGAGGGAGTGGTCTCTCCATCCCGAGATTTTTTACCAGATCTGTCAACGCTGGGGAACCCCGGAGGTGGACCTAATGGCATCCCATCTCAATACCAAGGTCCCCAATTTCATGGCCAGGACACACGACCCGCGGTCGCTCGGAGCGGATGCCCTGGTCCAGGACTGGTCCCAGTTCCGACTCCTGTACATTTTTCCACCCCTCCCCCTAATCTCCAGGTTTGTGAGGAAGATCAAGCAAGAGGGAGTTCCAACCATCCTCATCGCTCCAGACTGGCCTAGACGTACATGGTACGCCGACATCGTTCAACTTACAGCAGACGTCCCCTGGCGTCTACCCGACCGTCACGACCTTCTGTCTCAAGGTCCGTTCTTCCATCAGAATTCAGGGGCTCTCAATTTGACGGCATGGCCCTTGAAACCTGGATTCTAACCCAGGCAGGTTTTTCACCGGCAGTCATTGCGACTATGATCAGGGCAAGGAAGCCTGCCTCCGCCAAGATCTATTATTGTACCTGGAGAGCTTTCTTTTCTTGGTGCGAATCTCATGGACAAGTCCCACTCCCTTATTCCCTCCCGAAGGTACTAGGTTTTCTTCAATCGGGTCTAGATGCCAAGCTATCCTTAGGCTCGCTTAAGAGTCAGGTGTCGACGCTTTCAGTCCTTTTTCAAAAGCGCATTGCTACTAAACTGCAAGTAAGGACTTTCATCCAGGGAGTTTCCCGATTGGTTCCTCCCTACAAACGTCCGCTGGATACATGGGACCTCAATCTGGTCCTGACAGCATTGCAAGCTCCACCCTTCGAACCTCTTAGAGGAGTTCCACTCTCCATTCTGTCTCAGAAAGTGGTTTTTCTAGTGGCGATCACCTCGTTACGCAGAGTGTCGGAATTGTCAGCACTTTCCTGCAGACGGCCTTTCCTAGCCTTTCACCAGGACAAGGTGGTTCTCCGCACGGTACCATCCTTCCTTCCGAAGGTTGTGTCCAACTTTCACCTCAATGAGGAGATTTCACTGCCATCCCTTTGCCCGGTTCCGGTTCATAGAGTGGAGAAGGCTCTGCATACGCTTGACCTCGTCAGAGCATTGCGGATTTACGTGTCCAGGACTGCACCTTTCCGGAAGTCTGATTCCCTCTTCATTCTTCCAGAAGGTAGTCGCAAGGGACTGCCGGCTTCCAAGGCTTCCCTTGCCAGGTGGATCAAGTCCACCATACATGAGGCCTACCGACTTAACAGTTCCCCTCTTCCGGCCCGGTATCACGGCACACTCTACACGGGCAGTAGGGGCCTCCTGGGCCATTCGGCACCAGGCTTCGGCACAACAAGTGTGTAAGGCGGCCACTTGGACTAGCCTACACACGTTTACGAAACACTACAGTGTTCATACCCAGTCCTCAGCGGATGCGAGCCTGGGTAGACTGGTTCTGCAGGCGGCAGTGCCCCAAATTTAGGGACCTGCTAGCACAATATTCGTCCATTGCTTCCCACCCAGGGACTGCTTTGGGACATCCCATGGTTCTGTGTCCCCCAATGAGGTGACAGAGTAAAGGAGATTTTTGTGTACTCACCGTAAAATCTCTTTCTCTTAGCTTCTAATTGGGGGACACAGCTCCCACCCTGTTGCCCTTATGGGCCGTTGTTTATGGTTGAGTTCTCATATTGTTCTTTGAGCTCGTACATAGTAGCCTTCTTACAGGCATGGTTATGTTATTTGGTTATGTTCCTCCTAATGCTTTTGCACAAAACTGGAGAAGGCTGACGCCGTCCAGGGGTGTATACTGCAGAGGAGGAGCCAAAGTTAATCTTTTTCAGATTATGCATAGTGTCGCCTCCTAGTGGACAGCAGCATAACACCATGGTTCTGTGTCCCCCAATTAGAGGCTAAGAGAAAGAGATTTTACGGTGAGTACACAAAAATCTCCTTTTGTCTCCCATCAAGGCGCTAGGAAAGGCCTTAGAGCATCAAAAAACACACTAGCCAGGTGGATTAGAGAGGCTATTTCACTTGCATACACCTCAAAAGGTAGATCGGCACCTGGAAAGCTGAGGGCGCATTCTACCAGAGCCATGGCGACCTCGTGGGCCGAAAGATCAGAAGTCTCCATTGACGAGATATGTAAGGCGGCTACTTGGTCCTCTCCGAGCACCTTCTATAGTCATTATAGGCTACACTTGGGTGCTTCCTCAGACCTCTCCTTTGGTGTCAGGGTTCTGCAGGCTGTAGTCCCTCCCTAAAGTAGTTATTACTCTCTGTAATTCTCTCAGGTGGTGCTGTCATGGACGACCGAATAAAGTCTTAGTTACTCACCGGTTAGCGGTATTTTTCGGAGTCCATGACAGCACCCGTAGATTCCTGCCCCGGTCTTAAGTTGGGGCGTGCACCTTTTTCCTCTTATATATATCCACAGGTGATAAATAGTTAAGTAATAATAATAGTATTGTACATAATTCATGCTATTAACCATTGTGGTCCTCTTGTGCTCTGTAATCCAACTGATGCGTGGGAGAGGTGCCGCCCTTTTGTATCTGTAGGTTTCCTGTTCCCGGAGGGTGGATCCCCTCTCTCAGGTGGTGCTGTCATGGACTCTGAAAAATACCGTTAACCGGTGAGTAACTAAGACTTTCTCTCAGTTTACATGATCTCTGCTTACACTCATTGAATGGAAATTATTGTTGACAGAAACATCTATCCTGGTCATATCGTAGACATCGGATCCACTGGTTGTTGTGCCATTCAACCTCCATAGGGGATGAGAATTAATTGTACAGCAATGGACATGGATGACTCTGTAGAGTACGGTACTTTTTTCCCGGAATATATATTTTCTAAATGTCCATGGCAAAATGTTGTTTAATCGGGAGCAAGTTATTCTTTTAATGGCTTTATCAGATTACAATATTGAAGACTTAACGGTGGGGATAGGTCCTAAATATCATTTTAGTGCGGTCCGACACCCGGCACCCCCACCGATCTGCTGCTGACATAGGTTGCAGTGAACATAGCTCTGCTCGTTGTGTAGTGGTCAGGAATGGTACTGCAAGCTCCCTTCAGTATGGAGCATGCCGCTCACGACCGCTACACAGTGTATGAAGCCGTGCCACTTCCGGTGCACCATGGCTGATGACCAAACCATAAATCGAAGTGAACCCACACTACATTATTAATCTCTTTCCATGATCTATATGGCGGGGGCTTCATAGGACATTGTTAAATGCACTATATACTGAAGTATTGCAGCACAGTACAATCAATCACAGGTTTAAGTAAAAAAAAAAAAAAACAACTGGAATTGCAGTTTTCAGTCTCTGCACCTACCACCCCCCCCAAAAAAAAAACATTGTATGTACCCCAAAATGGTACCAATAAAAACTACAGCTCTCGGCACACAAGAAACAAGCCCTCACAGAGCTCCAGCAATGGAAAAACAAGTTATGAGTCACAGAAAATGGCAACACGAAGCGAGATCTACGTGTCTACATTTTATTCTTTGTTACAAATATCTGATGTTTTTTTAACTACTCAATTAAAGGAAAGTTTAGTATTACCGTAATCCTACTGACCTGGAGAATCCTTTTGCCAGGTCATTTTTAATGTACAGTGACAGTCCAGAAAACAATGACGGAATTCTGTTTTTTTTTTTGTTTTCATTTTTCATTTCTTTTAAAACTTTTTTTTTTTTCACTACATTATATGGTAAAATAGGTTGTGTCATTGAAAACTACAACAAAAGAAAAAAACAAGCCCATGTACGGTTATGGCGATGGAACAGTAGAAAAGTTATGGCTCTTGGAAGAAGGGAAGAAAAAACAGAAATGCAAAAAAAAAAAATCTGTCCATCAGGAATGGGTTGAAATTGGTGATGAACGAACGTGCTGGGATAAGGCGTGATTCCGACGTGCTTTCATAATATGTTCGAGTCCCCGCGGCTGCATGTCTCGCTCCTTTTCGACAGCCACAACACATGCAGGGGTTCTCTGTTTGTTAGGCATCCCTGCATGTGTTGCAGCTATTGAACATATTTTTCGAGCACGCCAAAGACACTCGATTAGCACCCGAGCATGGATTATACCTTTAGCCAAGAATGTTCACTCATCACTAGTTGAAATGCTTTTGCCTTGCAAAAAGAAAAATAAAAGAAAGTTGTAGGAACGCGCTGATCCCGCAGTCTTATGGACGGGATTAAAAGTTGTAACTGTGACTAATAAGTCCTCACACCCTGACAAACTATGCAACTTCTTGTGCGGCGGTTTTGAAAGAGAATCTCTTTATTTTTTTTATTTTCTTCTTTCATCTGCGCATTCCTACTGCCCATGTGCTCTGAGTTTAGTGCCACAGTAAAGCCGCTGCAGCCCGTCAGCAGAAGGTTTTATTAGTTTCCTGTGATCTTCCACCATGTTGGAAATAATTGTTTTGCAGCCATCGCTGCCCGTGATGAGGGAGCTGGATGGTGACCCGCTAAGCACATATCACATATCCTCCTTGTGTATATTTTGCCTTTCACTGTAAATTATTTGTAATGGTGATGAGAGGCAGATATATCATATGTTCTCCAGGACGTAAAAACAACCCCCCAAATGGGCAAAGCAAGAAAAATACAACTCTGTTCACTAAAAAAAAAGGAGACTTGGATTATCCGCACCACTGTCGAGATTTCCGTACCCAGAGAAGAGTGCACCACGTGCTGGTCCCGCTTTGCTCTTCTCGGACTGATCAGAAGTCTCTGACCTTTTTGTAGGTTGCAAACCACTTTTTGAGTTGTCTATCAGCACCAAATAACTGATCAAACCAAGCACAGGAGCCCGATGCACCCTCTGCGTGGCTGCAGCGGTTCCCTGCACCTTTCCACCTACATGTTCTGCATCTATATCATCCCTACTCTTCCATGATTGCCAGCTTTGACTTTACAGGAACCAGAGAAAGGCAGAGATAGACAGGAAAATGAATAGGTGGGAAGGTGCCATGAACCAGCTTTGTGCAGCCAGGGGAGAGAGGTTTTCTGAAAATGGAAAACCTCTTTAAGATAAAACTCATTGCTTGTACTGAGTGTGAATCTGGCCTTACAGATAATGTTCGGAACCCCTTGCCCTAAGGGTACGTGCACACGCTGCGGAATCCGCTGCGGATTAATCCACAGGGATTTTGCAAAAACCGCAGATAATCCGCAGGTCAAAAGACCTGCGGATTATCTGCGGTTTTGCCTGCGGTTTGGTCCTGCGGATTCACTATCTCCACAATGGTGGAGATAGGAACCAGCAGCAGTTTCCGCAGAAAGAATTGACATGCAATTCTTTCTGCGGATTCAAAACGGCAGCAAATCCGCGAGGATTTTTCCGCAGCGTCGGCACAGCGGTTTTTTTTTACCATTCATTTGAATGGTACTGTACACCGCAGCGTGTGCACGTACCCTAAAGGATCGAGAACATGAGAGTATTTCAGGTCAGTGATCCTTTTTGTGTGCCGGGGAGGGAAGGTTTGTTACTATTTGGGACATTAAGGGCTGAGGAAGGAAGATCTGTCCGAAACGTACGTCGGGGTTACTGAGCTTGGTCTCCAGTGTCCTCCTCCCTGGTATGTGGTTGTCCATCCCCGGTTCATGTAACTTTTTCCCCCCTTAGTTATGGCTGTTCAATTGGGGACTATACCCCTTACTACAATATATATCGGACTGTAAAGTTTTTGTTGGTGGAAGCTGGGATATTATTTGATACCAGGTTAATAGATAACAAGTTTGCCATCATTTATAATATGTTACTTTGGGTATGGGGGCCCTCTTGACACTGTACACCTTGTAGCTCAGTTTTTGTTTCACCCTTTTCTCTGCCATTTGTGCCAATTTTAAACCTGTGTTTCCTAATAAAATATTTGTGATTTAACCTCATACTTTGGACTTCTATGCACTGATTGTTTCTCTGCCTCTTTGTTGTATATTTAATTACAGTGTGTCCTGCACTGATCCACTATGGGCTGACATTGATGTTTCTTATTGCTATTTTATTTATATATGATTTATGATGTTTTGTTTTAGCCCTGTGGTTTGTCATCTTTACTTATTATTGTGAAAGGGGGCATAGAATAGCGAGGGCTGGTGGGGTGGCACAGATATATGGATGGGGCAGTATGTGTGGGACATTATGGAGAGGGGTTGTGTGGGGAATATTTTTTAGTGAGAGATGCATAGAGGGACAGTGTGGGGGGATATTATACAGATGGGCAGAGTAGGGCAAGTCTGGAGACAGACTATCTGGGCATGAAATCTCATGGCGTCTGTGCTACATGGAGGCAAGAGATGGGAATAACTCCAATTAGAGAAAGATGTCACTTACAAGGTATCTGAATTAAAATCCTGCAGGGCACGCAAGGTCCCCCTACTCACACCAGCACATGTCCAGGCCTGTTTGAAGTTTGCCAATGACCACCTGGATAATCCAGAGGAGGCATGGGAGAAGGTCATGTGGTTAGATGAGACCAAGATAGAACTTTTTGGTATCAACTCCACTCGCTGTATTTGAAGGAAGAAGATGGAGGGGTACAACCCCAAGAAAACCAACCCATCCATGAAGCATGGTGGGGGAAACATGATACTTTGGGGGAGATTTTCTGTAAAGGGCACAGGACAACTGCACCGTATTGAAGGAGGGATGAATGGGGTCATGTATAGCAATATTTTGGCCAACAACCTCATTCCCTCAATAAGAACTTTGAAGATGGGTCGTGGCTGGGTCTTCCAGCATGATAATGACCCGAAACACACAGCCAGGGCAGCTAAAGAGTGGCTCCGTAAGAAACATTTCTAGGTCCTGGATTGGCCTAGCCAATCTCCAGACCTGAACCTGATAGAAAATCTTTGGAAGGAGCTGAAATTAAATATTGCCTAACGACAGCCCCAAAACCTGGAAGATCTGGAGAAGATCTGTATGGAGGAGGGGGCCAAAATCCCTGCTGCAGTGTGAGCAGACCTGGTCAACAACTACAGGAAACGTCTGAGCTCTGTAATTACGAATAAAGGATTCTGGACCAAATATTAAGTTATTTTTCTATTGTATCACATACTTATTTCATGCAATAAAATGCAATTTAATTACGTAAAAATCATACAATGTGATTTTCTGTTTTTTATTGTTGGATTCTGTCTCTCACAGGTGAATTGTACCTACGATAAAAATTACAGACCTCTCCATTCATTGTAGGTGGGAAAACTTTCAAAATCGGCAGTGTGTCAAATACTTATTTTTCCCACGGTGTATGTATGATATATACATATGCTATAAAAATACATTTTTAGTTCTCCAAAGTTTTTCAGATTAGTGTATAACTTCATCTTTCTGCCATCTGCTCCTGTTTTGGGTCCGCTCTCTCTTTCGGGGTTACTCTTGCGTTGTGTAGGTGAGCACGTAGCTTGATTGAAAAAAAAAAATTAGGGAAGAATTTACGCAATGCGAGAACGATGAGATGAGCGATAGAGCAACGAATGAGTGCATGTTCTGTGGGAGTGGGCGGCCAGATCCTTCCATCACTGTCATGGTTGTCCTCTGCTGGACACTGACATATTCCGGCTCTCTGTAATGTTGCATCTGTTCCCCATCAGGGTGAGAACACTTTTGGATACTGGTCATAGGGATCGGCTTGCAAGCTACGTGACTGTCTTTACGTATGCTTACAAGCCTGCTCGCCTCCCTGAAGCTGCCACGGGCCGTCACTTTGACACATTATTCCCCATCGCCTTTCTGCGGTGGATGGATGGATACTTGATGCCCCCTTTTCGGAGGCTTCGCTGTTTCTGCTGTGAATTATAAAAACTTGTTTAGAAGCCAAATTATATCTTCATATTAAAGGTATAAAGAAAAGTAAATATGGAACGATATTTTGAGTTGTTTTTCACCATTAGATGGCGACATTTCCTATCAGAATTTATATGTGATTTTTCTTTCCATAAATTTGCAAATTCGGGTAAAACCATCTAGAAAGAATTAGAATAAGATGCTTTCAGAATGTACCAGGCGATTATAATAGTTACACAGGAGTTGTTTCTATTAACACTTGAAATATCCCAATATTAACATCAGAAGTAGAGGGGAATTTGAAATATCCGTGCTATGTTGCAACAGGGGCAGATCCTTTGGGTAGATTAAGAAACTGCTGTTTAAAGCGGATCTGTCAGCAGATTTCACGGTACAGACTGTGTAAGTGATTAAATAGATCTTAGACCTGATGAGACTGGTATACTTACTTTGAAATAAAAGAAAACATGTCAGATAAAGGGTGATAGCGCTCATAGGTCCAAGTGTATTAGGTCTTTTCTTGCCCAGTTTGACAGCTGCAGCTTATGCTGAGCAGTGTGAGATCTCAGCAGGAAAAGGTACACTGAGAAACTATCAAATCAAGCTGTATAGGTAGGGATTCATCAGCATGAAGTACGCTGAGGAGCTGTCAGTCAGGCTACATGGGTGGAGAATTACCAGCAGAGAGGAGGGAAACTGAGGAGCTGTCAATCAGGCTAGGTGGGTGAAAAATGAGGGAGGAGGGACAATGAGGAGCTGTCAATCATGCTAGATGGGTGGAGAATCAACAGGGAGGAGGGACACTGAGGAGCTGTCAATCCGGCTATGGGAATGGAGAATCAGCAAGGAGGGTGGACACTGATAAGCTGCAAATTAGGCTACATAGGTGGAGAATCAGCAAGGAAGAATACTAAGGAGCTGTTAGTCAGGCTAGGTGGTAGAGGGATATTGTCTTGCGCACAGTAGTGGAGGCGAGGTGCAGGTGGAAGGAGGTTATTAGCCCGTGGGACATATATGTGAGCAGAGATTGAGGGTAAACTTTCAAAAGGAATTATGTAGCCATTCTAACATGGATTTCCAAAGCAAGTATACCAGCCTCAGACCGTGAAAGATATCTATTTAAGGATTTATGCAGTTTGTATTGGGAAACCTGCTGACAGATCTACTGTATATTGTGCAGAAATATTCAGCTCGAGGAGAGTTTGGGACATGCGGGACAGTGCAGATCCAGTTATTAGGACATGCATGGTACTTGCTGGACATCATCGGTGGCCTCAAAAACTGTCCCACTCAGAAATACCTGTGCCTCTCTGCACCCAGTGTCAATCAGTGGGAGACTATGGACCTGCCGTGGATTTTAGCTCCTGTGTTATGGCTGCCACACCGGATCACTTCTTTCACAGCTTTTATGAGACCTTTTTGTAAATCTGTGCACTTTCTTATATTGTAATAATCTGGCTTTTTATGTCCCCTAAATTGTCACACTAGTGGAAATTCCAAATTCCACAGCAATGTGTGGATATATACAGTGGGGAAGAAAAGTATTTAGTCAGCCACCAATTATGCAAGTTCTCCCACTTATAAAGATGAGAGCGGCCTGTAATTGACATCATAGGTAGACCACAACTATGAGAGTCACAATGAGAAAAGAAATCCAGAAAATCACCTTGTCTGATTTGGCAAGATTTATTTTGCAAATTATGGTGGAAAATAAGTATTTGGTCATTAACAAAAGTTCATCTCAATATTTTGTGATATATCCTTTGTTGGCAATGACAGAGGTCAGACGTTTTCTGTAAGTCTTCACAAGGTTGGCACACACTGCTGGTGGTATGTTGGCCCATTCCTCCATGCAGATCTCCTCTAGAGCAGTGAAGTTTTGGGCCTGTCGCTGGTTTTCTATGGGATGAGATCTGGAGACTGGCTAGACCACTCCAGGACCTTCATATGCTTCTTACGAAGCCACTCCTTCGTTGCCCTGGCGGTGTGCTTGGGATCATTATCATGCTGAAAGACCCATCCACGTTTCATATTCAATGCCCTTGCTGATGGAAGGAAGTTTGCACTCAAAATCTCACGATACATGGCCCCATTCATTCTTTCATGTACACAGATCAGTCGTCCTGGTCCCTTTGCAGAGAAATAGCCCCAAAGCATGATGTTGCCACCGCCATTCATAGTAGGTATGGTGTTCTTTGAATGCAACTCAGCATTCTGTCTCCTCCAAACACGACGAGTTTTGTTTCTACCAAACAGTTCTACTTTGGTTTCATCAGACCATATGACATTCTCCCAATACTCTTCTGGATAATCAGAGTGCTCTCTAGAAAACTTCAGATGGGCCTGGACATGTACTGGCTTAAGCAGGGGGACATGTCTGGCACTGCAAGATCTGAGTCCCTGGCGGCATAGTGTGTTACTGATGATAACCTTTGTTACGGTGGTCCCAGCTCTATGCAGGTCATTCACTAGGTCCCCCGTGTGGTTCTGGGATTTTTGCTCTCACCGTTCTTGTGATCATTTTGACCCTACGGGGTGAAATCTTGTATGGAGCCCCAGATCGAGGGAGATTATCAGTGGTCTTGTATGTCTTCCATTTTCTTATTATTGCTCCCACAGTTCATTTCATCACACCAAGCTGCTTGCCTATTGCAGATTCAGTCTTCCCAGCCTGGTGCAGGCTACAGTTTTATTTCTGGTATCCACAACAGCTCTTTGGTCTTCACCATGGTGGAGTCTGGAGTGTGACTGTTTGAGGTTGTGGACAGGTGTCTATTATACTGATAACAAGTTCAAGCAGGTGCCATTACTACAGGTAATGAGTGGAGGACAGAGGAGCCTCTTACAGAAGAAGTTACAGGTCTGTGAGAGCCTGAAATCTTCAATGTCTTTAGGTGACCAAATAGTTATTTTCCACCATAATTTGCAAAATAAATCTTGCCAAATCAGACAAGGTGATTTTCTGGATTTGTTTTCTCATTTTGACTCTCATAGTTGTGGTCTACCTATGATGTCAATTACAGGCCGCTCTCATCTTTTTAAGTGGGAGAACTTGCACAATTTGTGGCTGACTAAATACTTTTTTTCCCCCACTGTACATAGATCGAGTTGGTAGGAGTTGGCATCCCTTCTACGACACTCGGCTCAAGTCACCTGACCGCTGCAGCTAATCACAGGCCACAGCGGTTCTTTGACTATCGCAAAGTTTTATTTTTCCCGGACAACCCTTTTAAGACAAATCAAATCCCTATCTTAGGGCTGTTTTGCTGGTCATTGCTTCTCAACAGAAGAATAAGGCATAGGTGGCAATAGGGAGGTTTTTGTTTTTTTCTTTCCGGAGGAGAGCTAATTTTCACACCTTTTGCCATGGAGCATTGCCTTGTACAACTCTGCTCTGTACCGATAAGGGACAAGAAGTCCAAAACCGCTGTGTATGGATGGGCGTCTGGTTCGGCTGCTGTCCCTACTTCTCATGTGTCAGACCTTGACGTACAGGAGAGCGGCTGCCTGTAGGGGGCACTAGACGTGCTTCCCTCCGCAGTACACACGATGCACATTCATGTGTGGGGATTTTGCATTTTACTATGTGAAACTTTTTTTTTTTTATTATTTATGTCATCACATGAAAAGCATTTTTTAGATTAAATACAATTTTCCATTTCAAAGACAAAGGCAATCTGTCTCTCATTTTCTGCCTAATTGGGCAAGGGGGGTACTCACTTTCTAGTGGTTTATGACTATTTTACTGGGAAAAGGCTTGAATGATAGTAGAATAATAATTCACTTATGTTGTAAGGACATACCGATATATTTCATATTGAGCCTGCCACAAGTTTTATTTATGCACTGTGGATGCACAGTCTGGTCCCATAGACACCTATGGTGCTTACTATAGCCGCAAAACCCTGAGGTTGGTCAGAACCAGAATACGGCCGCGTGCACGAGACCCTGCAGCACAATGACACTTACATCTTATCATTTCTCTGAATCGTTTCAAAGCTAAAAATTCTAGAACTAGATTCCAAGATTGCTCCGCATGAGGACAGAAAATAGCACCTTATGATGTTGTGTATCGCCCCGCGGACCCCTTTCCCTTCTGTACCCTCTAACCCGACGATAACAAATAGTTGGCCACTTTTAGCAGCTGTTTTCAGGGTCAAAATACGGGAAATCTTTTGAACACAAGACCCACTTTAATATGCTAACGCTAAGCAGAGAGTCCCCATAAATGTGTCCCCTAACATGCTAACCATAAGCAGATCGTCCCCATAAACGTGTCCCCTAATATGCTAACCCTAAACTTCATTGCAATGCAGTGTTACCGCTGCAGGAATGAATATGGCGCTGCTCTTGTTTATGGGGTTGTGCCTAGAATTGCAAACTTCACCTTGAATCTTTTAAAGACCATAGAAACCTTTGACATGGAAATTCTGAATTTTTGCACATTAGTGCAAAGGTAACCACTAAGGTTCAGTTTGCAATGTTAATTTATTTTTAGACCCCCACCCCCGAGATGCAGTGTTCATCCTGATCCATGTTTCAATTTTCTTTCTCTTGGAGTGTCCCTCCCAGTAATACAGGCTGGATGCGAGCCCTGTGTGTGTGTGTGTGTGTGTGATCCTTCCAGTAATACAGGCTGGATGCGAGCCCTGTGTGTGTGTGTCCCTCCCAGTAATACAGGCTGGATCCGAGCCCTGTGTGTGTGTGATCCTCCCAGTAATACAGGCTGGATGCGAGCCCTGTGTGTGTGTGTGTGTCCCTCCCAGTAATACAGGCTGGATGTGAGCTCTGTGTGTGTCCCTCCCAGTAATACAGGCTGGATGCGAGCCGTGTGTGTGTCCCTCCCAGTAATACAGGCTGGATGCGAGCCCTGTGTGTGTGATCCTCCCAGTAACACAGGCTGGATGCAAGCTCTGTGTGTGTGTCCCTCCCAGTAATACAGGCTGGATGCGAGCTGTGTGTGTGTCCCTCCCAGTAACACAGGCTGGATGCGAGCTCTGTATGTGTATCCAGAGTGCTTCTCACTTGCTACAGTCTACATAACAATTGCTTTGATGTATCAACACAACGCCATTACTGTTATTCCTCTCCTTTCCTACTTGACTATACCCTTTTTTTTATCTGCCCTCTCTGAGATGCTTTCTCCTCTCTCCACACTGGAAATCCCTGTACAATCCCCTCCACATCCCTCCTGCGATCTTTAACACTGAGAGAAAAGAGGGAAGAAGCAGAAAGCCTGTACTAGAAGAAGCTTTGCCTGGTTTGTGACATTTCTGTAAAGCACTGCACTAGATCAAGGACTTGCACATCTGCAAAATTGTAGAAATATTTTCATGAAGACTATTTAGAAACTTGATTAATTTTACATTTAGGAACTTTAAAGAGTTTTCTGCTTTGGAAACAAAAAAATGCCTTTTTTTCTGGTGCAACCGTTGTCACATTGCTGGGACCATCATTTATAATGTGTCGGAGTCCCCAGCAGCAAGTACTTTATTCTACTGCAGTGCCTCCAAAGGAGAAAATAAATATTACATGCTGCTCAATGGATGGCTGTACCGAGGATGCATTATTTTTGTATTATGGCCTCGAGTACCAGCTGGTCCGCAGGTCTATAGTATCAGACTAGTAGAATCGTACAGAGACCGAGACTTGGGGCTGTAAAATGTTCCCACGTTATGGTCGTCTGTATGACACAACTTCCAAAATTTCTGCTAATAATGGGTCTACGAACCGCTCCCCTCTACAGAAGGGATAGGATATTTCATATCTATATGCTGTTTTGCAGTCTAACTTTTGGGACCCCCCAATGATACAGAGTGGTAATTTAGGGTTGCACCCCTTCTCCAATTTGCCATGAATAGTGGTGCCCCCGCCACCCACTGTTCAGTAATCTGCAGTTCTATACCGGTCAAGTAAATGGAGTCCGTACACATCCACGTAGCCAAAACCTCCACTACACAGGGAAGACTTAGGTCTCATTCACACGTCCATTTTTTTCGTGTATGAGAAAATCAGACCGATTTTATTCTGATCAGAGAGTGATCCAAGTGCCACCTGATTTTCTTGTATATGGAGAAATAAAACAAAAAACATCTCTACGTTCTCCAGTCTGACCTTCCGTGAAAATCGAGCTGCACTCTGATGTCACCCGAGTGCAGTCATTTTTTTTAAATTTTTTTTACGTACCCATTGACATGCTACGTCTATTTTGATCCGACCCTCAGATCAAAATCGGACATGTCTCAGATAGTTGACTCTCTATCCGAGTGAAAAAAAAACTGGACAAGTAGAGTATTATGGGTGCAAGGGCTATTCGTGAAAATTGAAGATGGCACGCAAAAACCGGACATCTGAATGAGGCCTTAAAATGGGTCAAAAGAGTGAAACTAGCAATTGATATGCCATCACTTAAAAGAATGGGAACCCAGAAGATAAAACATTGCTTTAGGGTCCTATGGAGGAGGAATGGGCTATATCCCATGTGCAGGGGCTACATGCTGTACGGTTCTTGTGGGGGGGGGGGGGGGTTAATGATTCAGGGAAAAGGAAAGAACAATAGTGCGCCATCCGTGCCAATCTGTTTTTAATACAACCTTCACAAGTCATCTTGCTCGCCGTAAATGTTTGCGTTGTGTCCTTCAGCTGTTTCCGGACTTCAGAGACGTTTCCTAGAAAACATAAGATATGACGACGAGCACTTGGAAGCGATCAGTCTCACTGCTCCCATTATACTCAATAACCCCACACCTATAGATTTAAAAATCCTCTGGATACGGAGGAAGTCGCCAAATAATAGTCATCTGCGCACAAACAAATCGCTAAATCTCTCATAACGGCGTCTAATCGAGCCCAAAGAGGCGGCGATCTATAAGATGGAAACACACGGTGAACGTCGTGGCATCCTGGCGCTGAAGAGGTCAGCCAAGCGGCTGCGCTGGAATTCTTAGAAATTCCATCATGGGACTTTATATGCACTGAGCCTATCAGGTCAGGTGGCTAATCAGACGCACCTGTCAGATGCATAAAGCCAGATATATGTATACACCGTGTGCCCGAATTCTCCTAATTTCTAGTGCTGAGCAAGCCTGCTCGATAAGGTGTTATCTGAGCATGCTCATGTCCTAATCGAGTGCCTTCTGTGCGCTCGAATACTATATTCGAGTCACCACGGCTGCAAGTCTCGCGGCTGTTCGACAGCTACAACACATGCAGGGAATACATAACATACACGCCGAAGACACTGCTAGGACACGAGCATGCTCAGATAATGCCTTATCCCGGCACATATGCTCATCAATACTATATTCTGTATTTGAAAATGTATCTTCGGTTACTGTCATGTTGTTCTGTGGCCAAAATTATATCTTCATAGAAGTCGGAGCCGGTACAGAACTCGATAAGTAAAATGTAAAAATGATGGTTCTCTGCAACTGCCCCTGGATGGAGCTCACTGCGTACTGTCCTATTACTGTCCTGTGTTATTGGACCCCATAATAAAGCAGTATGCGGAGAGCTCCCTCTAGTGGTGGCTCAGTGCTGCCAAATATAATATACTTTTATGTGTATGCAGGGTATCTGGAACTGAAATGAGTCTGCCAGAAATGTAGACCCCTTTTTTCAAGGTAAGTTTACAAGATTTTTTTTTTCTATAAACTTCCATTAGAATCCTGAAAAAGCAGAATTAGGCTATAGGTTGAACTTGATTATTATTATGCTTTTGCTTATATAGCGCTATCTTATTCTGCAGCGCTTTACAGACATTATCATCGCTGTCCCCATCGGGGCTCACAATCTAAATTCCATATCAGTATGTCTTTGGAATGTGGGAGGAAACCGGAAAACCCGGAGGAAACTGATGCAAACACGGGGAGAACATACAAACGCCTTGCAGATGTTGTCCTTGGTGGGATTTGATGGAACCATGTCTAATTTTAACCTTAAAATGAAAAAACTATGAAAATTTGTGTTGTTAAAGTGAACCTGACACCTTATACATGCTGCCCAGTCTGTGTTGGCCAAACATATAGAATGCTTACAAACTCCTTTTTATTGAACTTGTAAGCGCTGCTTTGATGCTGGATGGGATCACTGGAGAGCAGCGTCAGGTCCTACTCTTGCCCGCCTTCACTGCATTGCTTAGAAGCGGAACAACAGTGGTGGTCGGTCTCCTAAGCAACAAGTTATAAAGAAATTAAAAGTGATAATATCTAAAGAACGGCTGCAAATTTTAATAAACAGTAAATTGCAAAAATAGTAGTTTTCGTAAGCGCTGATCTGACAATATCCAGCTATGAAAATGGGAATTACCCTTTAAGAGTGCGTTGTGTAAGACATCAGTGCCCCCTCTTTTGCTTGTATATCAGCCCTTGGTGCAGATGCTTCTGATATACAATATTTTACACCTGCTAAAGATGACTTTTTTTATTTTTTCTCCTCTTGCGCTTCATCTTAAAGTTTGTGGAATGCACTGCTGGCTTCAGGGAGTGGTTCATAATTTCAGAGACTTGTGCGGTCATGCTCTATACTTTTTTTTTTTTCCATTTCCCGGTTTTATATTATTGATGTCCCACAGCAAATATTTCATGTTTTTATATTGTCAAAGTGTAGGGCTGATAATCACAATCAAGACCTCTCTCCTGGGTAGTGCGAGAATCAAATCTACAACCACGTACCCGTCATGGTAAAAGAGGATCTTATTCTGTCATTCCGTTATTTTGCAGTATTAAAGGGGTATTCCCATCTCCAAAATCCTATCTCAATATGCAGTAGGTGTAATAGTAATAATATTAGCAAATACCTCCAATTAGAAATGTATAGTTCTCCTGATTCTCTATGCCGCTTACCTCGTGTGCAGGGCATTGCAGTAGCTTAGGTATCCATAGTTACGACCACTCAAAGTGACAGTTTTTTGTTAGTCATAACCATGGATACCTAAGCTACTGCAATGCCTTGCACATAGGGAAAGTGGCAAAGCTAATCGGAAGAACTACACTCACTGGCCACTTTATTAGGTACACCTGTCCAACTGTGTGTTAAGACTTAATTTCTAATCAGCCAATCACATGGCGGCAACTCAGTGCATTTAGGCATGTAGACATGGTCAAGACAATCTCCTGCAGTTCAAACCGAGCATCAGTATGGGGAAGAAAGGTGATTTGAGTGCCTTTGAACGTGGCATGATTGTTGGTGCCAGAAGGGCTGGTCTGAGAATTTCAGAAACTGCTGATCTACTGGGATTTTCACGCACAACCATCTCTAGGGTTTACAGAGAATGGTCCGAAAAAGAAAAAAAATCCAGTGAGCGGCAGTTCTGTGGCCGGAAATGCCATGTTGATGCCAGAGGTCAGAGGAGAATGGGCAGACTGGTTCGAGCTGATAAAAAGGCAACAGTGACTCAAATTGCCACCCGTTACAACCAAGGTAGGCAGAAGAGCATCTCTGAACGCACAGTGCGTCGAACTTTGAGGCAGATGGGCTACAGCAGCAGAAGACCACACTGGGTACCACTCCTCTCAGCTAAGAACAGGAAACTGAGGCTACAATTTGCACAAGCTCATCGAAATTGGACAGTAGAAGATTGGAAAAACGTTGCCTGGTCTGATGAGTCTCGATTTCTGCTGCGACATTCGGATGGTAGGGTCAGAATTTGGCGTAAACAACATGAAAGCATGGATCCATCCTGCCTTGTATCAACGGTTCAGGCTGGTGGTGGTGGTGTCATGGTGTGGGGAATTTTTTCTGGGCACTCTTTGGGCCCCTTGGTACCAATTGAGCATCGTTGCAACGCCACAGCCTACCTGAGTATTGTTGCTGACCATGTCCATCCCTTTATGACCACAATGTACCCAACATCTGATGGCTACTTTCAGCAGGATAATGCGCCATGTCATAAAGCTCAAATCATCTCGGATTGGTTTCTTGAACATGACAATGAGTTTACTGTACTCAAATGGCCTCCTCAGTCACCAGATCTCAATCCAATAGAGCATCTTTGGGATGTGGTGGAACGGGAGATTCGCATCAGGGATGTGCAGCCGACAAATCTGCGCCAACTGTGTGATGCCATCATGTCAATATGGTCCAAAATCTCTGAGGAATGCTTCCAGCACCTTGTTGAATCTCTGCCACGAAGAATTGAGGCAGTTCTGAAGGCAAAAGGGGGTCCAACCCCTTACTAGCATGGTGTACCTAATAAAGTGGCCAGTGAGTGTATACTACATTTCTAATTGGAGTTATTTGACAATATTTTTATTATTATACCTACTATATATTGGGATATAATCTTGGAGATGGGAATACCCCTTTAGGTCGGCGTCCATATATCCCAGTATTTGTCTTCTCCTGTGTTACTGTCTCAGATAATCCCTGAATGATCCAAACTATCCTATGGTCTAGCTGCGACTAAGATAAAACTCCATAGAAGGACCTGTGAATAATTCTTAATCATTTCTGGAAATATCAGATTAAGGAAAATTCCTTTTATGAACAGTAATAATGTGTTCAGTCCTTATTGCAGTTGCAAAATTTGGCCACCCCATCTTGGAGGGTCCTAAGATTGGTTAACTTGAGTGGTGGGGGATCCGAGTCTTCCAGATATGGCAAAATCAGATCTTTATATCTGTATTTTAGCTTGAATGGGGGAAAATCCAGGGAAAAAAAGTGGTGCACGAAAAGATGTTTGATGGAAGAAAAAAAGTCATGGAATATGTGGGGATTTGGTTATACACCATGTGTCTTGATATTGTCATCCTTCATTTGCCTCATTTTTCAGCAATGATACTATGGAGAATATCATGGGTAATTAATACGGTCAGGAGTGGAGAGATGCTGTAGATAGTTACCGACTTTAAGGATGATGATCCGTGGACTTCAGGGGAACCAGCATTCAACCAGCGGCTCCATTGAAGTGCTTAAGTATGGGAGAGATAGCGAAGTCCTGCCCCCGGAGCCCACCTAAGAGCATCCTTAATGCCTAGTATGAGAGATAGCGATGTTCTATTTCTGCCCCCACAGTCCACCAAAGGCACCCATAATGCTCAGTATTGGAGAGATAGCGATGTTCAAGTCCTGCTCCCGCAGTCCCACCTAAGGCACCCATAATGCTTAGTATTGGAGAGATAGCGATGTTCTAGTCCTGCCCCCACAGTCCACCTAAGGCACCCATAATACTTAGTAATGGAGAGACAGCGATGTTCAAGTCCTGCTTCTGCAGTCCCACCAAAGGCACCCATAATGCTCAGTATTGGAGAAATAGCGATGTTCTATTTCTGCCCCCGCAGTCCCACCTAAGGCACCCATAATGCTTAGTATGGGAGAGATAGCGATGTTCTATTTCTGCCCCCGCAGTCCCACCTAAGGCACCCATAATGCTCAGTATTGGAGAGATAGCGATGTTCAAGTTCTGCTCCCGCAGTCCCATCTAAGGCACCCATAATGCTCAGTATTGGAGAAATAGCGATGTTCAAGTTCTGCTCCCGCAGTCCCACCTAAGGCACCCATAATGCTTAGTATGGGAGAGATAGCGATGTTCTATTTCTGCCCCCGCAGTCCCACCTAAGGCACCCATAATGCTTAGTATGGGAGAGATAGCGATGTTCTATTTCTGCCCCCGCAGTCCCACCTAAGACACCCATAATGCTTAGTATTGGAGAGATAACGATGTTCAAGTCCTGCCCCCGCAGTCCCACCTAAGGCACCTAATGCTTAGTATGGGAGAGATAGCGATGTTCAAGTCCTGCTCCCGCAGTCCCACCTAAGGCACCCATAATGCTCAGTATTGGAGAAATAGCGATGTTCAAGTTCTGCCCCCGCAGTCCCACCTAAGGCACCTAATGCTTAGTATTGGAGAGATAGCGATGTTCATGTCCTGCCCCGCAGTCCAACTTAAGGCACCCATAATGCTCAGTATTGGAGAGATAGCGATGTTCATGTCCTGCCCCCGCAGTCCAACTTAAGGCACCCATAATGCTCAGTATTGGAGAGATAGCGATGTTCATGTCCTGCCCCCGCAGTCCAACTTAAGGCATCCATAATGCTTAGTATTGGAGAGATAGCGATGTTCATGTCCTGCCCCCGCAGTCCAACTTAAGGCACCCATAATGCTTAGTATTGGAGAGATAGCGATGTTCAAGTTCTGTCCCCGCAGTACCACCTAAGGCACCTAATGCTTAGTATTGGAGAGATAGCAATGTTCATGTCCTGCCCCCACAGTCCAACTTAAGGCACCCATAATGCTTAGTATTGGAGAGATAGCGATGTTCAAGTTCTGCCCCCGCAGTACCACCTAAGGCACCTAATGCTTAGTATTGGAGAGATAGCAATGTTCATGTCCTGCCCCCACAGTCCAACTTAAGGCACCCATAATGCTTAGTATTGGAGAGATAGCGATGTTCAAGTTCTGCCCCCGCAGTCCAACTTAAGGCATCCATAATGCTTAGTATTGGAGAGATAGCGATGTTCATGTCCTGCCCCTGCAGTCCAACTTAAGGCATCCATAATGCTTAGTATTGGAGAGATAGCGATGTTCAAGTTCTGCCCCCGCAGTACCACCTAAGGCACCTAATGCTTAGTATTGGAGAGATAGCAATGTTCATGTCCTGCCCCCACAGTCCAACTTAAGGCACCCATAATGCTTAGTATTGGAGAGATAGCGATGTTCAAGTTCTGCCCCCGCAGACCAACTTAAGGCATCCATAATGCTTAGTATTGGAGAGATAGCGATTTTCATGTCCTGCCCCTGCAGTCCAACTTAAGGCATCCATAATGCTTAGTATTGGAGAGATAGCGATTTTCATGTCCTGCCCCCGCAGTCCAACTTAAGGCATCCATAATGTTCAGTATTAGAGAGATAGCGATGTTCATGTCCTGCCCCCGCAGTCCAACTTAAGGCACCCATAATGTTCAGTATTGTAGAGATAGCGATGTTCATGTCCTGCCCCCGCAGTCCAACTTAAGGCATCCATAATGCTTAGTATTGGAGAGATAGCGATGTTCATGTCCTGCCCCCGCAGTCCAACTTAAGGCATCCATAATGTTCAGTATTGGAGAGATAGCGATGTTCATGTCCTGCCCCCGCAGTCCAACTTAAGGCATCCATAATGCTTAGTATTGGAGAGATAGCGATGTTCATGTCCTGCCCCCGCAGTCCAACTTAAGGCATCCATAATGCTTAGTATTGGAGAGATAGCGATGTTCATGTCCTGCCCCCGCAGTCCAACTTAAGGCATCCATAATGTTCAGTATTGGAGAGATAGCGATGTTCATGTCCTGCCCCTGCAGTCCAACTTAAGGCACCCATAATGCTTAGTATTGGAGAGATAGCGATGTTCAAGTTCTGCCCCCGCAGTACCACCTAAGGCACCTAATGCTTAGTATTGGAGAGATAGCGATGTTCATGTCCTGCCCCCGCAGTCCAACTTAAGGCATCCATAATGCTTAGTATTGGAGAGATAGCGATGTTCATGTCCTGCCCCCGCAGTCCAACTTAAGGCATCCATAATGCTTAGTATTGGAGAGATAGCGATGTTCATGTCCTGCCCCCGCAGTCCAACTTAAGGCATCCATAATGTTCAGTATTGGAGAGATAGCGATGTTCATGTCCTGCCCCTGCAGTCCCACCAAAGGCACCCATAATGCTTAGTATTGGAGAGATAGCGATGTTTAGGTCCTGTCCCCACATAGCCCTCTAAGAACACCCCTAACCCAAAACGCCCACTTATATGTAGAGGCGTTACACAAACACCCTTTCGGCCCAGGAAGCCCCAGTTTAGGAATGTAGGGCAAATATGTCCATTGGTGATACGAGATGATTGGGTGGCATCCTGAAATAAGATTCCCCTGTGAACAATTATTTTTTTTTGAAGATGTTAAGAAGAGATAAAAGATTATTCAATTGAAAGGTTAACAACCCCTAGAAGTTATATTTTCTTAGATCTTTTTAGATGTCATCAAGGTCCAAAAATGTTTCCGACCACCCACAAGGACATCTACCGTAACATGTCAAAACCACCAGCAGTCGCAGCTTTGGGGGCGGGGGGGTTCCTTTTTAATGGAAGTTATAAATGTTGATAAACTTGTAAACTTTTGGTTACATCTGGTTGTCGGAATGAGCACATCTGTTGACCCAAAAAAGCTTAATTTGTGGATTTTTGCCAATCAGAGAGATGAGCTAGCTGGAGAAATATCTGGGAGGCTTAGATAGTTTCCACTTCCAAATAGAAATGAGAGAGTGAAAAACTACACAAACAATGGCAGCTTTCCTTTTACTTTGGACTTTATTAAGCCCGGAGCAAACATCAATGTGTGTTACTAAAGAGTCAACCCAAAGTATTGGAAATACGAGCGTGAAACCTCCTCCACAAAGAAAGATGAAATACAGGGTTTAGGGATAATTTTAGGGTGAACGTTAGGTTACACGATTTTTGGGATTCTTCCAAATTTGAGTCTAATGAAACTGTTCCCGACTTCCCGTGTAATCTATTTGATTACCCTACATTTTGTGTAATTAATGCACAAGAACTTTGCTGTCAGAGAAAACTTAAAGGGAACCTTAGAGCAGATTGGTCCTGCCCGAACCACTGAAAAACAAATCGGACCCTGGGTGCATTATTCTAGTGGTGTATACTTTACATACGGTAGTTTGGAAATCTAGCCAGAGGCCATGCTTCTTGGATGGCTGGTCCAAGGCCAGTCACCAGTAGCTTTTCCCCACTTCCCTAGACTGACAGATCTCTGCCTCTGTGTGTATAAGGAGAGACCTGTCTGTCAGTCTTGGGGATCGGCTTTGCAATGGACAACCAAGAAACAGGGTCCAACTCTTGAAGGTGTTTTTGTCATGTTTCTGGAATAAAACAACTTTAAATGTTGTGGTCAAACAGCTCAGTGCAACAATCTATCCACAAGTTTTGCATGTCCACTCCTCCATTACTGGTGATTGACAGCATTGCCTGAGCTTTCTCTGCCGCTAGTGCTCACTCCACGTAAGCCAGCGCTGCCAATCACCAGTGATGGAGACTGGAACATTCAACATCACTGGATGGAACGATGCACTGAGACTCTTTGCCACACCAAGGGTGCACAAGGACCCTAGTTATCATGTTTGAGGAAGCTTCAGTTTCTGCAGAACAGAGGCGACGATTAGAGGACAATCACTGACTTTTTAGTGGCTATATTCCCTGCGTGGCTATGTGCTTAGTTTATGCTGTCATTTTGGGATGGCAAACATCGATGGTATGTCCTTAAAGGGGTTTTCCAGGCTTGGGGTTCAAATCTGCAGTTATTCCATGTGACTACAGACTTGTGAATCCTTCTAGTGCGCAGTGTGTGCTGTCAGGATTCTCCAGTGCCGGGAGCATGCAGAAGCACGACCACAAGTACGGGATATTCATACATGCAGTTACGTTCCAACCAGAAATGTGCAGCCTAGCTCAATTCAAGTGAATTGAGCGAGGTCTAGTCAGAATGTGGCCGGGAGTATGCAAATCACATATTTGCGGTCACATGGCCAACCGCTCCCAGCACTGGCATCTTAAAATAGATTCATAAGTCTGCAGACTTAAACCTCAAGCCTGGACAACACTTTTAGGCCGAAGTCACACTTGCGAGAAACTCGCATGAGTCTCTCATATCAATACCCGGCACTCGGGACCAGAGTGTGCGGCTGCATGTATTTCTTTGCAGCTGAGAGCTCCGGTCCCGAGTGCCAGCGGCAGTGTTGGGTATTGAGATGCGAGACTCATGCGAGTTTCTCGCAAGTGTGACCCCGGCCTTAGAGGGAGTCTATGTCCTAGAAACCCCTTTTAAGGGTAAATTAAGTGATGCACATCCTATAAGAATAGTAACACCCTTGCTCTGTTGGCGTCCCTCAAGGTTCTGTCTTGGGACTCCTATCCTTCTCCATTTATACCTTTGGCCTGGAATAACTCATAAAGTCCTATGGCTTCCAGTACCATCAATATGCTGATGATACTCGGCGCTACCTCTCCAGACGTCACCTCTCTGATGTCCAGAATTCCAGAGTGTCTATCATCATCCTTCTTCTTCTTCTCTTCTCACTTCCTCAAGCTCAATGTGAACAAATCTGAACTCATCATCTTTCCTCCATCTCGCCTTTGTTCTCTACCTGATTTATCCATCAAAATAAATATCACGCTTTCATCTTTACCGGAAGTCCGCTGCCTCGGAGTAACCCTTGACTCTGTCCTGTCCTTCAAACCGCACATCCAAGCTCTCGCCACCTCCTTCAATCCAAAAATATCTACAGAAATCCATACTTTCCTCAACCCTGAATCTAGTAAAATGTTAGTGTGTGCCCTCAACATCTCCTGCCTCAACTACTGCAATATTCCCCTCTATGGCCTCCCTGCTAACACTCTCCAGTCTGTCCTTAACGCTGCTGCCCGACTAGTCCACCTCTCCCCTCAATACTCCTCCGCTTCTCCTCTTTACATATATCCCTTCATTGGCTCCCAATTTCCCAACATATCTAGTTCAAACTACTGACGTTGACCTACAAAGCCTTCCATAACCTGTCTCCTCCATCTATCTCCGAACTAATTTTCCCGATATATTTCCACACGTAATCTCTGGTCTTGCAAGACCTCCTTCTCTCCTCCACACTTATACATTCCTCACCACCAAGACTTCTCTTGAATATCCTCTGGAATTCTGTGCCCCAACACATCCGATTATCCACCACATTCGGATCTTTCAGACGGAACCTGAAAATCCATCCCCCTAGAAATATTACAGCCTGAAATGATCACACGGCCTTCTGAACACCACCGGAGCAGCCGCAACCCCCCAACCTACTGTCTCCCCATCATCCTGTAGAAGGTAAGCCCGAAGGGAAGGGTCCTCTCCCTGTACCAGTCTGTCACTGATAGTTTCTTGACCATATTTTATACTTGTATCTTGTGTGTGACCCCTTCTCCTATGCAGCACCATGGAATCAATAATAATAGTAAGAGGAATGTTCCCATTATCCCGGCCATTATCGTCAGAAGGTGAAATTCATTTGCATCTGGTAACTAGTAACCTCCACGTCTCAGGTTCTCCTGGAACTCCTCCATTTCCTCTCTTACGTTTCTATCTACATGTAATCCAACAATCCTTAAATTCCTTCCCCCTGGCGATGTATCGTCTTCTACTTTATGGAGTAAAATAATATATCCTACATTCATAAAAAAAACAACGCACTGAAAGATTCAGATACAGTGTGTCCTTTTATGTGGACGTGAATTATGGTGTGAGAAGTAGGGAAGACGAGTACGAAGAAAAAGGTAATGATGTGTTACACAATGTGTACGCCTTATGTTCCTGCTTATCATCAGTGACACTCGGAGAGCCTGGAATGATGGGAGTTGTAGTTCTCCACTAAACTTCATAAGAAGCTGTATCATCAGCCAAATTTACCGAAATTTTATTTCCAAGTTTTTGTATTACAATCTATATTAAAGAAAAAAATGTGACCTTTTTGTGATTTTCGTGCAGGCCACTAGGTCTAATACTAGACTCATACTTCCCATTCTCTGCAAAACATGTTTCATTATCATCACAGCTTAGTCCTGATCTGTTAGGAATTGCCGCATCAGTCGGTGTCACACAATGAATCTTGTGTTGGGTACAGCTGGTAAATGTTACGCATGCCCTGAGCTTCCTCCTATATTGGCGGCACAGTTTAGGAAATGATGGCACTCGCCCAATACAGAAAACTTTTATTCTAGTAGTTAACTCCAACTGATCCGTCCGCCCACCGAAAAATCCGCACGTCTAAGTTTCAGGCGTGTAATTCCACACAATCCCATGATACTACAGAGCCATGTTTACTTTCATATTGAATCGACTTCCTAAGAATCTTCGCTCCAGACCTGTGGAAATATATCTGTCTCATCACATGATTGGGCTTTCCTCTAGACGACGCACTAAACGTAGTAAGGTGAGAACACACGAAAGTTGCAAAACGTTCTGCAGCTTATCTGGATTGGGCTTGCGGAAATCCATTTGCTTGACGTCAAAAACCACCCCATCCAACTGTCTTTATTTGCTGATGACGTGCTCTTAACTCTGACCCAGCCACATACAACCCTACCCAGTCTGCATTCACTTCTAAAACAGTTTGGCCAGCTCTCAGGTTATAAAATAAATAAAGCAAAAACGGAGGCTCTTCCCCTTAATATTTCAGACATCATTAAGCTCCTTAAAAGGTAATTATAACTACAAACGGCAGGATACTGCCCTGAAATATTTGGGAGTGCAGCTGACCTCTAGATACAACTTATTATTCAAACTTACCCCCAATTGTTTTTGGAATTGAAACAAATACTTAATAAATGGAATAACTTACCACTATCCCTATTTGGAAGAATATCAGCAGTTAAAATGGCCATTCTCCCTAAGCTACTATATTTATTTGAGACTCTCCCCATTGTGGTCCCTCCTGGAGACCTGAAGGGTAGTCAGTCTTCTATCATCCACTTTATCTGGGCCCATAAAAGGCACAGGATCAAAAACCAAATTATGTTAGCTAGCACAGACAGAGGAGGTTTGGGTGTTCCAGATATTACCAAATATTATTGGGCAACTCATTTGAGATGTGTCCCAGCCTGGTCTGCACCTAGAGCATTCTCTAGGTGGATGGAGATTGAGAAGTTGTGGATGGCTCCAATCCATCCCAACTCTTATCTATGGGCAACTACCTCAAATAAACTCGACACACACGTTGGGACCAATAGCTTTCACTAAGAGGATTTGGAATACCTGTATGAAAAAATTCCCACTGATGTCGAAATGCTCTCCACTAACCTCCTTTTTGTTTAATCCCAAACTACCAGACAGCTTTAGGGGGAACTTGATTAAAGGGGGTTTTACACATAGCGATATCGCTAGCAATATCGCTAAAACGTCACTGGTTTTGTGACGTTATAGCGATATCGCTATGTGTGATACTTACCAACGACCGGCTCCCCCGCTGTCCATCGCTGATCGCGCGAGACTGTCCAGCTCCATTTCTCGTCGTCTGCTTCCTGCTGGGCTTCCTGCTGTGACGACGAGCGAAGCGTGGAGGCGGGCGGGAGGACGCCAGGATCGCTGTGTGTGAAAGGTGAGTATCGTGCGCTGCGTCGTTGCTGCATCGCTGTGAGATCTTTCTGTGTGAAAGCTCACTAGCGATCATTTAGCGATGCACCAGCGATCCTGACCAGGTCGGATCGCCGGTCGGATCGCTGGTGCATCGCTAAATGTAAAAGGGCCTTAAGTTGTGGTTTGATAAGCGACTTTTTTGTTTTGCTGATATAGTTGATAGTCACTCTAGATCCTTGTTACCTTTTGATAAGATACAATTGGGCTTCGACTTACCTTCAAACTCTTTCTATCGGTATTTACAAATTAGGCATTATATGCAGTCTCTTTACTCTTCCTTAGTAGTCTCCAAACCAACCCGCTTTGAGAGACTCTGCAGGGCAGGAGTATCGACCAAGGGTCTTATATCTGATATCTATAGGATTTTATTAGACCCGTATCCGGAGGAGTCTCCAAAACACTCCTATATGGACAGGTGGGAGGGTTTCTTGGGGGAATCTCTTTCTCCGGGGGTGTGGCAGGGGGTCTGGAGGAGGGCAACTAAGACTTCCACCTGTTATACGTATAAGGAAAACCAGTTTTAATTACTTATGTTTTGGTATCATACTCCTTCGTTATTGCATAAATTTAATCCTAATATATCTGGGCAATGTTGGAGATGCGGTTCTGATGAAGGAGACCTAACCCATATTTTTTGGACTTGTTCAATTATACAAGGGTTTTGGAGTAGGGTCAAAACTTTAATCTTCGAAGTTACGGGTCTTCACATTCCATTAGACCCTAAATTCTACTTGCTCAATATCCCCCCATTCCAGATTGGAAGTAGGATTCAGTGGATTCTTTTACATCTGATCACAGCCACAAGATGTTTAATAGCAAGGAAGTGGAGGCTGGCTTATCCTCCGTCACTTAGCGAGTTGCATTCCCGCATATAGGACATACGAAGTATGGAACATCTCACTGCTTTAATAAATAATACGATTGAAAGTTTTGAAGCAACATGGAATCTGTGGGACGTATACTGGGCTCGGAAGGCTTAGTATCGATATTTACTCAGCAAAATGTGCCATCTTTCCCTGGGATCTTTCCTCCTTCCCTCCCTCGTGTTTCACTGTCTTGCCAATTATATTTGTCTCTATTATGTTTGTTAACTGTTTTGCATTGAATGATTACATGCATTGTATCTTGATGTGTTATCATTCTGTAACTTTCTATTGGAAAATCAATAAATATCCAGTTATATAAAAAAAAACACCCTATCCAGATATATGGAACTTGTTATTGCAGAATCCACCCTGGTGGGTTCGTTCGCTATAGACGGCGTCTTGTCACATAGACATTAAAAAGAATCAACTGCTCGAATCATCTCTGCTAGTAAGTGCCCAGAGCTGAGCGGTGAGGCTTCAAGACCGACTATTCGCCCCTGTAGACCTTCACTGAAATGACTAGATACAGTGCAATGCTCCATGCCTTAGGCTACTTTCACACATCAGGTTTTTTCCGACAGGCAGGATCCAGTTATTTTTTAGAAAAACCAGATTCGGCGTAAATTGTGGAAAACTGATGAAACGGATCCGTTTTTCCGCCGGATCCGTCTAGCTGGCTGGTAATGGATGAGGGCTTCACTATATCTGTTTCCTGGGGGCTGGTCAATTTGATCTGAGCATGCTCAGACTTAAATAAAAACGGATCCGGTAGCCGGATCCGTCTTTTTCGGGATCCGGCGCCCATAGACTTGCATTCTAGCAAAAAGCCGGAAGCGCCGGATCCGGCCCTGTCTGGTTTTTTGCCACAGACAAAAAAACGTTACTTGAGCCTTTTTTTCCAGACGCCGGAATCAAAATTGTAGCCGGATCCGGCAAAAACCGGAAGAAACGGAAGGCCATGCGGCGCGATCCGGCGCTAATACAATTAAAAGAGAGAAAACCAGATCCGGCTGCAGATTTCGCCGGATCCGTTTTTTCTAAAAATAGCTGGATCCTGCCTGTCGGAAAAAACCTGATGCGTGAAAGTAGCCTTAGAGGTTCTATATCATTTCATTACAGGGTAGCACAACAATCCCCCCTCTGGGACACACAGTATTTGGCTGAGATTGGGTATAGTACATTAAGAATATGACCCATATTTTGGGGGCAAAGAGCATCTATCCCCCTTTCCTACCAATGTAGTTTTCCTATTTCCATCTACAGGTGCTACCAAAAAATATCTAGTGTAAAAGAGAGGAAGGAGGGGGATGCAGCTGCAGTTTTTTTACCATGTGTTTTCTGCAATATCTAGAGTTGAAAAGGGTAAGAAGTAATTGGATTGGTTCAGTGCACAAAGCACAGCTCTGACATCACATCAGAAAGACCGCCCTTCTCCTCCAAGGCCGTAGGATAGAGCAGAGGATCAGGAGGAGGAGTCTGTTGATCTTGCTGTTGAGAAGTGACCTGCCTTCTTATAATGTTAGTTAGGGCAGGTCTGCGCATTAAAGGAGCAAACCATAATGTTAGGAGATGAGGACAGTGATGCCAAAGACGGGATACTGAGTTAGCAAACTGCTGCGATGAGAGCAAGATGCGCAAAAACATTTTCACTAGTGATGGTAAAATCGGTGTGAGTTCAATACAATTTGCTTTGAATTTGGCCAAAAAATTGGAACCTCCAGCATCAAAATATTTTGTAATTTGCTTTGCACGAATCCTGTGAACCAGCAACTATCATGTCACCATTTTGCTGGATTCTAAACGGATGTAAAAGGCTTTAAAAAAAATATATATATATACTCATCCCACCCTGGTCCTTATCTGTCCCACCACGCAGCTTCGCTCAGTCCGGTCTTCAGTTCAACCATATTCTGGCATCTTGTGCACCACTGGCGCTAACTAAACCTTACAACATCATGACGTCTCGTGAGGACTAGTCATGTATCAGAAGCTCCACTGGTGGGTCCAGGTGCTGACTGAGACCGGGTTTAGACCACGTCAGATAGGAGTTAGTAGTGGGACCTCAGATTTAATCCCAGCCTAAGAAATGGGCTCCAGCAGGATATTACCCCGTTTTGAGTTTGACTTGCGACAACCGACTATTCATTGGTAGTAAGTCATTGAGATATGCCACTATTGTGCTATTAATCGAGGGTGCCATCAGTGTGACCCATGCCGATTGCTGCCATAAAGTGACTGCGGGGCATACAAAGTGTAGTACTACTTCTGATCTGTTCCTTTTCCCACATGTTGGCATAGACCTATCAATATGCCACCAACTTGACCCCCTCCCATGCCAGGCTGACACTACCAATGTACGAGTAGTGGGTATCGGATTTTATTTACTCCGGCTGCCTTACCTAAAGCTAGTCACATTCTGTTCATCCGCTGCAGGCTGTGGGATTTACAAGAAAACATGTTTTTAAGAGTTTCCTGCAGCACAAATCGAGATCAGTCATGAAGTTTAAACCCGGAGATGAAAAATGTATGGATACGTCTAAGAAGGCTGAGAGACAATGGGCGGAAAACCTCATAAACTTACATAGGTTTTTCCTGTACGACATGTCCGCATTATAAAGTAGAAGCGATGTATCCCAATGAGGGTCTATACCATACGGACCCCATGTGGCGCTCCATGCATATGACATTGTGTTGGATGCCGCACATTGTAAGCTCTTACAGGCAGGGTCTCATCCGTAAGGGGACAGGGGATGGGAAGTGACAACTACTGTGAGCTCATTTCTACCCGAGTCCTGTAAATTTACCCTATCGGCACTAACTACGACTATACGGCCACCTATGGATAAGCATTTTGGGAGTTTTGATAAGTTAGCAAAAATTTGCTCTTGAATATTCACTTTGTACTTGTGTTGGACATTTGTTAGTAAAGAACAAGTTAGGTTAGTGAAGAATTATAAATTTAAAGGAGTTATCAGGTCACTTTTTAGCAAATTGTGGGGCCACCAATCAGCTGATTAATGGAATTCTGATGCTCCACCAAGCGACGCAGCCTCATTTTTTGATCACTTGGCACAATTTTCATACATTCTGTAGGTCCTGGTCCTGCAGCTCGGTCTCTTTAGATTTGCATTGGACAGAGCTGCGGTACCATTGAAAGTCATTATAAAATGTACGTGATAAAGATATTACTCACCTGTCCTGGCACGAGAACAGGCCTGACTCTCGAGTTTCAGGGAGAACCCGGCGATCCCCTCTGACATCATCAGCCATGGCCTTTTAAGGCTGACTGTGGCAGACCTTATTGTTTCAGTTGTCATAAGTTTGTCAGGAGTTTTCTGCTATTTCTTTTGTGTCGAGCGTCAGCCAGGCATCAGTCACCTCCTCAGCTTCGCCTAACCTCCATAAAACAACTAGATTTATTTCCAAGCCCAGTACAGTTTTCTTGATATTGTCCACACCAACTTCTGAGTAGATTGCCAACTTCTCGTAACTATTCACACATGGCCTCTGCAATCAAGGTAACACATATCTTCAAGTCAGTAGCGTATCTACCGGGTGGGCAGAGGGGGCCATTTACCCGGACTCCGCGCTCTGAGGAGTCCTCCAGGAGCTACGCTACTGTTAACTGTAAAAGAAAAAGAAAAAAAACACAAAAATTGAGCTTGGTTTGAGTTGGTACACATGCAGCACATAAACGCATGTTCACATTGGCCATAAAGCATAAGAAACCTACAAAAGACAAAATGAGGAGAACCCTGCTGTAATTAAATAAATAAAAAGCAAAAGTGCATTTAAATAATTCAGAGTTCTTAGTAATACTGTTATTTGATCAATTATAGCATAAAAGCCGTCCCACCGTCAACAAGGTGACTGTGAGCGAGGCGGTCCCTACACTGTCTAATATTAAAAACCTTATCATGTGTCAAAGTTGACATTTGTGTGTGAATAAGGGCAGAAAAAAGGACCAGTTCCCAACCAGTGGACTCCAGTCAGGGGAAGCCTTTAAATACAATTTCCAGCTCAGGAGAGGGAGGCCACACTCCGGCTTGCACAGAATGCAACTCAAACCAAGCTCAATTTTTGTTTTGTATTTTTGCATTCTGTGTAAGCCAGGGTGTGGCCTCTCCGTCTGCTAAGAAAGGACATGATCAGGACACAGCCAAACGAGAAATACCTGAGTGCCTTTCTTCTTTATTCTACATTTTCAGATATTATACTATATAGAGGCCTATAGGGACTGCATTATACTATAGAGGCCCATGGTGAGTACATTATACTATAGAGGCCTATGGGGCATGCATTATACTATATAGAAGCCTATGGGTAGTGCATTATACTATATAGAGGCCTATGGCGAGTGCATTATACTATGTAGAGGCCTATAGGCAGGCCATTATACTAAAAAGAGGTCTATGGAAAATGGATTATACTATAGAGGCCAATGGGGAGAGCAATATACTATATATAGAGGCCTATGGGGAGTGCATTATACTATATACACTCACTGGCCACTTTATTAGGTACACCTGTCCAACTGTGTGTTAAGACTTAATTTCTAATCAGCCAATCACATGGCGGCAACTCAGTGCATTTAGGCATGTAGACATGGTCAAGACAATCTCCTGCAGTTCAAACCGAGCATCAGTATGGGGAAGAAAGGTGATTTGAGTGCCTTTGAACGTGGCATGATTGTTGGTGCCAGAAGGGCTGGTCTGAGAATTTCAGAAACTGCTGATCTACTGGGATTTTCACGCACAACCATCTCTAGGGTTTACAGAGAATGGTCCGAAAAAGAAAAAAAATCCAGTGAGCGGCAGTTCTGTGGCCGGAAATGCCATGTTGATGCCAGAGGTCAGAGGAGAATGGGCAGACTGGTTCGAGCTGATAGAAAGGCAACAGTGACTCAAATTGCCACCCGTTACAACCAAGGTAGGCAGAAGAGCATCTCTGAACGCACAGTGCGTCGAACTTTGAGGCAGATGGGGTACAGCAGCAGAAGACCACACTGGGTACCACTCCTCTCAGCTAAGAACAGGAAACTGAGGCTACAATTTGCACAAGCTCATCGAAATTGGACAGTAGAAGATTGGAAAAACGTTGCCTGGTCTGATGAGTCTCGATTTCTGCTGCGACATTCGGATGGTAGGGTCAGAATTTGGCGTAAACAACATGAAAGCATGGATCCATCCTGCCTTGTATCAACGGTTCAGGCTGGTGGTGGTGGTGTCATGGTGTGGGGAATTTTTTCTGGGCACTCTTTGGGCCCCTTGGTACCAATTGAGCATCGTTGCAACGCCACAGCCTACCTGAGTATTGTTGCTGACCATGTCCATCCCTTTATGACCACAATGTACCCAACATCTGATGGCTACTTTCAGCACGATAATGCGCCATGTCATAAAGCTCGAATCATCTCAGATTGGTTTCTTGAACATGACAATGAGTTTACTGTACTCAAATGGCCTCCTCAGTCACCAGATCTCAATCCAATAGAGCATCTTTGGGATGTGGTGGAATGGGAGATTCGCATCAGGGATGTGCAGCCGACAAATCTGCGCCAACTGTGTGATGCCATCATGTCAATATGGTCCAAAATCTCTGAGGAATGCTTCCAGCACCTTGTTGAATCTCTGCCACGAAGAATTGAGGCAGTTCTGAAGGCAAAAGGGGGGTCCAACCCCTTACTAGCATGGTGTACCTAATAAAGTGGCCAGTGAGTGTACAGAGGCCCATGGTGAGTGTGTTATACGATAGAGGCCTACGGGGAGTGCATTATACTATATAGAGACCTATGGGGAGTGCATTATACTATGTACAGGCCTATGGAGAGTCTATTATACTAAAAAGAGGTCTATTGAGAGTGCATTATACTATAGAGGCCAATGGGGAGAGCAATATACTATATATAGAGGCCTATAGTGAGAGCATTATACTATAGAGGCCAATGGGAAATGCATTATACTATATAGAGGCCTATAGAGAGTGCATTATAATATATAGAAGCCTATAGCGAGTATATTATACCATATAGAGGCCTATGGAGAGTGCATCATACTATAGAGGCCTATGGGGAAAGCATTATACTATATGTAGAGGCCTATGGGGAGTGCATTATACTATATAGGGGACTATAGGGAGTGCATTATACTATATAGAGGTCTGTGAGGAATGCAGTATACTATATGAAGGACTATGGGGTGCATTATCCTATATGGATGCTATTTAGGGAGTCTTCCTTGTGACTCTGTCAGGTTGGGACTGACAGTGTCAAAATCTGTAAGAACACTCCCTGTTGTCAATCGAATTTTACCTGTCCATGAGGAATAACAGAGGAACAGCACAATGCAACATTGAAAAAAAAAAATCAGAAAAGTTATTTGATATTTCAGGGGGAATACATGGATTATTTTTTGTTAATATTACTGTAGAGACTAGTGGTGAGCATACGTGCTGGGATAAGGTGTTATCTGAGCATGCTCGTGTGCTATCCGAGTGACTTTGGCGTGCTCGAAAAGTATATTCGAGTCCCTGCGGCTGCATGTCTCGCGGCAGTTAGGCAATCCCTGCATGTTTTGTGGCTGTCAGACAGGACATGCAGCCGTGGGGACTCGAACATACTTTGCGAGCACGCCACAGACACTCGGTTAGCACCCGAGCATGCTCAATAACAGCTTATCAGAGCATGCTCACTCATCACTAGTTGAGACCTGATTTAAAAAAAATCTGATGTACTTTAGCTCAGAACAGTAACCAAAGACGACTTGTAGGTAACAGCTCCGAGGTATAAAATGAAACGAGAGAGTTTGTACCAGCGGCGGGAGAATGTGCGCAGCTATGCCAACAATTTTCTGCAGGGTCCACATTCTTGTGAAATGGATTGTCCTCGGTAATGACGCAAGAGCATTAGCTCGGAACATGACTTAAGAAAACTATGCGGTTCCATACTAAAGCTCTTTTTTTTTTTTCTTTCTTTTTTTTTTTTTTTTTCCTTTTCCCAACCCGTGACCTTTGTGCAAGTGAATTTTTTATAGGATTATATTCAAGGGATCAAAAAACCAGAAAGAGGCAAAGAGACCAAAAAAACAAACAAATGTAATTTGCATCGTATGACCGAAGAAAAGTGTCATAAAGCGCCAATTACCATCAGGACTCTTTGTCGTGTGTAGCGAGCCGTAGTGACGGGAATCGCTTGGGACGTGCCGGAGAGCGCCGGCCAGGACCGTTATTTCATTTTATTTTTTTTTTACGAACTTTATTTGGTTGCAGCTGAGATGTCTCAAGATGTGTTTCTCAAGAGCACGACCATTTCAATGGCTGTTTGTATTGTTGCTACGCGATCGGATTAAACTGTATGCAGATGCAGATTCTGCTCCGCGCTGTGTACGCCGGACTGTTTGCGTTTCCATGAAAACTCAAATACTTTGATTTAGGATAAAAAAAAAAAGGAGATGGAGAAATGTCCAAATAATTTGCAGGCATTAAATCCAATGAAAGATGCATCAGATGAAGGCACTCGGCAGGAATATCTGTAGCTATTATTGGCATTTAATCATTGGGGTCGGATAATAAATCCTGCCCTATTGCAACATCTTTCAGGAGCAGACTGACGCTGTGGAGACGTATTCCTGAATAGAATCTGTAGATCAGATGTTTCCAGCCTGGACCTTTCTATTGCAGATGGATATACCTCTCTCTACCTTCCCAAAATTGGCATACCTCCATATTATTGGTGGAATCTATCAATGATCTAATGTATATTGAGGTTGTCCTTACCTTTTAGGGGAAGAGAAGCAAATAAATAGTTGTGTTCATTTTCTCTCTTCCAAGGGAAACTGTGCCAAAGATGTCCTGCAGCTGCGCCTCCTCCCTCTCCCCTAAGAATTATTACAAGGCGGGAGGGATCAGAGGTGGTAACGGCATCTTCGGCCAGCAACAATCACAAGAGTGTAGTGCAAAATAAATATTAAACTGTTTTGGATAAAATTTGAAACTTTTTGATAAACGATTGCTCCCAAGACCCATGATCTTCTTGTATCGGCTCATCAGTGGCGTAGCACAGGGTGGGGGGCACAGGGGTGGACGCACTAGAAAAAAATATTTTTAGTGCACAAAATTTCCAAAGGGGGGAAAAAAAAGGCAGTGATGGTGTCGCTAGTGCTAAAAATCTAGGGAAGCGCCACATGTGCCACCTTGCTATGAGCGCAGGGGAGAAGAAGACTCGGGTCACTTAGAAAAGGAGCGTGGCACAAAGGTTGCGTTATTACTCTTGGAGGGGGCATTAAAGGGAACCTGTCACCTCTTTTGGCCACTATAAGATGCAGCCACCGCCATTCAGGGCTTATCTACAGCATACGATAATGCTGTAGATAAGCCCCCTGGTTCGACCTGAAAGATAAGAAAAATAAGCTTTATTATACTCACCCGGAAAGGGCGGTCCGGTGCGCTCCGGTCCAATGGGTGTCGCAGGTACGGGTCCGACGCCTGCCATCTTCTTGCGACGCCGCCCTCCTGCTTGCTTCATCACTCCCGGCATCGCGTTCCTGCGCAGGCGTACTTCTCTGCCTCGTTGAGGGGAGAGCAAAGGTACTGCAGTGCGCAGGCGCTGGACCTCTCTGACCTTTCCCGGCGCCTGCGCACGGCAGTGCTTTGCTCTGCCCTCAACAAGGCAGATAAGTACGCCTGCACAGGAGCGCGATGCCGGGGAGTGACGATGCAAGCAGGAGGACTGCGTCGCAAAAAGATGGGAGGCGCCGGACCCGGACCTGCGACACCCATCGGACCGGTGTGCACCGGGGCCCCCCCCCCCAGATGAGTATAATAAAATTTATTTTTCTTATCTTTCAGGTCGGATCGGGGGCTTATAGACAGCATTATAGAATGCTGTGTACATAAGCCCTGAAAGGCAGTGGCCGCATCTTATAGTGGCCAAAAGAGGTGACAGGAGTACTTTAATACTTTTTAAAGGGGGCATGAGTTCCTCAGGAGGCATTAATAAATCGAATCTGCCACCAGGTGGGAGCTGCATGATGTAGGGGCTGAGACTCTGATTCCTCTGATGTGTGACTTTCTTTACTGGGCTGCTTGCTGCAGTTTTGATAAAATCCCTGTTTCTCTGCTGCAGATCTAGCAGCGCTCTGAATGCTGAGCTCTGTATAACTCCGCCCACACCACTGATTGGCTGCTTTCTGTGTACACTGTACTGTACATAAGCAGAAAGTGGCCAATCAGTATTGTGGGTGGGGTTGAACTACTAGTCTACTAGTAGAAGACTACTAGTCTTCTAGTGATAATCGGTGGGTTCCAGGTCGTAAGGTCATCGTCTGATGCAGAGTTCGGCGGCTCTGGATGGCGCCCAATAATCCCTTTAAAAAAGGATTTCCCATGATGGGCATTATCGGTTTAATGACAGAATATGCAAAAACATTAGATCTGCAAGACTGCAAAGGTAGAGATATGTATACCGTGGCACAGCTGAAATGGTGCACAAAAAAGGTTCCCACACCAGAGAATATATAAAAAATAAATTTTTGGCACTCAACTTGAAATGATTGGTAGAATTTTATTCGCAGTCATAATAGACGTTTCGGTCAATTCATTCTGACCTTTCTCAATATACCGACTGCTCTTGAAATGTAGAGAAAAATTGTGTGGCAGATATATAAAGGTATAACAGGGAACAAAAGGGTCCGTGAATCGATTGCCTACGGTCCGAATGAGGCCTGTGGTATATCATACAAAATTTCGTATGTCCTGCGACATGGGTCACTGGTATAAATGTACCATCAATGAACTTGGTAATGAGGCCCGGGTCCAGAACTCTGATTACCAATGCGGTCAGTAGTAGATAGTAGTGTCACTACTATCTACTACTGACCGCATTGGTAATCAGAGTTCTGGACCCGGGCCTCATTACCAAGTTCATTGATGGTACATTTATACCAGTGACCCATGTCGCAGGACATACGAAATTTTGTATGATATACCACAGGCCTCATTCGGACCGTAGGCAATCGATTCACGGACCCTTTTGTTCCCTGTTATACCTTTATATATCTGCCACACAATTTTTCTCTACATTTCAAGAGCAGTCGGTATATTGAGAAAGGTCAGAATGAATTGACCGAAACGTCTATTATGACTGCGAATAAAATTCTACCAATCATTTCAAGTTGAGTGCCAAAAATTTATTTTTTATATGCAAAGGTAGAGAGGCCTCCTAATCCTGCACAATCCCATAATTGCAATGTTATCTGGCCACATAAAATCTGCATAAAATAATGTCTTTATAGCCATCGTCACCTAGAAAATAAAAATACCACAAAAAAGCCTAATTTGGTAACAGAAATAAGTATTATCTTGTGGTTTCCTGTCGATCATGATCTGCACATAACATGCAGCGGTCGGTCTCTATCATTTTTAGCTTTCCGTCTGGTCCATACAGATTATACTTATCTTAGAATTTACCATACAACCAAAATATTGGGTTAGAATCTACTAGGAATGGGGAAAAAAGAAGAGAAAACATGAAACCTATTAGTTTTGAATAGATGACAAGAACTAAAGTGATTTAGTGTTAAAATGAATGTAGTTACCCAGGAATAGCACCACTTTTATCCACAGGATGATTGTGGTATTGCAACCCATCCTCGTCGTAATAATGCACAATGTCTTTTGGAGATAAATACTATGTGCAGTATATGGAGAAAAGTATTGGGGCACACGACTTAGCCATAGAATGCCAGTTTCTCATTCAGTCCCATCCCCGGTGTATAACATCTGGCCCGGTTGCTCCTGGTGTATAATGGTCTCACTGATACCAGTGGAGTCCTGTAATAGCAGCCACTGGTGTAACAAGCCCGTCCTTGAATATTGCACCATCACTTTCAAGTGATTTTATTTTGAAATTGAAGGAACCTTACTAACTCAGCCATAAAGAGGAGACCCCCTAATATAACAGAATGGGGTGGTCCAAGTTTTGAGGAGCAGAGAGCAGTAAAGTCACCAACCCTCTACCGACTCCATAACTGCAGAGTCCAGACCTCCTCTGGTATAACATCAGCACAAACACTGCGCCCCGGCTGGGAGCTTCATGGTCGAGCAGCTGCATACAGCCGTACGTCACCAAACACAATGCCGAGCGTCGGATGGAGTGGTGTAAAGCCGCCACCACTGGACTTTGTAGTAAAGGAAACGCGTTCTGTTCTTAGTTCAGTCAAAAGGAAAATCTTAATGGTTAAGACATTTTGGACAATTTCAGCTTCTAGCTTCAATTTGGGGAAGACCGTTTCTGTTCCCCATGACAAGGTTTATAAAGACATGGTTGGGGGAGTTTGGTGGAAGAACATTACCAGTCACACAGGGCCCGGACCTCAGCTCTATCCAAAAACTTTGGGATGAACTAGACCAGAGATTGTGAGCCCGGCATCTCCCAAACCTCAGTGTCTGACCTCAAAAATGCTCTTCTGGATGAAGGGGCAAAAATTCTTCCAGATGCCTCCAAAGTCCTGTAGAAAGTCTTCAAAGAAGAGCGGGAGCCGACTCCATGTTAATTTCTTTTAATTTTGAATGGGAGGTCAGAAAAGTTTTCTCTAGGAGTAATGGGGTGGGGGCACATACTTTTGTCCATATACAGTATCTGTAAGATGACGCTAAATCTGCAGACACACATTAATTGGAAAGTCATTCCAATGATCTAAGAAACAATTTCAGAAACTGTTTCCGCATTGTTCTTTCTAAGGAAGTCGGTGGCAGCTCCGATACTGGAGGGATCACTTACTGTGCGGCTTCCTTGATAATCCCGATGAGAGGTATGGCAGTGACTGTATCACATTCTTCCAGGGGACCGTGCATCAGCTTAGGAAAGTGACCCATGATCTGTGCAATGTCATCTCATAGGAAGTGTTTGCGTGATGACTCACGGATCACAGTCAGCCGGCCCAGTGAAAATTTCATGTGTAACGTAAGTCAGCGAAACAGGCATGAAATAAAAGAGATGGAAATAGCTCTTGGACAATGGCGGAAGAATGAGCAGGAGGAAAGCGATGTCCAAATATTCAGCATCATATGACGGCCCTGAGAAGTTTCCCCTGAACTCCCCTGAGTCAACTCCTCAAATATTTCACATTGTTACGGTTAGATGACTCTGAATATACAGTATATCCAGCACCCATCCTTTATATGGCCATGATTGCAGAGTATTGCAGAGTAGACGTTGACTTTGTAGTCCCCTTTGGAGCTGATTTTTATCTAGCCTTCTGGGGATAATTGGTGTTTTACATATTGTCTTTAATATTTGGCCAATCTATGTCAACTGGAACGCTGTCACATTTTACCACTGATCTCCTCAGGCTATATATTGCACCAAATTTATAGTAACATGGAGCCTATGGTGAACCACAAATAGGTCTAAAGCGCTGTGCACATGTTTGAGGCAGGAAAATAAGAATGCTGTAAAATAAGACTGCTGTAAAGTTAGAATGCTGTAAAATAAGAATGTTCTAAAGTTAGAATGCTGTAAAATAAGAATGCGCTAAAGTTAGAATGCTGTAAAGTTAGAATGCTGTAAAGTTAGAATGCTGTAAAGTTAGAATGGTGTAAATTAGAATACTGTAAAGTTAGAATGCTGTAAAGTTAGAATGCTGTAAAGTTAGAATGCTGTAAAGTTAGAATGCTGTAAAGTTAGAATGCTGTAAAGTTAGAATGCTGCAAAATAAGAATGGTGTAAATTAGAATGCTGTAAAATAAGAATGCTGTAAAGTTAGAATGCTGTAAAATAAGAATGGTGTAAATTAGAATGCTGTAAAATAAGAATGCTGTAAAATAAGAATGGTGTAAATTAGAATGCTGTAAAATAAGAATGCTGTAAAATAAGAATGCTGTAAAGTTAGAATGCTGGAAAATAAGAATGCTGGAAAATCGGAATGCTGTAAAATTAGAATGCTGTAAAATAAGAATGCTTTCAAAAATAGAAGTGTAAGTTTCTTAACAATTAAGAAATTGCAAAGTGAATCGACATGAAATCTAATGGTAGATGCATACAACTATTTTCTTTCCATTCAAACAAAATGGCTAATCACAATCTGACCAATGTTTGAACAGAATCACACTTTTCTATGCTGCAGATCTAGCAGATCTCAGAATGCTGAGCTCTGTATAACCCCACCCACACCACTGATTTGCAGCTTTTGTGTTCAGAAAGCTGCCAATCAGTGTTGGGGGCGGGGTTTTACAGAGCAGGAGGACTAGGCGGCACAAAACACCTAGTCCCTGTAGTGATAATCTCCTGCTGATAAAACACTGATTTCAGCCCAAGTGACACATCACAGGAATCAGGGTATCAGCCTCTACCTGATGCTGCTCTCAGATTACATAGCAAAAAAACTGCTGACAGATTCTCTTTAAAGAATTTTTGGCTGCATAGGTGGTTTCGGCAAAGTGTAGTATTTTTTTTTGGGGGGTGGGGCGGGGGGGGATTACTTTGCAGTAAAGGTGAAAAAATGAGACGTCTGACTTTACTGCAAGACTGATCAGGAAATCTCCTGGTGGTTTTCCAGTCTGCGCAGGGTTCAGACTAATTTCCGACTGTCTGTACATTGGACGCCATTTGCAAACACTGATTTGTTGTTCTCCTCCATGAAAACATCACGGCTAATTGTCATGTAATTATCTCAGGTATATTTGGGAAAATGTTCATTTTCTGCACATTCTTATGTCGGGATTTGTCATTTTTGGCACATTTTGGATTCCTTATTAAATGGCCGGATAGTACAGCGTGATATTAGACGGTGAAATCCTTGCAGTTTTCCGCAGCCAGTAATAACATTTCACAACATTACACGGGCGCTGTAGTGGGAGCACATGTGAGATGCTTCTGTCTTGTGCCATAAAGGTGCGCTTGTTCCACCCCTATGTAGCTCTGGAATGTCTCTCCGTCCACGTTATGAAATCCAGTAGAGAAAGTTCCATAACAAGCCTGGCGAAACCCGTCCGGAATGTAGCGCACTCGTCCAGAGCGTGTAGACATGGATGATTTCATGTCAGACATTTTAAGAAATGCTTTATATCATTATCCTCCGTAAAGACGTATTCCAGACGAAACAAGAAAAAAAATCAAATCAAAGTGGTTTTCCGCGACTTTTTATATTGATAGCCTATCCTTAAGCGATGAATATCAGAATCCCAGCACCCCCATCGATCAATTTATAACAAGGTATACTTAGTCGTGTTTATCCTCCTTGTGTCATTAGCAGTACTGTATATATTGCATTTTTACTTTATCCTACTCCCTTGACATACATTGCCTATCAGTCACTTTTAAAGGTCCCCCCCATTTTCATAAATTGGTGTTGTCAGATAGTTCTTGGAAATACAAGCAATTTTGTAATTTACTGCTTGTTAAAATTTTCATCCGTTCTTGAGATATTAATACTTTTATTTTGTTTCACAGCTTGCAACCTTGGGAACCGACCACCGCTGCTAGACAGGGGAACATGCGCAGTACTTACAAGCTCTTTTCTATGAAGCTTGTAAGCACTGGTTTAAAGCTGGCCAGTATCGCTGGAGTACGCTGTTACTTCCTAATCCCAGCCTCAGCTTCAGCGCAGTGCTTACAAGCTAGACAGCATTGGTGGTCGGTCTCCTAGGCAACGAGCTGTAAACAAAAAATTGTAACATAGTAAGGCTGAAAAAAGACATTAGTCCATCCAGTTCAGCCTATAAAATTCTGTCAGAATAAATCCCCAGATCTACGTCCTTCTAAAGAACCTAACAATAACTGTAAGATACAATATTGTTTCGCTCCAGGAAGACAACCACCTCCTCAGGCAGGGAATTCCAGATTCTCACTGCCCTAACTGTGAAGAATCCTCTTCTATGTTGGTGGAAAAACCTTTTCTCCTCCAGACGCAGAGAATGCCCCCTTGTGGCCGTCACCTTCCTTGGTATAAACAGATCCTCGGAGAGATATTTGTATTGTCCCCATATATACTTATACATGGTTATTACATCGCCCCTCAGTCGTCTTTTTTCTAGACTAAATAATCCTAATTTTGCTAATCTCTCTGGGTATTGTAGTTCCCCCATTGTGAATATCTAAAGAACGACTTGAAATTTTCATAAGCAGTAAATTAAAAAAGTGCTGATTATCAATCTTTGGTAAGTGAAAATAACCCTTTAAATGCTTGCTACAGGTTCTGCATTGAAATTACTTTAGGATACTTTACTTTTTATAACATTACTTCCTTATGAGTCAATCAGCTGATCACTGGCTGTTTTTAGAAAAAGGCAAAATTTTAGATAAAAGCAAAATGAGTACGGTAAATTCTCCAGTAAGTAAATAAATAGCAGTTGTGCATGAAAACAACATAGGGTACTAAACTGACATTGTTATAATCAAAAAAATATAAAACCCATCCCACCATGCCAAGGTGACCCTATTAGGAACCGTTTTAACCTCTAGTATTAAAACATTACCATATGTCAAATTACCTAAATGTGAATAAGGGCCGAGAATGATCGAGACCCCGACTAATGGACGCCTTGCCATGGGAAGCTATATAAACGTAATATAGAGCTCAAAGAGAAGGGAGTCCACGCCCTTGAGGGTAAAAACCTTAAACAATAACCTAAACCCTTACTGCAGGGTATTTGCTCATTTTGTTTTTATCTTAAGTTTTGTCTGTTTAGTGGCCAGTGTGAACATGAGCCTACACGCTGCATACACACCAACTTATTTTCTAGTTTATTTCCTTAGGTTTTGTTTCAGGTTTTTGCACTCCATGCAAACAAGGATGTGACCTCCCTTTGCTTTGAGCTGGACATTACGTTTATATAGCTTCCCATAGATGGATGTCCGTTAGCTGGGGCCTCAGTCCTTTTCGGACCTTATTCATATTTATATCATTTGACATATGGTAAGGCTTTAATACTAGAGCTTAGGACCATCACAAAAAGGGTCACCTTGACGTGGTAGATTGGCTTTTACTTTTTATTTTTTATCAAAACAATGTCAACTACGTACCTTATGTTATTTTCCTGCACTATGGCTATTTATTTACTTACTGCAGGGTATTTGCTCATTTTATTTTTTATCTCAGGTTTTATCTCTTTAGTGGCCAGTGTGAACATGCACCTACACTCTGCATGTATACCAATTTATATTCCAGTTTATTTCCTTAGGTTTTTGTTTCAGGTTTTTGCACTCCGTGCAAACAAGGATGTGACCTCCCTTTTCTTTGAGCTGGACATTACGTTTATATAGCTTCCCATGGATGAATGTCCGTTAGCTGGGGCCTCTGACCTTTTCTGACCTTATTCACATTTATATCATTTGACATATGGTAAGGCTTTAATGCTAGAGCTTAGAATCATCCCAAAAAGGGTCACCTTGACGTGGTAGATTGACTTTTACTTTTTATTTTTTATCAAAACAATGTCAACTAAGTACCTTATGTTATTTTCCTGCACTATTGCTATTTATTTACTTACTGCAGGGTATTTTCTCATTTTATTTTTTATCTCAGGTTTTATCTCTTTAGTGGCCAGTGTGAACATGCGCCTACACGTTGCGCGCGCATACCAGCTTATATGCCAGTTCATTTCTTTAAGTTTTTGCTTTTTTTAGAAAAAGGTTTGACTTGTTTATCTTGCCATTACTTATACATAGGAAAAGTGTCGTCACTTGTGTCTTGAGTGACGTCATCAATACCGTGAGTCTAATGAATGTTAGTTTATCCGAAAAATGTGTGTAGGAAACAGGTATGCTTTCATCAGAAGCCTGGCATTGGCACGACAGCCGGCGGCATCAAGTGCGGTGAAATTCTGCCCCGCTGGTCCTACTGACTTTTCATTAGAGAATGAGACCAGAAATCCGTGCCACATCTGTTCCCAATCATGGTGCCGGGGCCGTCATTCCACTTTGGGGGCTTTTACGAGCATTCTTTGTGTCTCTTTTATTGTGTTCTAGTGTTCTGATCAAACGATTTTATTCACTAAGCCCAAGAAGCCTCTTGGTGTAATAATGCGGGGATATATAATACGCACGCAAGTACCTGTAAAAAAAAAACAAAAAACTGCGACATGTGAAACAAAGGAGACAAAAAAAACCCTGAAGGAAACGTTATTTTATTTTTCGTCCATAATTCCTCTTGTCACATGGAAACATGTGCAGCAGATTAAAAGAGTTTTAATTCTTTTGAAGAGTAAAACTTATTTGGAGAAAATATCAGAAGGGGAAAAAAAAATGCACAAAGGCTCTTATTAAATGGAAACTATGCCGCTGTCACGCTTTGATCTCTCCTGCGTCCATATTGTTCATGGTATGTGCCTGCAAGGTTTTATCTTCATTTGATCATATCAGATGGTCGGGGTAAAGCATATCGTGGAAACTGTGTCAACCAGATGTTGGGGCATATTAAGGTACTAAATTAAAAATTCATTTGTATCTCTGGAACTTATTTTACACGTTACATGTAGAATTATTCTACATAATAAGTGGTGTCACTTCGAAAAATTCTTTGCCACCAGAGCTGCACTCATAATTCTGCTGGCCACAGATTTGAAATCCAGATATTGATTGTTGGCTCATTATCTGTACAGAGCTTGTTATGAGCGACTGCAGGAGAGAAGTCTGGTTGGCTCAGAGCTCCCTTAAGAAAATGTCATCACTAAAATATTAGCGAGGTTGTCTGTTGTCTGTGGATGAGACTTCCCCTTTAAAGAAGACCTGGCACTTGTCTTAAATTTTATTTTTGTACCTGGTATAAATGCCGCTGTTCTCCTGAATCCAGCGATGTTTTTCTTTTGTTCCTGCGCCTCTCCGTTCCTGAGATATGGCCTGCTTTTTCCTGTGTATAGATCTAGTCTTGTTAGCCAAATGGGCGTCACCTTGAGGACCCTGCCCAGTTGGCTAAGGTGAAATGATTTAAATGCAGGTAAGAGAGGGCCGTATCTCAGGAACTGAAAGGCGCAGAAACAAAAGAAATACATTGAAGGACCTGTTACCTGCTAAAAAAAAAAATGTTTTACCTTGTTAAAATCCCTGAGCTCCCCTGATTTTGTTGCTTTTTTCTTTTTTGCACTGTGTTGCTCCATTACAAAGATATTCACAATTGTTGCATTAGGTGAAATCTCTGCTTCTAGTTCAACTGGGCGATTCTTCAGGATCTTCTCCCCTCCCTCCCAGACCCTGACAGTCACAGCTCGGCAGCTGATCCTGCAGACTAAAGCCCCCTTCTCACATAGCGAGATCGCTAGCCATATCGCTAAAGCGTCACCGATTTTGTGTCGCAGCAGCGATATCGCTAGCAATTTCGCTACATGTGACACGTACCTGCGACCGCCCCCCCCACTGGATATCGCTGATCGCGCTCGAATGTCCTGGGACTTTATTTCCTCGTTGGCGTCCCGCTGGTGCCGACTAGCGATGCATGGACGCAGGTGGAAGTCATCGTCATCGCTGCGGTTTGAGCGACCGCCGACGGGCTGCTGCGTTCGCTGGTGAGATCTGCCTGTTTGGCAGCTCCTTAGCGAACATTTAGCGATGCACCAGCGATCCTGACCGGGTCGTATCGTCGGGATCACTGGTGCATCGCTAAATGTAACAGAACCCTAACAGTCTCATGAGCTGCAGAGATTTGATTTTCAGTGTTTGGGAGGAAGGGTTGAAAATGCACGCACCCCACAGAAGAGTCTAAAGAAACGTCTAGTTGCACGACAAGCAGAGATTTCACATACTGCACTATAGAAGAAAGAAATGTGAATATCTCTGCAATGGAGCGACACAGCGCAAAACGGAAAAGAGCAGCAGAATCAGGGGGTCTCTGGGATTTTTATATATATACTTTTGAGCAAGCTGCAGGTCTTTTTTAAACAATGCATGTTTTTATCTCTCACTACTTCACAAACCCTATTTGTGAGTGAATACAATTTAGACACAGGCCTTCTTTGCCGGTCCAAACATACTTAACAGTGGACCTTTTTTTGAGATTTTTGGCCAGATAAAACACGCAGCCGTCAGTGCCGATTCATTCTTCACATTTGCTCTCCCTCCATACTTTTTTTGATTTACATAACCTCTGACTGACCTTGAAATGCAAGAGGCAAAATATCTCATTTCTCTTTAAAATGTTGATTGATATAAGTACACGGGAGGTTTAAATTTAGTCTGATCTGAAAATATGCATCTACGTCTCTACACCTTGACTTTTTTTTTTTCATGCAATTTTTGCTCTGACAAGTTCACCATTTTCTAGAACAAATGCCATGTGGTATTTAAATTCCAAAACAGCTTAAATTGCCTTTGGCAAGGAACAAAAAAAGAAAAAAAAAATCCTATCAGAAGAAACAGTATAGGGTTGTAATATTTTTTTTAAGGAGTGTCAAAAAGGCAATGGGAAAACACTGGATGACTTTTTAACCCTGTGGAGGTTTGCATACTGGATAAGGGGGAATTATAAACAATATTTGGGCTGTTAAAGGGAGTGTAACACTGTGCATGAGCCCTTGGAATTACGTTGCAATGGGAAATCGGACACGCCCCCGACCACTTCGGTTGACATTCATCTCAGCGATCCTTGATCCGGTATCCTAGACCGGTGAGTCTGAACATAGCCCTAATCAGTGTCAGACAACCTGACCCCTGGGGTCAGCAGCTGCAGTACCAAGATCTGCATAGGAGTGGTACCCGCAGCCTAGTCCGTCTCCACCATCAAGAGTTCCAGTGAACACCTGGTAGCCACTTAGCTAAGCCCCTTCCTAGGCAGGCACAGCCCTGTGGCACAATGGATCCACAAATCCACATGTGCCACTGTTGTGCGTAACATCACGTCTGGCCCTGACCTTTATGGTCAGCAGGGTCCTGTCTCTCCTGTAGAGTGTAAGCTCTTATGGTCAGAGGGGTCCTCTCGTATAGAGTGTAAGCTCCTATGGTCAGGGGGGTTCTCGCGCTCCTGTAGAGTGTAAGCTCTTATGGTCAGTGGGGTCCTCTCTCTCCTGTAGAGTGTAAGCTCTTATGGTCAGCGGGGTCCTCTCTCTCCTGTAGAGTGTAAGCTCTTATGGTCAGCAGGGTCCTCTATCTCTCCTGTAGAGTGTAAGCTCTAATGGTCAGCAGGGTCCTCTATCTCTCCTGTAGACTGTAAGCTCTTATGGTCAGCAGGGTCCTCTATCTCTCCTGTAGAGTGTAAGCTCTTATGGTCAGCAGGGTCCTCTCTCTCCTGTACTTTGTAAACTCTTATGGTCAGTGGGGTCCTCTCCTGTAGAGTGTAAGCTCTTATGGTCAGCGGGGTCCTCTCTCTCCTGTAGAGTGTAAGCTCTAATGGTCAGCAGGGTCCTCTATCTCTCCTGTAGACTGTAAGCTCTTATGGTCAGCAGGGTCCTCTATCTCTCCTGTAGAGTGTAAGCTCTTATGGTCAGCAGGGTCCTCTCTCTCCTGTACTTTGTAAACTCTTATGGTTAGTGGGGTCCTCTCTCTCTTGTACAGTGTAAGCTCTTATGGTCAGCAGGTCCTCTCTCTCCTGTAGAGTGTAAGCTCTTATGGTCAGTGGGGTCATCTCTCTCCTGTAGAGTGCAAGCTTTTATGGTCAGTGGGGTCCTCCTGTAGAGTGTAAGCTCTTATGATGAGTGGGGTCCTCTATCTCCTGTAGAGTGTAAGCTCTTATGGTCAGTGGGGTCCTCTCTCTCCTGTACTTTGCAAGCTCTTATGATCAGTGGGGTCCTCTCTCTCCTGTAGAGTGTAAGCTCTTATGGTCAGCGGGGTCCTCTCTCTCCTGTAGAGTGCAAGCTCTTATGGTCAGTGGGGTCCTCTCTCTCCTGTGGAGTGTAAGCACTTATGGTCAGTGGGGTCCTCTCTCTCCTGTAGAGTGCAAGCTCTTATGGTCAGTGGGGTCCTCTCTCCTGTAGAGTGTAATTTCTTATGATCAGTGGGGTCCTCTCTCTCCTGTAGAGTGTAAGCTCTTATGGTCAGCAGGATCCTCTCCTGTAGAGTGTACGCTCTTATGGTTAGCGGGGTCCACTCTCTCCTGTAGAGTGTAAGCTCTTATGGTCAGCAGGTTCCTCTCTCTCCTGTAGAGTGTAAGCTCTTATGGTCAGCAAGATTTTCTCTTCTCTCCACCACATGTATTTTCCATCATTGAAATTTGCACATTGAATTTTGGGGGAAAACTCTATAAAGTCGGCTAATTCGAATTCCAAGCAATTCTCTTATCTCTATCATGCACCTTAAGAAAAGAAGACGGGAAGAGAAGGGCTTTTGGCCAAAAGAGCAATTGAATAGTCCAAGGATCCCTCTGAGCAAAAAGCTGAATGGCATCATGACCATAGAAGAAATTACGGTAATTATACTTCATAGTTTTTAAATTTACTACATGCTCTGTCCACAAGGGAGGAGGCAAAATAAAGTATACAGACAGGAGAGCACGGGATCACAGCTGATTGTTTTTAAACGTGGTTTACCTCAAAGACATAATCATCTGTGATTCTGTGCTGTGATGTCTGTCTCCTCTCTTTTTCTTCCCCCCTGCCCAGGAACTGTGATATAATCAGATCATGGTCCTGTATGGTCGGACACGACCATTACACAGTACACAGCAGGGGCACATTTATAAGATTATCTCAGAGCAGGAACATTTTATTTAAACACATCCAATTGTAAAACTTATTATTTTTCCAAGATCTATTGATTAAAATGTTGATTAAAATTACCTTTGTTAATGGGAAAATCCCTTTAAATTTGGTTGCAAATTCATAGGTCAAACTTGTGTTGGTAAGAGCATGGTTCTGAAAACTGAAGCAGCTGTGACCTGGTAGGAAAACTGCAATGACTGGTCGTGTTTAGATGACTGTAGGATATCTTTTTTACTGAGTGATGGACGGCTGTGCAGTCACATACTCTACATGTATTGTTGTTGGGTTACAGATAGCATGGATAACATCATTAGCCTCACCTTAACCCTTTCGCGACATGTGCCGTAAATATACCGTGCAAGTCGGAAGCGGTTGTGTGGAGTTCGCTCACGCAGCGTTCCTGCCCCCATACTCGGCAAGCGATGGCTGACTATTGCAGCCAGGACCTGCCGCTAACAATCGAGGGTGGAAAGGTGCTCCTCCCGCAATTATTAACCTGTTAAATGATACTTTGAATCGCTGAGAGCTGCATTTAACATGCGACAAGGCTTCTATGCATTACTATCTTTTCCTTGCATTTTCTACTGGTGAGACGTGTGCCCTTTGGTGTCCATTCCTGCTTCCCACACATCCCATAGTGCTTTGCAGTAAGAGAGTTTTTCACAGCTGCTCCTACTCCCCTCTCACAGCACTAAGTGTCGCAGAATCACAGAGAGAGAGAAAGCAAGAGAGAAGCTGCAGCTACACCTCCCTCTCCCTTCTCATTGTATGCAGAATGGGAGGTTTCTGCACCTTTATATAGAAGCTACTGACAAAGAAATGGAGACTACACACTGCTAGTAGAATAGGAAGATACTGTATCTCTTGTTACTTTTTTGTTGATGATGTCCAAACTTAAAATTTAAAATAAAATTTGTACCTCCTGTCTTGTGAGGCCAAAATTAGAAACTGCAACACACTAGTAGTACACAAGCACACTCCGCTTTCCCAAGCACCAGACAAGTACACTGCTTGCATTTTGACATAAAAAGGGTAACACAACCAGTCTATACTTTCCCTCTTTGAGGTTGTGGGTATGTTTAGAGCAGCAAGGATGAAAAAACGAAGAAGGGAACAATACTTCCAAAGTTACAAAAAAAAAAAGTCCAAATAACAAAAAAACACACACATGGCAAAAGCCCTACAATAGTAAAAGGGATAAAATACAGAAATGTCTTAAAAGTTGGATTTGAGAGGCTTTCTGGCAATGGAGTCGCCATGGAAACTTGGGCAGATCTACATTTCACTTCGTTTCTCCTGGATCTGAAAAAGAGTGTCTCCTGGACAAGAGATTTTTATGGGTCTCATCAACACTGTCACGGGTTTACTACTACAGAGAGAGGAACCAGAAGACTGCAGTGACTAGAAGCACTTCACCTTCATATTAAACTATGCAGGTTTCTTTGAGCAGTCTAGGGGTTAATCTCAGTTGAGAGCTACTGGAAGCTTTCCTGCATTAAGGCTCTCACCTGTGCACTCTTAGCCACTCCCCTCTCCTATATAATCTGTGCCCTTGCTAGCACTCATTGTCAGAGAAAGATTATGCTGCATGGTTGGAGGTTGTTGGTTGTTATTTGAGAAGGCGTTTGGTGGATTTATCTGTAACTGTTGCTAGGTTTCCCCTCCTCCTACTTTGGTTTTACGCCATCCTCCAATCCAAGGTGCATTCCTCTGTTGTTTGTGTTAGTATATTTGTATATTGTTATTTTCCTTTATCCCTGTTTGTATTACCTTGTTAGTCTTGTTGGTGTACTACGGAACACTACTACTGCCCTTTTCCCTGGGTGGGGGAAGGGTATAGACTGAGGTCAGATTCAGGAGCCTAAGGCAAGGTTCGTGTCTTCACCATCAGAAGTAATCCGGGGAACAGGGAGAGCTAGGGCGCCCCTAGTGTTAGGGACAGGGAAGGAGCCCCTTGTCCCGGGATACCCGACAACAGAGACCTGACACCCCCCACACCCCTCTACCTGGTCAGTTGAGAGAAGCATAGACAATTCCCGTATATACTCGTGTATAAGCCGAGATTTTCAGCCCGTTTTTTGGGGCTGAAAGTCCCCCTCTCGGCTTATACACGGGTCATATACCTGGGGGTCGTCAGGGGAGGGGGAGCGGGGGTGTCAGAGATCATACTTACCAGTCCTGCCTTGGTTTCTGCATCCTCGCTCACTTCTCCACTGTCTCCCTTCCTATCTTCAGCGGTCATGTGGTGCCGCTCATTACCACTCATGAATATGCGCATATTAATGAGCGGTACCACGTGACCGCTGAAGACAGGAAGGGAAGGGAGACAGTCGGCTTATACACGGGTCGGCTTATACACGGGTCTATACCAGGGAAAATAAGTACAGGACATAATTCTAATTTAAGTCATATTTTCCCACAGCAGCCTGCTAGTGGAATAATATGACTGTCATATTTTTTAGCATACTTTCACCATCCTAGACACACCAAACATGACTATGCTCTATCCATAATTTGGGTTGACATTGCGTTTCTCTGCTTTGTCAAGTCTGAAAATCCTGACTCTTGGAACCACACATGTTCCGCGATCACAGATTATTATACTGTAAATATGGCAAGGAAACATTGCATTTCCATTGTGCCAGTGATGTCCCTGGTATGTACTGGAGACGTCCAGTCTACCTAGGGTCAACGGTCTTCCTCTGCATGTTAGCAGGAAACACACAAGGAGCGATTGACCTTGAGTCCCTATAGACTAGCTGACTCCTAGCTACATTAAGTTGACCATCACAATATTTTTTTTCTCTGGTGGGCTCAAAAAAGTAACCCATCTTGACACTACCTCCTCCTAGAACCTTGAGCTTTTGGGAGCCAGTCTAGTCAATGATTCTTCATTGTCTAGAAGATGTGAAGATGCGGCTTAATCTTTTAGCTGCATATATTTAAAAAAAAAAAAGTCTTTGCAAACATCAGACAATAATACATTTAAAACTGAGAAATCTATAAATAAAACTTCTCTATGTGTCACAGAAGCTCCGCCATGTCCTGTCCTCCTCCTCACTGTCCAGTGTATGGCAGCTGACTGCAGCAGGAGCCTCCCCCCTCTGCCTTCACAGGATTAGACCAAAATATATCTTCGCTCCAATTCTGCAGACTGATTGAATATTAACCGTAGCTGCCTTATGTATATATACAAGTGGGTGTAATATTCTTAAAAAGAAATAATCTTTTTGGGGGGTACTGGTTCTCATTATGGAGATCCAGCTTGTGTAGGGAGTCCTGGGAAAAAAAGATATGTAAATTAGGCCTTCTCCAGAAGGAAGCAGACTGACTCTCTAGTGCCACCTATAGGTAGGTACCCCGTAAGTCAATAAATCAGAGCTTTGTCAAGTGTTTTTAGATCGTATCATTAGTATGTCTCTCTCGTCTTCTCGTGTACGATATATGAATATTCTATACTAAATCAGCAGCACGGTGGCTCAGTGGTTAGCACTGCAGCCTTGCAGCGCTGGAGTCATGGGTTCGAATCCAACAACATCTGCAAGGAGTTTGTATGTTCTCCCCGTGTTTGCGTGGGTTTCCTCTGGGTACTCCAGTTTCCTCCCACATTCCAGAGACATACCGATAGGGAATTTAGATTGTGAGCCCCATCAGGGACAGTGATGATAATGTGTGCAAACTGTAAAGCGCTGCGGAATATGTTAGCGCTATATTAAAATAAAGATTATTATTATTATATTACTCCAAATATAATGATATACTAAGCCTTGAGCTTACATACCCTCCATCCCCTCTCCCGTTTTTCCCATAATGCCATTCCTCAAGAATGTAACCCCCTGCGAAGCTATCCACAGCTTCATAAATCTCACGATAAAGGGATATTTTCCGCAGCTTGGACACCTTATTGCAAAGTTCTTGAGATTCCAGACATTCCAATGTATTTACCAGCATGTTTGCCTTTAATGATGTAGTCATTGGAATTAACTACTGCCCTCATCGCTTCAGACTCATTTAGTAAAAGAGAGCAACCTCCCCGCCGACAGGTTAATGTAGTCACTACACATTCACCAACCGGAGGCGGATCAGGACCTCTCGACCGTGCGAAGAATGGCGAATATGTCAAGTCATGCACCGCACGCGTGTGACCTCCTGCAACTCTTTGCCTCATGGTAAAGTCAATGTGCTGCCGCTTTATGTCATGGCTCGGATACGTGAGATGATGTCATCACAGTATATAGTATATCACTTTTTTTTTTATAGTGGCCATTGCCAAAATAAAGTTTAGAAAGAATGAGAAACAAGTAGAAAAGAATCCCAGTAAAATAGTGACCAGATTCCAACCTTATTTTCCTGAAAAGTGGACCTTTAGTTTATATAGTTAATCATAGAGCCCCAGTAAAGTGGGGCCCCTATTCCAAGGCCTTATATGCCTAAAAAATGGATTTTTTTTTATGTGCATAGCTAATCATAGAGCCCCAGGTATGCGGTGACCCTACATCGGGGCCACTTTTGCCAAAACTTGACCTTAAATGTATGTAGTTAATTGAGGAGCCCCAGGAATGTGGTGACCCTATTCCAAAGCCTCCTTTGCCTGAAAAGTAGACTGTTAATGTATATAGTTAAAGGATAGATTCCCAGGAGAGCAGTGACCTTATACTAAGGCCTCCTTTGCCTGAAGATGGGCAATTATTGTACATAGTTCATGGGAGAGTCCCAGGAATGTGGAGACCCAATGCCAAGGCCTCTTTTGCCTGTATGATCGGCATCCCAATGCCAAGGCCTCTTTTGCCTGTATGATCGGCATCCCAATGCCAAGGCCTCTTTTGCCTGTATGATCGGCATCCCAATGCCAAGGCCTCTTTTGCCTGTATGATCGGCATCCCAATGCCAAGGCCTCTTTTGCCTGTATGATCGGCATCCCAATGCCAAGGCCTCTTTTGCCTGTATGATCGGCATTTAGATACTTAACAAGATGCTAAACCTATAGTTAAAATAGATCTACGTTAATAGATCTCTAGTGACTACAAGCTATTATTCTCGGTTATCACCTTATAACTTGCTATTGAGAGGCTAACTATAATGTTCTAACTGATAGGAAGGTGCAAACCCCACCTACCTCCATCATTACTATTGTACCCTAAATACCTCCAAAAACATTCATATTCACAGTTCATTTTATAACCGTCCCTTTTATATGGGTTATTAACTGGGTTACTGTCCCTTTAAAATTTTCCGCAGGCAAAAACAGTGCATGGAAACCAAAATATAAATGCTAAACCACTACTACGATCCTCGATACCACTTCTTCTTGCATAGATACATTGCACAAAAGAACAAAGACAAAAGGTGGAACCGGATATAAAAAATAGGTAAATATTTTTTTTTTATTATTATTATTATTAATTGATTATTTCCATAAATAAATTCTTTAATTCATTGAATATAAAAATTAAAACAATTTACAATTTATTCCAGTATTACATTTTGTCACCGAAACGTAAAAAGCTACATTTTAATTTTTCGATAAATTAAAAAAAAAAAAAAGGGATTTCGTAACTTCTGCTTTTCTTAAAGAATTGTCAGGTTGTGATAGCTGCCACAGATAAACGCTTCACTAAGCGCCATTAGGAAGGAATGTAGAGTCTCGTAATTGCATTCAAAACTTGTTTTTTTCCCCCCCAAATTTGGTCATTCAATAACTTTTTTTTTTTTGCAGGAACAATTCTTACTTTTAAATTCTAAAAGGACCAGAAGAATACTTTAAAGATAATTTACTAACAAAAGAAAAAAAACCAAAAACAAATATTATAATATTATTATTATTATCAATTGCTCCAAAAAAAGAAGCGACGTGTTTGCTCCACTACTATGAAGCTCTAATGATATCAGTCTGTTGTAATGAAGACCAGGTGGTGACACGCTTTATAAGTTCCTAGTGCCACATCGTGTCCAAAGATGGAATTGCAACATCTCCACAACAGAATATTCCTGTTAGTCTCAATTGTCTCTTGGCTGATTTTTTTATTTTTTTTTTTTAATTTTATATATTTTTTTTCTCCTTTAATCTCTGAATTTGTGGATGTCGTTGAATAGTCTGTAATAAGGGTAGGCTTCGTTGGTATGTGGACAGTTGTAGTTGCACCTACAGGACTGGATCATCATAACGTTCTTCGTAAAAGTTTCCCCATCTTCACACCTGAAGCGGATTTTGACAGTCCGTGTCTGTTGGGGGGTGCAGCATCTCCCGTCGACGCATGATCCACAGTATTTAGGCTTGTATTTCTTTACGCTGGAACAGCCGGCGTAGCTGTATCGGACTGGAGACGGAGACTTTTTGGTTTTCGTACATTTCTTTCCCTTCTGGAAATGAAATGATAAAATAATATTAGCAAAAAAAGAAAAGTAACGATACAATATCGGCAAAAGAAAAGCGAAAAGTAAGCCGGTGTGCATAAATATAAAAGTGCTTACCTTTAACTGTGAATAGCTCGTCTGCCCGCATGGCCGGACCTCGCAGATTCTCGTTTCTCGCACTAATCTGCAGTCTTTATTGTCATTGGTGACTCTCGTAGAGATGCCCGTCCCGCATGTCTTTGAGCATTGGGACCAAGATGTCGTTTGGACTATGCACTTCTGAGCCTCAAATACATGGGCTTGGTGATTGGAGCCAAAGGCTGGGAGGAAAAGTAATGGAAAAAGTTAGTATACCCAAGGTTGACGTACGCCATGGCGTCTCATCTGCTTAGTCTACAGAAGTTGAAGAAGTTTAAGAAAACTTACCGGGTAGCATCTTATGTCCTCCCTTCACAATGGGGACAAATTCGTTTTTGCTCGTTTGGTCTCCTTCATTATCCATGCCGAAATCTTTGCTTAAGAAATCTTCCAGATCGTCCATTGTGTCCTTGGTGTCATCGCACACCCATTCTTCACAACACTGCCCGGGCACCTTCACAAGTCTTGGATTTGGGCATCCCAGGTTTGGAAGGGAGAGTTCTTGAGGGCATAAGGGAAGGCAGCCGACAGCCCCGTCTATACATGTGCACTGGTGCTTGCAGTTTGGTTGGAAACTTTCTCCATTCTGGTAAATTCTGGAGTTGTATTCGCAAGGTCTTCCTTCAGACTTGGCTGCAGAAAGAAACAAGAAGACGTTAGGACTTGAGTGTAGCCAACGCAAGTCTTAAATCGGGAGAAGAAGGGGGGGGGGGGGGAAGGATCAGAAGTCACAATTTATTTTCCTGCTCATTTTCCTAAAGCCAGACAATGAATTGCATTCCAGACTGCTGAAATCACGAGCCTTTCTGCCAAACGAGCATCAATAAAGCATATCCATACAAGGGCAGAGATTCCCTGAACTCCTTAACTAAAGCAACCAGTAAGAACCTGCTCCCCCTGCAGCCTCACCGGGGACAAGTAAAAGAAAAAGAAAAGGGAAAAAAAAGCCATCTTACCTCTGCAGATGCCCTTGGTGGCTCTTGGACTGGCACCGAAGTTGCACTCCAGTCCTTTGGTGTGGTCGCAAGGTTGGCTTTTGCTACAGTCTTCATTGAGTTGCTTGGCGCACACTTTGCAGCATCCACAACTGTCAAGGACCAAACCAACTCCTGGTGCACATTTGGGCACCTCCATGGGACATTGGCATATCGCTGGGCATGATGAAAATGCCTGGAAAGAAGACAAGGTATATTATAAACTATCCTATAAAGCACATGGACAGAGCAAGCATGACATGTATCAGTTGACAGGTAGAATGCAATAAAAAGTAACTTACCAGGTCTACAAATCCAGAAAGGATGGCCACAACCACTAGATGGGTCATTCGTAGGCAAGGCATGGTTCCTCAAAAATTAAGATATTGGATTGAAGCTTCTTAATTGGTCTGTTAATCTTTCCGTGCTCCACCGGTTCCAATGCCTGTGCTATTCTGGTCCCGGTACCTGTGCTCTCGCTAACTGGTCTGTGCTATACTGGTCCCAGTTCGGTGCTGTCTGTACCAGTCTCAGTGCTCAGTACTGTGCTTTGCTTGTTGCCTCGGCTTTCTGAGCTGCTTCAGGCTCTGTGTCTCTTATATAGGAGACAGCGTGACGTCACCACCGCTTCCAGAGCTTCACATTCAAAAAAACATCCCAGGAATGCGGCTGGGCTCAAACTCTGGCCAAGACCCTCCCCGTCTAATGGAGCCTGGCTGAGTCTCCCAAGGAGGGAGAGAAGGGGGAGAGCAGCCTGAGACACAGGAAAGGCTCCCAGTCTGGCATTAGGAGGAGGGAATTAGGAATGGGACCTAATCATACTGTTCAAATACACTGGAGGAAATGAGGGATCAATATCATATACTGCCCCTTATAAACCCCCAAATCCGCCCCTGTCTCTTTTCACTTCTTGTCTTTCCATGCAGACATATTATTGTATGCATAATATCCTTCCCTGGCTCACAAGTCCTTTTGGCTTCTAAATTTATTAGCCGGTTCACCTTGTATATTTTTATGTGTTTAGTGCGTTGGAATGTTTTACTTGTGTTTTATGTCATATTGTTCCGTAAAGTCTGCAGACATTTTAACGCCTGTGTGTTAAGACATTTAAAAAGTTTTCTTGCAGCAGATATAAGATTTTAGGGGTACATAAGTATTAGGTAATGTGGAGTAATGATGCAGGACATTATCAAGCGTTAAAATAATGACATCGATATACTGGAGTTCCTCAGTTATGTTGCCATTATCGGGGACCACGGTGCAAAAGAGGGAACTAAGGTGGTTTTGCTTACTCCTTGACTCTAAGATCAATGCACCACCAAGAACCTTGCTTTGTATTGATGAGGAGTAAGTACTCCAAAACAGCGATTCATTTTTATGTGTCTAACTAATAATTTTACTAATCTTATTAGTTATGTGGCAAAGCTCATTAAAAGGTTGGACGTTGACTTATAGGAAACTATCTCCAGTAGGTGGCAGTAGAGAATATCTTCCTTCATTCCCTCCTTCCATCCTTGTTTCTTCCCTTCCTTCATTCCTTCATCCCATCTTCCCTACCTTCGCCCCTGCCTTCCTCCCTTTGTTCCTTCCTTCTTTTGTCCCTCCCTTTCTTTGTCCCTCCCTCCCTTCTTTCCTTTTCCTCCCTCCATCCCTTCCTCTTTCCCTTTTTTCCTTCCTTCGTCCCTCCCACTCTTTGTACCTCCCTTCCTCCCTCCTTTCCTTTGTCCCTCCCTCCATCCCTTTCCTCTATCCCATTCTTGCTTGCTTCCTTTGTTCCTCCTTTACTTCTTTCCTTCCTCCCACCCTCTCTTCGTCCCTTCTTCTTTCCTCCCTCCCTTCCTAACTCCCTCCCTTTTCTTGTTCCTCCCCTCCTTCCTCTCTCTCATTCTTCCTTCCTTCGTCCCTCCCTCCCTTCTTTCCTTCCTCCCTCCCTCCCTTCGTCTCTTCCTCCCTCCCTTCGTCTCTTCCTCCCTCCCTTCGTCCCTCCCTCCATCCCTTTCCTCTATCCCATTCTTGCTTGCTTCCTTTGTTCCTCCTTTACTTCTTTCCTTCCTCACACCCTCTCTTCGTCCCTCCATCTTTCGTCCCTCCATCTTTCCTCCCTCCCTTCTTTCGTCCCTCACTTCGTCCCTCCCTTTTCTTGTTCCTCCCCTCCTTCCTCTCTCTCATTCTTCCTTCCTTCGTCCCTCCCTCCCTTCTTTCCTTCCTCCCTCCCTCTCTTCGTCCTTCCTTCCTTTCCTCCCTTCCTAACTCCCTCCCTTCGTCTCTTCCTCCCTCCCTTCGTCTCTCCCTCTCTCTTTTTTTTTCCTCCATCCCTCCGTTCCTCCCACCCTCTATTCGTCCCTCCTGCCTTTCCCCCTCCCTTCCTAACTCCCTTCACCTCTCCATCTCTCCCTTTTTTCCTTCCTCCCTTCGTCCCTCCCTCTCTTCCTTCCTCATATTTTCATATATTATATCCAGAGTACCCCTTTAAACTAGGCCTGATTTACCCTATTTTGACCACGGGGAAAGCAACCATTGACCCTGTTACTACCACCGCAACCAAAATATTTTCCAGACTATACTTTGTATCTCTAACAGAATGGAAATGATCATACCTAACTTATATTTCCTATTTGTGGTAAACATATATTTAAAGGGGTCTTCTATTAGGAAAACGCAACTACCTTCTTTTTTCAGAAGCAAGGCCACCTCTGACCATAGGTTGTGTGGGTTGTTGCAGCTCAGCTCTATTCGCTTTATTTGAGCTAAGCTGTAATACCAAACACAACCAGTAGTCATTGGTGGAGATATTTCTGAAAGAAGCAGCCATATTTTTCTCTTTCTGGACAACCTTTTTAATCTCAATAACCTCTTCTTCTACTTAATTTATTGGTATAACTTAGATTTAATTCTTGAAGTTTTAAAAAACAATCCCATGCCAATTTCTGGCTCTGCCATAACAAGTAAATCTAGAGAATAACAGTATTCTATTATTGTCCTCTTTGATGCACCGATCCCACTATCGAAATCCCTATTGGTTAATTGGAATCTATCGTGAAAACTAATATTAGCTGTTCAATTTTCCTGCAGTGCCTCCACAGGAGAAATAAAGTATTACACAGATCTTAATTAAACCATTGGTCAGTCTGCGATATGTTGGGTCTTCCAGTGTGAGAGAAACTCTGTAACTTCTCTCCAATCTACCTACTAGATGGTGGGTCACCTCTATTAATTCAGGATTTTGTAATGGACAAAGCAAAGGAGGTAACTAAGTTTTGGCCACAAATTAACTCACTTCTTGGTAGTTTTTTATTATACACATAGGCATTAGATTATTGTCGCCCAGATTCACGATTTCGGCAGGATCAGCTGGCCATCTAATGTAAGATAGGGCCTGAAAGATGATGCTAGGATAAAGAAGGTCCAGAAGAAAAGCTGACACTTTAATAAATATGTATTTTTTAATTGGTGTAAATGGCGCTGTTTTCCTGATTCTGGCGCTGTTTTTCTTTTTTTCCTGCGCCTCTCCATTCCTGAGATATAGCCCTCTCTTCTCTATATAGAAATCGTGTCTTGTTAGGCAAGTGGGCATGGTCCTCAAGAACACGCCCACAAAGAAGAGTTGAGGAATACGACCACTTGGCTAAAAAGACCAGATTTCTATGCAGGGAAGAGAGGGTCATATCTCAGGAATGGAGAGGAGTAGAAACAAAAGAAAAAAAGCATCGGATTCAGGAGGACAGCGGTATTTACATCAAGTAAAAACAATTGAACATTTAAGACAAGTAAAATTTCACCTTTAAGTGTTTGAAACATTGTGTTAATACAGACAGGGCCGGCCCGAGAGATTACGGCGCTCTAGGCGAAACTATTTTGTTGCGCCCCTACTATTCTTGGCAGTAGATGAAAACTTGGGATATAAATTTAGGAGCAAAATAAACCACAACAACAATGATTAATTAACTCTCTCCTAAGGGTACGTGCACACGCTACGGATTCCGCCTCGTTTCCGCAGCGGTTTTGGCCGCTGCGGACCCGCAGCAGTTTTAGCTGCGGTGTACAGTACCATTCAAATGAATGGGAAAAAAAACCCGCTGTGCCGACGCTGCCGAAAAATCCGCGCGGATTTGCTGCGGTTTTAAATCCGCAGAAAGAATTGCATGTCAATTCTTTCTGCGGAAACCGCTGCGGGTTCCTATCTCCACCATTGTGGAGATAGTGAATCCGCAGGACCAAACCGCAGGCAAAACCGCAGATAATCCGCAGGTCTTTTGACCTGCGGATTATCTGCGGTTTTTGCAAAATCCGTGCGGATTAATCCGCAGCGGATTCCGCAGCGTGTGCACGTACCCTTACTCTTTAATCTTCTGAGAAGTTGTATTGGACAAATATATACAAAGTAATCAATAACACAAAACAAAAACGACCGTAGGTAATTAAAATTTTTGTTTCCTTGCCTTTTTTTTTTTAAAAGGATGACAACTTAAGGCCCTTTTACATTTAGCGATGCACCAGCGATCCGACGAGCGATTGACCCGGTCAGGATCGCTGGTGCATCGCTAAATGATCGCTAGTGAGCTTTCACACAGAAAGATCTCACAGCGATGCAGCAGCGACGCAGCGCACGATACTCACCTTTCACACACAGCGATCCTGACGTCCTCCCGCCCGCGTCCAGCGTCGCTCGTCTCACACAGCAGGAAGCCCAGCAGGAAGCGCCCGACGAGAAATGGAGCCGCCCGATCTCGCGCGATGACCGACAGACAGCGGGGGAGCCGGTCTGAGGTAAGTATCACACATAGCGATATCGCTAGCAATATCGCTATAATGTCACAAAACCAGTGACATTTTAGCGATATTGCTAGCGATATCGCTTAGTGTAAAACCCCCTTAAGTCACCGAGATTAATTTGTTTAGCAACTTCAGATTCTATCGAAATTGTTGCCAACCCAACCAACCTCTCTTGCGTCATATTTGCCCTTAAATATGTACACTTTTCTTTCCATCCCTAAAACTTTTTGCCTTTTGAAAAGATTTTTTATAATTTTTTCTCTGGCGCCCCCTTTGAGTCGACGCCCTAGGCGGCCGCCTAGTTCGCCTATACGTTCGGGCCGGCCCTGAATACAGATTTGACCAAAAAGAAACAAAAAAAAAAAACGACAATATCGTGCAGCATATGCCGGCCAATTACAGCTCTGGGTACCACACTTGATGAGCTAGGGTCAAGGCGTATCCCATTATCATAAATTGCTCCTGTCTCTAGACAGTGACTATCGGAAGGAGATGTAGGAAATTACTGAGAACTCTGCACATGGATGGTGGCGCACGTCAGACTTGTGGTTTCCAAAAACAATTTATTAGAGCGGGTCTGCTTGTAACCACTCAGTGAGGAGATTCCACAATGTTAGAACTCAGATACTATCTTATGGGCTTGTGTATGACCGAAGGGCATTGGAGGCAGTCTCCATCCGCCAGACTAAGGTGCTTGCAAATATGCCAGTGTTTCCTTTCTTGGTTCTCAACATTTAGGGGGTACAATGGGTTTCTTAGTCTTGGAGGGGAAGAGGTATTTGTGCAGCAGGCTGGAGAGATTCTGTACTAAGTATTTCCAGATGTGGAATCACATCCAGACGTAACAATATTTCCATATTTGGAAGAGCTGGAGTTCTGCGTTTTTCGCATTTTTCTGCCCCTGTTATCCAACCACAAAACATTCTTGACAGTTTTAGATGCTGTTAAATATAGACTCGCCTTGTGTTCCAGGCGCAGGAAATTCACTGGAATTCCTCATTCTTCACGCAATGTGTCTATCATGATAGGTTTGAAAATAGACTTTTACAACAATCCAACTGTCCTCATGGGCTGCAGATCTGAAGAAGAAAAAAAAAGGCATAAGGATCCAGACTCCTTCCCCACAGCATGAAATAAGTCACATACCAGAGATATCTACTACCATCAGATTGCTTGCAATTTTGGGTTTCATCACCGAGTCAGCGTAGTAGACAGGATTGTTTCCTAGCCAGCTACACATTAACCAAAACCTCCACCCAGAACCCACTCAGACAGGACTCCACTCCCTTTATTAACCTGTAGCTGGGGAAGGATGTGAGTGTAAAGCACACGAGACACATCAAGTCTGATAGGGGTCTAGTGACCTATATGGGCTACCAGTCTACTTCTGGACCTTGGCATTTGGAAGAAGGGTAAGTCTTCCCTCACTTCCTCTTTCCACTATTCTGGCAGATGTTCTCCATACACATTGTGCGGACTTGCTGGCAATCTATTAACCCTTTATTGCGATGGTTTTCTCCTATGCTAATACCCGAGACTGGCTTTATACCCCGCACCTCATGACAGTTGCCTCCTAACCTTGTCTCCTAACCCTACCTATGCCTTGTGCCAGCAGTTCATTAAAACCACACTTTTGGCTAGAAGAATCTCCATATAACTTGCATTTTAAGGAAGTGGACTCCAAACTTCATGCCCTATGCAAGCAAATCCTTAACCCTACACTTTTTTTGCTAGAAGAAGCCTTATACACTTCACATCTTAAGGTAGAGGTTTTCTAACCTTATACTCTTAACCTGGTACTATTTCCTAGAAGAAGTCTTATACACCTTAAGGTAGAGGTCTCCTAACCCTATACCCTTAACCCTGCACCTTTTGCTAGAAGAAGCCTCATACATCTCACATCTTAAGATCTTGTAACTTTACACCCATACCCCCTGCACCTTTTCCTAGAAGAAACCTCATACATCTCACATCTTAAGGTCTTCTAACACTATACCCTTAACTCTGCATACCATTAACCCTACATCTTTTGCTAGAACAAACTTCTTTCTCCTTAAGCTTCTTAAATCTTACGGTAAACGTTTCCCAACTTTATATCTTATCCAAGAAAACATCTTATGGTAGGAGAAGCCTCATGTACCGTAGGTTCCTAGTCTTATGGACCTGCTGGCCAAGTAGTCTTCTGCCATTGGACCTCACGCTAGTAGATGTCTCCCAACTCCAAACCTGGTAGTCTAAACATTTTGTCCCACCATACTTTCTATCAAGACTTCTCCATCGTTCTCTCGAGCCTTTGTTTCTATTGTTCGGACGCTCTCGTAGACCCATCCATTATAACGAAGTTCTGATTTACTGACAGGTAAACTGAAGCTGAGGAACTGTGCAGAATCCGCTCAAGGCAACATGTAGCTTCTGGAATGGAAAGAAAACTTGACCTTTCTTATTGTGCAAGGAATTTAGAGAAATATCAGACATCTAGGTGCGAAAGAATGTGGGAGTCACTGGATGCCCTGAAGGTGGCCCTGGATGCGGCAGGTAAGTGCACGGTGGGGTTCTACTCCTGGACACATCTGCTCAGTACTGGGTTTATACCGTGGGGCAACGTCTATGTGTAGATGGATGTATACTGTTTGCATACAGTATGTGTGGGTTGAGCGGATGTACATTTTATCGCACACACAAGGGACTGTATAAAAATGTCCTCAGCTGAAAGCGAGGGTTAAGAGGGGATTCCGCCCCCACCTTTCACATTTCCTCTTGCATGTTAATTACATAAAGGGGTTCCCTCGGCAAGTACTTAACTCCTTATCTGCCAGTAAGTCACAGCGCAACCGGAGTGTTCTTCGACAACAGTGTCGTTAGCGTTTCCATACTGAGGTTACATTCACACTGAGTTTTTTTGGGGAGGTAAAAAATGTTTACGTGTCATTCAAAACAAAATCCATTTTAGGAAATATTGCCCTTTAAGTTTTTTTTCATGGTGTTTTTGGAAGCTTTTTTTTTTTTTTTAGATGTTTATGTGTAGTCTTTTGGTCACGTTTAGAGTGGATTCCATGAGGAATTTGCCTTAAATCAGTGAAGTGCTACTTTTTCTTTTTTTAAATAGTGAAGTTTACCTTGAAAAACTAAAAATGCTAAAAAAAAACAAAAAAAAACCCTTGCCGTATGAACGCTAAAGTGGATTGAAATGAATGGGAAGGATAATCCAATTGCATTTGAAGCTGCTGTCGATGAGGATTTGAAGATCAGATTCAAAATTCCTCCCCAAAAGAACATGTCCTGGGGCTCTGTACATACTTTTTATTTTTATCAGAGGTTTATATTGTATACCTTGGATATAAGGCTGCCGTATGTCACTGTATGAGATGTGATTAGAGTCTTAATGAAATGAATACAGATCGGATTAAGGCTGTGTGCACACGCTGCGGATTCCGCTGCGTTTCCGCAGCGGTTTTGGCCGCTGCGGACACGCAGCAGTTTTAGCTGCGGTGTACAGTACCATTCATTTGAATGGAAAAAAAAAACCGCTGTGCCGACGCTGCGGAAAAAACCGCGCGGATTTGCTGCGGTTTTGAATCCGCAGAAAGAATTGCATGTCAATTCTTTCTGCGGAAACCGCTGCGGGTTCCTATCTCCACCATTGTGGAGATAGTGAATCCGCAGGACCAAACCGCAGGCAAAACCGCAGATAATCCGCAGGTCTTTGGACCTGCGGATTATCTGCGGTTTTTGCAAAATCCGTGCGGATTAATCCGCAGCGGATTCCGCAGCGTGTGCACGTACCCTAAAGAGGTTATCTGGGTTTTCATAATTAAATGCTATTCTTTGTGTAATGAAAAGTTTTACAAAAAGTTTACCAATAAACTTTTTGTACCAATTCTTCGCTTTTGTTTTACATTTTTTTGCTGCTATTGCATAGGAAGGAACCTTATTTTATTTACTTATTTATTTAATTTTTACTCCCAGCGGATTAAAATCTGTTCAGCTTATGTGACGGACCCGCAGGTATGTCTCTACCAAAGCTTGTAGATCCATACTCCCCCAAAGACATGCAGCAGTAATTGCAGTGAAAGGTGGTCCTACAAAATATTGACTGAATATAAATGCACGTCACTATTTTCAGATTTACATTTTTTAAATATTTAAAAAACCCAGTATCATTTCCTTTACACGTCATAAAGATTTGCTACTTTGTGTAGGAAAATCACATAACATCCAAATAAAATACATTTAATTTTGTGGGTGTTACGTCAAAAAAAATGTAGAAAAGTTGACAGTTCATGAATATTCTTTCAAGGCACTGTGCGTAATTTTGTTTCACCTGGTATAAATGCTGCCGTTCTCCTGAATCCGGCGCTGTTTTTCTTTTGTTCCTGTTCCTCTCCGTTCCTGAGATACGACCCCTTCTTCCGTGTAGATAAACTACTCATTTTAGCCAACTGGGGATGGTCTTTAAGAAACCTCCCACAGATAAATGATGAAGACCACGCCCACTTGGCTTACTAGTCTATTTTTATATGCAGGAAAAAAGTGGCCAAATCTCAGGAATGGAGAGGAACAGAAGCAAAAGAAAAACGGCGCCGGATTCAGGAGAACAGCGACATTAACACCAGGTAAAAAAAAAAAAAAAAAAAATTATGGCAGGAGCATAGTTTCTAGGTTCTGTTAAAGAAACAAGAAAACAGATCTGCAACAATCTATAATCGGGCCCATTAGTTTTCCATTGTTAAAAAAAACAACTTTTTTTCTGATATAAATGATGGCACTGTTGTCAATGCCTCCTGACTGACGTTCTGGCTCAAGTGTGAACCCCGCCTTAGGAGAACCTAGGTCCAAAAAACCCAACCCACCACACAACTTACATGTAAAATCAAGACCCAGCATGGGGTCATACTTCTCCACGGGTTGTCAGGACTTTATGCAATTGAGATGATTCCAGCATTTCATCTCTATGGGGTCAGCACCTTATTAGGAATGCAGTTTATAAAAAGTGGTTGTCATTATTGGGGCATATGAATATCATATACCGGACCCCTCCACTCAAGAGAGTCTCCCCGGTAATAGCCAAAGGAGCAGCGATAATGGATGAACAACTGGAGCTTTTGTAGAATTAACAGCTGACCAAAAGGGATTTTTTTTATGTCGGACCTGAAAGTTCTTCTAAAGTGGGAGCAAATTGATTTGGAGGAGCCAATCCATCGGCCACATCATTAATTTGAGGCCACCGGGCAAGAGGGCTGTGAACTGCCCCTTACTTGATGGCATCCATGGCTCTTCTGTTGATTATCCAGCCTGGTTAGACATCACATTTGCATTGAAGTCAGGAAAGAGGCGGCTCTTAGACCTTTCGCTTGGCGGCCTCAGAAGTGACGGATGGACCTGGGGCTCTGAATTGACTCGCACCAACTCTACTGGCCATACATCGTAGACACGTTAGACAAATGAACAATTTCTCCCGATCTCCCCATACGTATGCATGCTCAATTCAGAGAAGTGTACCTTTGTTCTCAATGCAAGAGGGGAATAAGCTGGTACCAGACTCCTCTTATCTTCCATGAAAACAAAGGATTGGGACATTTTGAAACCATTCTAGTTGCATCATATCGGACTAATGACACCTCCATAATGAAAAAACCCTACAGAATAGTTAAAAATGCCCCCTGACGAAGCTTGAGTGAAACGCGCGTTGGGGCTGTGTAGGGAACACTAGACTATCATTTGACTGCCCAGACATCATCTGATGTAAGTACTTTGCCTACTTCTTATACACTTTCTTGGCTATTTTGCACATTCTATGTTACACAGTTACAGCTCTGAGTTGTAGGCTGACATACCAGGGTCCAGGTACTTTTTTGCATGTTTTTTTGCCATGTATATTTACATTGTGGTCTAGTGTTATCCCCTATTTTTGATACTCTGTCTTACTTTATATGTTAAACTTTTATGTGTGGTTTTAATAGTTTCAACAAACAGTATATTTTATGAGACCTATGTAGCACCTTATTTTTTGTTGGTATATGATTTTGGTTATGGTGCGTCTCCGTATATAATATAATTTCTTCTCACTCCAGTTTATTGACAATTATTGATCGAGAACAATGTAACCTTTAGGGCTGATTTGTTTTGTGGGTTTTTTTAGGGTCAGAATCACAGATTTCGCTCATTTTCGGGATATACTTTTGAATGGCTTTTGTTTCATTGTTGGACGGAATTCTAAGAATAATCAAACGAACATTCCAATTCCGGAATTGTGTCCGATCACTATGGGGTTAACGGTTCCTCTTCTGTTCTGGTCAGACCATGAGAGGGACATTCCACCCGTGACATCACCTCCCGCCCGTTCAGCAGTGATCCATATTTGGTAGGACCCTTGTGTGCGTCATTGCTGGTTCTCCAGAGGGAGGTCGGTATCGCTCGTGGCATACCTCATGTCTTATGTAGTGGAATCCCTCCAAGGCTGCGAGACGCGGTGGGGGGAGGGCGGACGACTTGTGCTTTCTTTTCTTGTGTTTACCTCATTTCAGAATTGTAATGAGGTGGAAATAATTACATCATTCATTTTTCCATTTCAAGTAAAAAAAAAAAAATAAAAATTCGGATGGTTTCAGCATGTTCCAGAGGACGTAAAATGATTTATCATATTTAGCATTCTGGGTGCCTGCGTATACAATCAACCCCCTTCACTGAGCCGGCCGTGTATATAAATAAACGCCTCTATACATTTCATGGTTCGCTATATGGAAAGGAATGTGTTTAATCAAAACGGTGCCCTAGGAATAAAACATCGGGTCCAGATTCCGAGCGTGAGTCAACGACTTCTGCCCTATAAACATGGCCGAGGTGACGCCCCCGTGAGCCGGAAGCGGGCGCAGGACGCCTATTCTGCGGACCCTGCCGTTGTCATCATTGCCTTTGTTTAATCAGGTTATGTCATGGGGATCATATCGAGCCCTGGGTGTTCTCGAAGATATTCAAAGTTTGAGGTCATGACAGCCCATATGTTGTTGCAATTCATTGTAAAGGATCGCTTCCCTCATTTTTTCCATGTACTTTATGTTCTTTTTATTTTTATCTCCTCATTCACTTTCCATATGTTCTGTGTTTTTTTTTTTCTTTTTCTCTAAATTATACTTCTCTTCGCATATTTAAAGTGCAGCTATTATCATCAGAAAATGACATCGTTTAAATCAGACTTTTGTATTTTGTTTTAAACCTTTGATCATTTTCTTCTACATACCACAATATATTAAAAAAAAAATAGAAATCATGCAATTCTCACTCTGGCCACTGGGACTTATTTTTTGACACTAACTTTCTGTTGTTGCAGGAAACAACACATGTACATTAACAGCAATGAACAGACTCCGATCCTATCTTTGGCATTGAAGCATCTTATGAGCGTGTGCAAAGATCATGATGGAGGGAGGGGAGCAGGATCAGGAGTGATTGTTGGATACTGTGGTCCCTGAGGTTTTCGGTTGATTGCCCTCGGCTCCCGCTCCGGGATGTAGCTGGGGTAGCCGGTAGCCAACCAAGCAGCAGCCATTTGTAATATTAGAGTCCTGTCTTTGGTGAGAGCGCTGCCGGCTGATTTTCAAAAGGGGGACGATTTCCACCAAACAAAATTCTTTAAAAGGCGGCGGAGATCGTTGGCTAAAGCAAAATTTTGGTGGGACAGCATCCAATTTCTGTAACTTGACTCCCCCCCCTAACCTCCAATTCCAGCCATTTCTAGCAAGGTCAGCTGCACATACAATTGGTCCTCTCTAGTAAAGTCTATGAAAAGTATTAGGGGACATAGAAAAAACCCCCAAAAATATTTTTTAACCCTGGAAAAATGGAGAACAGACAAAGCACTCCAGTTTATAGCCATCCCTGTACGAAAAGTATGAAGGCAGTGTTCACCTCCCCACTTATTTTCTTCTGGATAGAATAATTGATCGCTGTTCAGGAAGGGCTTATGAGTCCAGTGGGCGGTCCTAACCAGTTATTGACAGTTATGGAAGTAGGACAGCCCACTGGACTCCCAGCGCAGCAATGAGCAGAGATTTACATCAGTGCATTCAAAAGTAATACTGAATCTTTTCCCACAAATCCTGAAGACACGTTCTTACATTCTGTATGCCCGAATCTTAAAAATATAATTCTAGACTTTTTTTCTCACTGTCGCCCAGTGATTTCATAGGGTGAAGTTTTATGAATATTTGCTTTGGCTAAAAAAAATGGCTGCCTGTGTGCGTCAAGAACAGGTTAAATATAAGTGACATTTACATCATCAGAGCCTTCATCCTGTCTGAAGGATCACTTGTGCCTTTTTTTTTTTTTTTTTTTTTAGCAGATTATCACTAATTTCCAGGGACAGGCCCAGGTTTTGCCACTGAAAATATTTTTGGCTCTGGAAATGACCTTATTTTTCCTATATTGACCAGTTGCTATGAACGAGCCCTCCTATCCTGAAGATTACGAGGAATTCTCACTGAATACTTCTTTGTTTGACAAACAGTACGGTTCTTGTATATATGCTAAACTTTCTAAACTACCAAATAATTAGAGATGAATCTTTTGAAATTCGAAATCAACATTTTCACAAGTCCGACAAAGCCTCCATTTGCCCTGAAACCATGTAACACCCTCAAGTCTCCTAGGACTGAATTGAACACTTTTCAAGCTCTTCAATGCTATCACTCACTATCTGTATATTTTGGTCAGTGTCTTATGGCTTTCCTTTCCTATCGCTATGGCTAAGTTATGAGCTATGATTTCCTTTCACTATCCAGACTCACTGCAAACTGCCTACTGCATTCTTTGTCTCAGCTTTTTATATTGGCTATGATAATCCTTCCTGATTGTTTGCTGCATTCCCTGCCTCTGCATTCATACTGGCTATGATAGTCCCTCCTGAATGGCTGCTACATTCCTTTCCTCTGCTTTTATACAGGCTATGATAGTACCTCCTAATTGGCTGCTGCATTCCTTGGCTCGACTTTTATACAGGCTATGATAGTCTTTCTTGATTGGCTGCTGCATTCCTTGGCTCTGCTTTTATACAGGCTATGATAGTCCCTCCTGATTGGGTGCTGCATTCCTTGGCTTTTAAACAGGCTATGATAGTCCCTCCCGATTGGCTGCTGCATTCCTCGCCTCGGCTTTTATACTGGCTATGATAGTCCCTCCTGATTGTTTGCTGCATTCCCTGCCTCGGCATTCATATTGGCTATGATAGTCCCTCCTGAGTGGCTGCTGCATTCCTTTCCTCTGCTTTTATACAGGCTATGATAGTACCTACTAATTGGCTGCTGCATTCCTCTTTTATACAGGCTATTATAGTCTTTTCCTGATTGGCTGCTGCATTCCTTGGCTCTGATTTTATACAGGCTATGATAGTCCCTCCTGATCGGGTGCTGCATTCCTTGGCTCGGCTTTTATTCAGGCTATGATAGTCCCTCCCGATTGGCTGCTGCATTCCTTGCCTCAGCTTTTATACTGGCTATGACAGTGCCTCCTAATTGGCTGTACTATACCATGTGAAGGCATACCTGCAAGGTTTATGGGGAAGACTGCATGACCTCAGCTTAGGTCATATGAGTTTGATTGTTCTAATCTGCTGTGTCCATTGAATTTCCCAAAAATTCAATGCAGATTCGATTCACATCAAATTGATTCACCCTACTCTACAAATAAAACAAAATTGTATCTTAAAAATGATTTCCTAATTCTAATTTTTGTTGCTTTTAGACCAGTTTAACAGCCAAGTTTCAAAACCTATTTTTGCTAATTAGTCACATGGTCACATAGGCTCCATAAACTTGCATAGGCTCTGCTCTCCTTCTATCGGATTTTACCGTAATTAAATAGTGTTTTTCCGAAAGAAAAAAAAATGAAATTAAAAGGAAGATTTGTAAATGTTAACGAATCTTGAAAAATCTACTTACTCTGCCTGGGATAGGGTGACGCTGCCTTCACTACTGCATGCTGCGATTGGCGTCTAAGGTCACGTGACGTCACCGCGGACGCTACTTTACAATGATGACTTCCCCAGTGGAAGATTACCTGTGAGCTGCATATGTACAGTATATATAAAGTAAACTTTTTGGTTTTCCTATCCTCAAAGCAGCAAGGGTGTTGCTGAAAAATCCACATCCAAAAACTGCTGTGTTTTCATTGTCTAGGGGACATTTTCCGCTTCAGATTATTCAGTAGTCAAATTTGGAGAATTTTTACAAACATCTCAAGAATTGACGTGTTGCTTAATTTTCCAAGTGAAAAAAAAAAAGCAAAACAGCACCATGTGCACTGCAGATGTATGTTCACTTTGAAATCAATAAGAAGTTATTTAAAAGAGCATTTGAAGCAGATTTTGATTTTGTAGTAGAATCTGCAAGAAAATTTTTGACAGGGGAAAAAAAAAACTTTATTTATCGTGCCAAAATCCACATTTAAAAAAAAAAATGCTCCAATCCAAACCTGCTTACCGCAAACTACCTATAGGAAAAAAAGTATGAATACTGCATGTCACTTTTTTTCCTATACTTTTGAATACTTGGTACAAAAAGTGTCATGCCAATTGTGTATATCTTATCGCACTTAGTAAAATGTTTTATTTTTTTTGCAAAGTTTTTGCTGTGGAAAAGACACTCCATTTTATATACTCCATATTATTATAATTAAAAAATGCATAAATAAACTCACTTAAAAAAAAAGCAAATCAAAATGGTGTATTTTTACAAAACTGTGACAAAAAACACAAGTATTTTAGAAGAAGTGTTTAGACGTGGATTTTTCTAGCTAAAAAAAAAAAACTCAGTGTGAACATACTCTAAGATTGTTAATTATTCAACAGTCCTCCTCCCATCAAACTTTTTATCTTATTCATTTATTGCAATCACCATATTATATAGCACTGTGTACTTACAATTGCTCATTTTGCCTTTCTACCAGATAATTCTATTCTTTTCTCTGCTCTATGTAGAAACAGGAAGTCTCTTGTCCCTGCATTTATCAATCCCCTCTTCACCTCCCACCCAGCTGCTCCACCCTCCCCCATGTCAGGGAGTTTTGCTCATGAGTCATACAGGGAAAATTGACCTCCTGTTTCTACATAGAGCTTAGAAGGATTCATTAGTCAGTTTTTAATCATGTGAGGTCATAGGCCTAACGGAAAAGAGAAGAATTAGCTGGGTAGAAAGGAAAAATGAGCAATTGTAAGTACACAGTGCTATATAATATGATGACATATAATATGATGACTGCAATATATTAATAGGATAAAATCTTTGATCGCAGCGCTTCCAGTAGGGCGTCAATGCAATATTTTCAGGTTCTCCTTCACCCTCCACCATAGATTGTCATGTCTAAGCAGAGGAGTGAGGCCGCTGAGGTCCATCAACCATCACTCATGAAAGTGATACGTATGTATAAAGTTCAGTGCATAAGAAAGTTACGGGCACACAATGTCTTGTTTTAGGTGGATTCTGCCTGGAAACTGCCTGAAAAATTGCAGAAAAAAAAATGTACTAAAGCGGCTTCACATAGCAAAAATCTCAGCGGGTCCCCAGCATCTTAAAGACGCCATGTGCACGTGCCAGAAGAGAGTGAAGGTTAGGTTGTTTGAAAGGCGTTTTCTAGGATAAGAAGAAACATGGCTGCTTTCCTCCTAACGCAGCGCCACCGCAGCGCCACACTCGTGTACAGGTAGTGCGGGGTATTGCAGCTCGCCCCAATGCACTTCCATAAAGCTGCGCTGCAATACTTGATCGTACATGGACAATTTTGGTGCTGAAGAAGGCAGTCATGTTTTCGTCCAGGGGAACTTCTTTAAGGTTTTGGGAGTTTTCTGTGGCAATTTTGATACTGCACATATCTACATATTTAAAAGAAGGAATCTGTTGATTCAGAAACGCGTTGGATGGTTTTTGAGCTTCCTTGCTCTCCATAGCCAGTCACATGAGTAATCACGTGACCGTGGCGTCACGCAAGGTCCTGTGTACCTTGTTGGCTACAGCCCGCTTGCGACGCTACCGCTCACCAGCCAGGGCGGGCGCATTGCGGTCTGGACGTCTGTCTCCGGCCGGGACAGCGTCCACTACCCGAAGCATCTATTTTCCTTTTTGCAATTGGCGACTGTATTTTTGGACCACTGACGGAACATCATTATTTCTTCATCAGATTTCCTCCTCCACAGGACTTGTGCTGGTAAGCACTTCACTATAAAGCCGCTGACTTCAAGGTATTTTTCCATTATCTTGTGGACAGATCCTTTTATTCACCTCACTTGTGAATTTTCCATATGTTGTTGTGCATGCATATCTGGGTACATTTCTCTATATTTTACATCTTGTTGTGAAGAGTCAAGGGGGCGTTTCCTGACTCCCAACGCTTCTTTGCCTTGCTCTGAACTCTTTTTCTGTATTTTTATCTCCCTGGGGTGGAGTTCACCATTTTTACAGATCTAACTCTGAGCGCAAATATTAAATCTTTATATATATCTACATATTTATTGGGGGCAATATGCCATGTACTATGTCGACATAAGTCCGGAGGGATAGACATAAGGGCGGTCAACAGGACACATAATACAAAGCCACTAAGTGGTCATTTTTAACCCTTTAAGCCCCCCACACACACACTGTCCTGATATTTACATGTACTTTTGCACTTCGGTGCAAACCGTCTGCCCCGACCTAGCTCCGTCCTTTGTCTTATCATCGCGAGGAGATGCCACCTTGCTCCAATGTTTGCAGATACCTTATAAAAGCAATGAAAAGCTCTGACGTATCATCAACCAAAAAAAGCCAATAACACGGCCATTCTAAAGCCCACGTCACACACAGCGATCTCGCTGAGTCGCTGCGGGAGATCAGCGAGCTGGTAACCAAGGTAAACATCGGGTTTCTAAGCGCCGTGCGTCACTTAGAAACTCGATGTGTACCTTGGTTACCAGCTCCCTGCACCAGCGCGCTGGTTACTAAGGTACACAGTGGGTAACTAAGCGCCGTGCGTCACTTAGAAACTCGATGTGTACCTTGGTTACCAGCTCCCTGCACCAGCGCGCTGGTTACTAAGGTACACAATGGGTAACTAAGCGCCGTGCGTCACTTAGAAACTCGATGTGTACCTTGGTTACCAGCTCCCTGCACCAGCGCGCTGGTTACTAAGGTACACAGTGGGTAACTAAGCGACGTGCGTCGCTTGTTACCCCCGTGTCGCTGATCGCTGGTGAAGCTGCCTGTTTCGCAGCTCACCAGCGATCATGTAGCGACACACCAGCGATCCTGACAAGATCATATCGTTGTCGGGATCGCTGGCGCGTCGCTATGTGTGACGGGGCCCAAACCTTATAATGATACTTGAGACCTACTGTACGCAGTGGTGCCACCACATGTGGTCCAGGAGCTGTCAGATATGGCGTGTGCTGGTCGGACGGCCCAGCGCGGAGCACTTATTTTATATTGGATGTGATCTGTTGTTCCCTGGTACCAGACATTTCACATGGAGAAGGGACAGGCTGTACTGTTCTAACATGGGATTATTGAATTTCAGGAAAAGTCCTTCTAGATGGTCACTGCTTTATCTCAGATATCACCAGTTCTGAGAACCTATGGGAGCAAGTCCTGGAAGTCACTAGGTTTTCTATTCAGATTTATCGCACTGCTCTTAGAAAGAGAAATAAAAAAGCTGGTTTATAATGAGACAATAAGCAAAGCCGAGTATAGGACCTGTATGGTGGCACACAGCACCCAAACTGCTCCATGTTACTGCATATGGGCGCTCTGTAACTTGGCGACAATAAGTTAGAGTAACATATTGCCAACAGAACAAAGTCACATAGTGCCTATAGTATACACTCACATAGTGCCGATAGTATATACTCACATAGTGCCGATAGTATATACTCACATAGCACTGATAGTATATACTCACATAGTGCCGATAGTATATACTCACATAGCACTGATAGTATATACTCACATAGCACTGATAGTATACACTCACATAGCACTGATAGTATATACTCACATAGTGCCGATAGTATATACTCACATAGCACTGATAGTATACACTCACATAGCACTGATAGTATATACTCATATAGTGCCGATAGTATATACTCACATAGCACTGATAGTATATACTCACATAGTGCCGATAGTATATACTCACATAGCACTGATAGTATACACTCACATAGCACTGATAGTATACACTCACATAGCACTGATAGTATACACTCACATAGTGCCGATAGTATATACTCACATAGTGCCGATAGTATACACTCACATAGTGCCGATAGTATATACTCACATAGTGCCGATAGTATATACTCACATAGTGCCGATAGTATATACTCACATAGCACTGATAGTATATACTCACATAGTGCCGATAGTATATACTCACATAGCACTGATAGTATACACTCACATAGTGCCGATAGTATATACTCACATAGTGCCGATAGTATATACTCACATAGCACTGATAGTATACACTCACATAGCACTGATAGTATACACTCACATAGTGCCGATAGTATATACTCACATAGTGCCGATAGTATACACTCACATAGTGCCGATAGTATATACTCACATAGTGCCGATAGTATATACTCACATAGTGCCGATAGTATATACTCACATAGCACTGATAGTATATACTCACATAGTGCCGATAGTATATACTCACATAGCACTGATAGTATACACTCACATAGTGCCGATAGTATATACTCACATAGTGCCGATAGTATATACTCACATAGTGCCGATAGTATATACTCACATAGCACTGATAGTATATACTCACATAGCACTGATAGTATATACTCACATAGTGCCGATAGTATATACTCACATAGCACTGATAGTATACACTCACATAGTGCCGATAGTATATACTCACATAGCACTGATAGTATATACTCACATAGTGCCGATAGTATATACTCACATAGCACTGATAGTATATACTCACATAGCACTGATAGTATATACTCACATAGTGCCGATAGTATATACTCACATAGCACTGATAGTATACACTCACATAGTGCCGATAGTATATACTCACATAGCACTGATAGTATATACTCACATAGTGCCGATAGTATATACTCACATAGCACTGATAGTATATACTTACATAGTGACGATAGTATATACTCACATAGCACTGATAGTATATACTTACATAGCACTGATAGTATATACTCACATAGTGCCGATAGTATACACTCACATAGTGCCGATAGTATATACTCACATAGCACTGATAGTATATACTCACATAGCACTGATAGTATATACTCACATAGCACTGATAGTATATACTCACATAGCACTGATAGTATATACTCACATAGCACTGATAGTATATACTCACATAGTGCCGATAGTATATACTCACATAGCACTGATAGTATATACTCACATAGCACTGATAGTATATACTCACATAGCACTGATAGTATATACTCACATAGTGCCGATAGTATATACTCACATAGCACTGATAGTATATACTCACATAGCACTGATAGTATATACTCACATAGCACTGATAGTATATACTCACATAGCACTGATAGTATATACTCACATAGTGCCGATAGTATATACTCACATAGCACTGATAGTATACACTCACATAGTGCCGATAGTATATACTCACATAGCACTGATAGTATATACTCACATAGCACTGATAGTATATACTCACATAGCACTGATAGTATATACTCACATAGTGCCGATAGTATATACTCACATAGCACTGATAGTATATACTCACATAGCACTGATAGTATATACTCACATAGCACTGATAGTATATACTCACATAGTGCCGATAGTATATACTCACATAGCACTGATAGTATACACTCACATAGTGCCGATAGTATATACTCACATAGCACTGATAGTATACACTCACATAGTGCCGATAGTATATACTCACATAGCACTGATAGTATATACTCACATAGCACTGATAGTATATACTTACATAGTGCCGATAGTATATACTCACATAGCACTGATAGTATACACTCACATAGTGCCGATAGTATATACTCACATAGCACTGATAGTATATACTTACATAGTGCCGATAGTATATACTCACATAGTGCCGATAGTATATACTCACATAGCACTGATAGTATATACTCACATAGTGCCGATAGTATATACTCACATAGCACTGATAGTATACACTCACATAGTGCCGATAGTATATACTCACATAGTGCCGATAGTATATACTCACATAGCACCGATAGTATATACTCACATAGTGCCGATAGTATACACTCACATAGTGCCGATAGTATATACTCACATAGCACCGATAGTATATACTCACATAGTGCCGATAGTATACACTCACATAGTGCCGATAGTATATACTCACATAGCACCGATAGTATATACTCACATAGTGCCGATAGTATATACTCACATAGTGCCGATAGTATATACTCACATAGCACTGATAGTATATACTCACATAGCACCGATAGTATATACTCACATAGTGCCGATAGTATATACTCACATAGTGCCGATAGTATATACTCACATAGTGCCGATAGTATATACTCACATAGCACTGATAGTATATACTCACATAGTGCCGATAGTATACACTCACATAGTGCCGATAGTATACACTCACATAGTGCCTTTAGTATATACTCACATAGTGCCGATAGTATACACTCACATAGTGCCGATAGTATATACTCATAGTGCCGATAGTATATACTCATAGTGCCGATAGTATACACTCACATAGTGCCTTTAGTATATACTCACATAGTGCAGATAGTATACACTCACATAGTGCCGATGGTATATACTCACATAGCACCGATAGTATATACTCACATAGCACTGATAGTATATACTCACATAGTGCCGATAGTATACACTCACATAGTGCCGATAGTATATACTCACATAGTGCCGATAGTATATACTCACATAGCACTGATAGTATATACTCACATAGCACCGATAGTATATACTCACATAGTGCCGATAGTATACACTCACATAGTGCCGATAGTATATACTCACATAGCACTGATAGTATATACTCACATAGCACCGATAGTATATACTCACATAGTGCCGATAGTATATACTCACATAGCGCCGATAGTATATACTCACATAGCACTGATAGTATATACTCACATAGTTCCTTTAGTATATACTCACATAGCACCGATAGTATATACTCACATAGTGCCGATAGTATATACTCACATAGCACCGATATTATACACTCACATAGTGCCGATAGTATACACTCACATAGCGCCGATAGTATATACTCACATAGCACTGATAGTATATACTCACATAGCACCGATAGTATATACTCACATAGTGCCGATAGTATATACTCACATAGTGCCGATAGTATATACTCACATAGTGCCGATAGTATATACTCACATAGTGCCGATAGTATATACTCACATAGTGCCGATAGTATATACTCACATAGCACTGATAGTATATACTCACATAGTGCCTTTAGTATATACTCACATAGCACCGATAGTATATACTCACATAGCCCTGATAGTATATACTCACATAGCACCGATAGTATATACTCACATAGTGCCGATAGTATATACTCACATAGCACTGATAGTATATACTCACATAGTGCCGATAGTATATACTCACATAGTGCCGATAGTATACACTCACAAAGTGCCGATAGTATACACTCACATAGTGCCGATAGTATACACTCACACAGTGCCGATAGTATATACTCACATAGCACTGATAGTATATACTCACATAGTGCCGATAGTATACACTCACATAGTGCCTTTAGTATATACTCACATAGTGCCGATAGTATACACTCACATAGTGCCGATAGTACACACTCACATAGTGCCGATATTACGTACTCACATAGCACTGATAGTATACACTCATAGTGCCGATAGTACACACTCACATAGTGCCGATATTACGTACTCACATAGCACTGATAGTATACACTCATAGTGCCGATAGTACACACTCACATAGTGCCAATATTACATACAGTCATGGCCAAAAGTATTGACACCCCTGCAATTCTGTCAGATAATACTCAGTTTCTTCCTGAAAATGATTGCAAACACAAATTCTTTGGTATTATTATCTTCATTTAATTTGTCTTAAATGAAAAAACACAAAAGAGAATGAAGCAAAAAGCAAAGCATTGATCATTTCCCACAAAACTCCAAAAATGGGCCAGACAAAAGTATTGGCACACTCAGCCTAATACTTGGTTGCACAACCTTTAGCCAAAATAACTGCGACCAACCGCTTCCGGTAACCATCAATGAGTTTCTTACAATGCTCTGCTGGAATTATAGACCATTCTTCTTTGGCAAACTGCTCCAGGTCCCTGATATTAGAAGGGTGCCTTCTCCAAACTGCCATTTTTTGATCTCTCCACAGGTGTTCTATGGGATTCAGGTCTGGACTCATTGCTGGCCACCTTAGAAGTCTCCAGTGCTTTCTCTCAAACCATTTTCTAGTGCTTTTTGAAGTGTGTTTTGGGTTATTGTCCTGCTGGAAGACCCATGACCTCTGAGGTAGAACCAGCTTTCTCACACTGGGCCCTAAATTATGCTGCAAAATTTGTTGGTAGTCTTCTGACTTCATATGCCATGCACACGGTCAAGCAGTCCAGTGCCAGAGGCAGCAAAGCAACCCCAAAACATCAGGGAACCTCCGCCATGTTTGACTGTAGGGACCGTGTACTTTTTTTGAATGCCTATTTTTTCTCCTGTAAACTCTATGTTGATGCTTTTGCCCTAAAAGCTCTACTTTTGTCTCATCTGACCAAAGAACATTCTTCCAAAATGTTTTGGGCTTTTTCAGGTAAGTTTTGGCAAACTCCAGCCTGGCATTTTTATGTCTCGGGGTAAGAAGTGGAGTCTTCCTGGGTCTCCTACCATACAGTCCCTTTTCATTCAGATGCCGACGGATAGTACGGGTTGACACTGTTGTACCCTCGGACTGCAGGGCAGCTTGAACTTGTTTGGATGTTAGTCGAGATTCTTTATCCAACATCCGCACAATCTTGCGTTGAAATCTCTTGTCAATTTTTCTTTTCCGTCCACATCTAGGGAGGTTAGCCACAGTGCCATGGGCTTTAAATTTCTTGATGACACTGCGCACGGTAGACACAGGAACATTCAGGTCTTTGGAGATGGACTTGTAGCCTTGAGATTGCTCATGCTTCCTCACAATTTGGTTTCTCAAGTCCTCAGACAGTTCTTTGGTCTTCTTTCTTTTCTCCATGCTCAATGTGGTACACACAAGGACACAGGACAGAGGTTGAGTCAACTTTAATCCCTGTCAACTGGCTGCAAGTGTGATTTAGTTATTGCCAACACCTGTTAGGTGCCACAGGTAAGTTACAGGTGCTGTTAATTACACAAATTAGAGAAGCATCACATGATTTTTCACACAGTGCCAATACTTTTGTCCACCCTCTTTTTTATGTTTGGTGTGGAATTATATCCAATTTGGCTTTAGGACAATTCTTTTTGTGTTTTTTCATTTAAGACAAATTAAATGAAGATAATAATACCAAAGAATTTGTGTTTGCAATCATTTTCAGGAAGAAACTGAGTATTATCTGACAAAATTGCAGGGGTGTCAATACTTTTGGCCATGACTGTACTCACATAGCACTGATAGTATACACTCACATAGTGCCGATAGCATACACTCACATAGTGCCGATAGCATACACTCACATAGTGCTGATAGTATACACTCATATAGTGACGATAGTATACACTCGCATAGTGCCGATATTACATACTCACATAGCACTGATAGTATACACTCACATAGTGCCGATAGCATACACTCACATAGTGCCGATAGCATACACTCACATAGTGCTGATAGTATACACTCACATAGTGTCTATAGTATACACTCACATAGTGACGATAGTATACACTCGCATCGTGCCGATATTACATACTCGCATAGCACTGATAGTATACACTCATAGTGCCGATAGTATGTACTCACATAGTGCCAATAGTACACACTCACATAGCACTGATAGTATACACTCATAGTGCTGATAGTATACACTCACATAGTGCCGATAGTATATACTCATAGTACTCATAGTGCCGATAGTATACACTCATATAGTGCCGATAGCATATACTCACATAGTGCTGATAGTATACACTCATATAGTGCCGATAGTATACACTCACATAGTGCTGATAGTATACACTCACATAGTGCCGATAGTATGCAATCACATAGTGCTGATTGTGTACACTCACATAGTGCCGATAGTATATACACACATAGTGCTGATAGTATACACACTCACATAGTGCAGATAGTATGCACTCACATAGTGCCGATAGTATACACTCATAGTGCTGATAGCTGTATATACTCGCATAGTGTCTATAGTACACACTCACATAATGCTGATAATATATACACACATAGTGCCTTTATTATACACTCACATAGTGCCGATAGTATACACTCACATAGTGCCGATAGAATATACTCACATAGTGCCTTTAGTATATGCTCACATAGTGCCTTTAGTATATACTCACATAGTGCCGATAGCATACACTCACATAGTGTCGATAGTATACACTCACATAGTGCCGATAGTACATACTCACATAGTGCTGATAGTATACACTCGCATAGTGCCGATAGTGCACCCTCAGGTAGTACGAAAAGATAATATGAACATGGTGCAGGTAGAACTTAGTAAGAATGAAGAATAAAGTTACTAATTGCATATCCAGTAGTAGAGTAGCACTTAACGTACTAACAATTTTGTGCTCATGTTATGCAACTCACATTCAGCATTCTACCTGTGTAATTTGTTTCATCTTGTACATATAGTTTAAACCCTTTCATTATGGGTGGCTGTGTCATGTGATCTCCTATGGCTACCAGTCCAGTGCATGCTGGTCTGTGCAGACGGAAGTCAGTCTCTAATCTAACTTCCTGTGAATAACAAGATATCATCATCACACATCTGATTCCTCGTGGTTGCTCTCAGACACCTCTCCTCCCTACTCAGTTCCACCATATTTGTTTCTCTGTAAGTCCCGCATGCAGATGAAAATTCTGCTTTGTATGAAAGAGCAGTGACATAGTAGGTGAAGTCATACACTGATTAGCTACAAAAGACTCACAATCTGTCTATAATATTTGTTAGTGCAGTGTGCACAGTCTCCAGTATATTATAATGAAATTCAGCCTCAGCCTCCCTTCTCTGCCTCCTGCTTGTAATAGCTGACAATGGAAAAACTTATCACAAGCAGGAGGCAGAGGATGCAGACTGAATCTGCATCAGAGCTACTATTAGAGCAAGAGCAATGTAGTGAGACTGCCCACACAACAAAGACATTAGCATCCTGGGAAATAGTCCCATAGACAATGAAAGGAACTATCCTTAGTATAGGCAATAACTTACTGATGGCCGGGGTTCCACCATTAAAATTCACAACGATCCTGGGAACGGGCTAAGAACGGGACTTGAATGGTGTGGAGGCGTCATTCATTGTCTATGAGACTGTCGGAAATAGTCATCAACTTTTCTGGTCTTTTTCTGGCAGTCCTATAGGCAATGAATAGAGCAGTGCTCGAGCATGCACCCCCCCCACTCCATTTAAGATGGGGCTACCCAAAGGATAAATTGCTCTGTCCTGCGCTCCATTTCATTACGTTCTAGTGCTTTTTACCAGTCTCTAAACAGAGGTAAGATTCTTTTTTTTTTCTTTGCTCTGTTTTGGTGGCACATGGCTTGCAGCGGAGAATGAATAAAGTCTTTTCATACAAGGCCTGTAGGTGGCCAGTATTTCCGTGGGAATGTCTCCTGGCCTAGGAAGTAACAGCTTCTGGCTGGGACATGCGTCAGCCCCTAGGAATGCTACAGGCAGAGCAGAGAAGGATTCTTTGTACAGTTTCCTGACTAATAAGAACCAGACATAGCCGCAGACAGGCAAAGTAATATGCCAGGAGGTGACCGTTCAGGAGGCCACATCTTACTGACCATCAGGAGAAATATTCGATTACATAAGGCGCGTGTTATTTATCTGAATATCGATCTTGTGGTGGAATTCGGCTGCTCTTTTCCTCTTTGTATGGAGTTTGGAAAGTTCTTGAATGAGAAAAGTAAACTTCCTTTTCACGTGTATGTTTCAAGTTTTCCCCATTCTTCAGGCAGGCCTCACAGTAAACATCTGCCAAGTCACTCTCTCACCACATACTTGCAGCCCTGTGTGTAAATAATATTACTGTTTTCATTTATTTTACTGCTTATGGGATTATAAATTACATTGTTACCGGATTTTTGTTTTTCTTTTTTTAATGGGGCACTTGCAGCAAACAAAGTTGGGACCCCCACATGACATTTTTAGACAGTTTTTCTTGTCTTTATAAGTGACTGTTCTGTCTTGCATTTTTAACCAGTTTTCCCCTTCGCAGGCTCTGTGTATTATTTTCAATTGTCTCTGAGCTAGTGAGTAGAAAATAGCTGCTCTGATATCTCCTGCTCACTGCACACAGACATGGCGGATTCATGCTTTCCTGTCTCTCTTTTCTTCATGTAGCACACTCAACAGCACGAACGTCATTATACAGAAGTGCTGAGCAGTGTATCTGTGAATCCTGCTCTGGGGTGAGATAAACAAAGCATCAGCAGTGCCTATGCATATCTGCCTCTCTCTGATCCCTCAGTAAGCTTAAGCCTTGTCTTAAACAAAACTTTAGAGAATCTTGGTCTTTTATCTTTACGTAGCACACTCTCAGGAGCAGCAGAAGTATGGAGGACATTATACAGTAGTACCGAGCAGTGTAACTGTAAATCCGACTCTGGGGTGAGCTAAACACTTACTAGAAAGCATCAGCAGCATCTATGGATCGCTGCCTCTTAGTGATGAGCAAGTATACTCATTGCTCGGGTGATCTCCGAGTATTTGGATGTGCTCAAAGATTTAGTTTCTGTTGCCGTAGCCGCATGATTTACAGCTACTTGACAGCCTGAATACATGTGGGAATTCCCTAAGAAACAGGCAATCCCCACATGTATTCAGGCTGTCAAATAGCCGCAAATTATGCATCTGCAGCGACAGAAGCTAAATCTCTGAGCACTTCCATCCAAATACTCGGAGACCACCCGAGCAACGGGTATTCTCGCTCATCACTACTGCCTCCCTCTAATTCCTCATTGAGCTTAAGCCTTGTCTTAAACAAGACATGAGAGCCTTGCTGTCTTGTCTTTTGTTGCACACTCTCAGATGCAGCTGCAGCATGGATTGCATTATACAGTAGTACTGAGCAGTGTTGCTATGATTCCTACTTTGGGGTGAGATAAACACCAACTAGAAAGCATCAGCAGGGTCTATAGATCTTTGCCTCTCTCTGATCCCTCAGTGAGCTTAAGAATTGTGAGACATGAGAGATTCCTGCTCTGCTGTTTTTACATAGCACACTCTCAGGACATTATACAGTAGTACTAACCAGTGTAACTGTGAATCCTACTCTGGAATGAGCTAAACACTTACTAGAAAGCATCCGCGGTGTTTATGCAGCTCTGCCTCTCTCTGTTCCCTCAGGTAGCTTAAGCTTTGTCTTAAACAAGATGGATTGTTAGCAGTTTACTGCTCTCAAGCTCCAATAAATAACACTTAAAAGCAAAAGTCAAGTATCAGACAAATGAGCCTTGGGCCCACCAGAGAAAACAGTTCTGAAGCTCTATGGATGTTCATTTTATATAGAACATGTGCACTTTAATTACTCCCTCAATTATGGTGCCATCATAAGATTTGTTCCTTGTATCAAGGAATTGAGTTTAAACCACTTTGAAGAGTAGTCCCTTTTATTGGTATTATTATGGGCCAATCTGTCCGATTTATTCTCAAAATCAGAAGTTATCCCCTAATTACAGCAAATAACTTGCTGATTGCTGGGGATCCGACCTCTGGGACCCCCGGTGATTCCACAATTTGGGTTCTAGAACCCTGATATTGGGGCTTCGCACACCCATTTTGAATGGAGCAGAGTTGCACATGCTCAACCTCCGCTCCATTCATTGTCTGTGGGACTGCAGGAGAAAGAGGAGCTCTGTGCTTAGTCATTTCCTGCAGTCCTATTGACAATGAATGGAGCGGAGGCTGAGCATGTACAACTCTGCTCCATTCCGCGCCGATATTGGGGTTCAAAAGCCCTGATATCAGGAATGATGGGGGGTCCCTGAGGTCGGATCCCCAGCGATCAGCAAGTTATCTCCTATCCTGTGCATAGGGCATAACTTGAGATTCGGAGAATGTGTCACCTTTTTATTTTAGTTATTGGAAACCTCAGATTGATACAGTGTATCACGTGTATTGGTGGATGGACCATAGAGTATTTCGCTCTGGTTCTGTAAGTTCTGTGCTATCCCCTGATGTATGACTAATGCATTTAGATAAAATATCATCGAAATTCCGATAAATGTGTCCTGCTCCCAGGATCCTTTCCCAGATGTGTAACGGCATGTTTTGGACATTATGTATAATTAATCCCACATTTTTTGGCCCCGTCCGGTTTTCAGCTCTCAGTGTATATATATATATATATATATATATATATATATATATATATATATATATATATTACACCTAGATACATTTGCACTTGGCCTCGCAGCGCACATTTAATCATCTCCGTGTATTTGCATATGTGCACCCGGAGGCCTTTCTAATTGAATGTACAGGCATGATGTCTTAGAAGAAATATGCGCGTGAATGTTTTTGAATTTTCCATGCTCCGGAGAATCTGATCTCTACACGGATCTGTGCTCATTCCAGCGTCTTGTACTCTTGTGAAGCACCTAACCCCCGGAGGACATATGTAGCTCCTGGCTGGACATATTTTTTTTTCTGATAGATGCGACGTCCGGTAGCCAATGAGCATCATTTCTGCATGGACAGAATGTCTGTCCGTATCCGTGGGCCTCGGGGTTCTACTATAATATAATCTGGTAAACTGTAAAAATCCAAAAGAGCGAGTGATAGAAGCCTAAATCTACAACAGGCCTGCTCCATCAACAAGAAGTCTCACCTCTGATGAACCTGTATAAATAACTCAATAGATTATCTCTAGACCTGATGAGGCTGGTGTATTTACCATGAATACCCACATAAGAATTCTTGTATAGTTCGGATATTGAATCTGCTGATAGACCGGGTCCTGCAAATTGATACTTATTTATTTTCCACACTAATTCCACAGACATCATCACTGTCCCCATTTGGGCTCACAATCTAGAATCCCTATCAGTATGTATTTGAAGTGTGGGAGGAAAACAGAGAATCCAGAGGAAACCCACGCAAACATGGGGAGAACATACAAATTCCTTGCAGATGTTGTTCTTTGTTGGATTCAGACCCAGGACCCCAGCGCTGCAAGTCTGCAGTGCTAACCACTGAGCCACCGTGCTGCCCTGTGCACCAACTCTTATGATAATATAGTGTAGCTTTGCAGAGCTGGCTTCTCTAAAATTTCCTACCTTTTAATATCAGGTAGGAAAACTCTCAATAAAGAATTATACAGCCACTCTGACATGTTTTTTTTTCCAAAGTAAGTACATCGGTTTCGTCAGGTCTGATATATTTCACCAGATAATACCCAATTGAAAAGCATAGTAAGTAAATATCTCGCAGTAAATAAACAGCAACAGCGCATGAAAATAATATAGGGAGTTAACAACATTTTCGGTGACCCTATTTGAGATGATCCTAACTAGACCTGATGAGGCTGATGTATTTACTATGAATACCCACGTGAGAATTCCTGTATAATTCTGATATTGAGCATGTTATGTGTCCAGCTAAAGTTGGTGCAAATCGATCTGCAGGACCCAGCTTATCCACATTGTTGATGGACCGGGTCCTGCGAATTGGTATGCACCAGCTCTTATGATAATATAGTGTAGTTTGCAGAGAGAGCCTCTCTGAAATTGTAATTTTTAATATCAGGTAGGAAAACTTTTAATAAAGGATTTTGCAGCCATTCTAACATGGTGTTTTAAAGTAAGTACATTGGTTTCATCAGGTCTAATAGACTTCTCCAGATGTCTTGAGAAATCTGGTGACAGATCCTCTTGAATGTGGGCAAGCACAATGTCCTTAAATGGACCTTAAAGGGGTTATTCCATAAATCAAAAACATAAATCAGTAATGTATATCATTTCCATTAGAATACTAATACAAAAAAGGGTCATTCCCCGGTGTATTTTTTTTTGCTCCTCACTTTTCTGCAATTTTGGTTGCTTCACTTCTTGTGGATGGGAAATAGTTTGTCCCATGTGACCAGGAAGCAAAACAATCTCCCAGAAGTGCTCTGCAGTCCACCTCTGCTGACGCCTTACCCCCCTTATCCTTCCCTGACCTGCAGAGAAAATAGTCCCTGACATATACCAGAAACAAGGAAGCTACTGGGCATGTGCGTCCCCTACTCACGGTGAGCCTAGGTCCTAGCCACAGGAGAAACACTTAGGGCCATGTGAATATTTATACCATCCTTCGGGGGCTGTACACAATGATCAACTTGAAACTTATCCTGCAATATTCGGTCAAACATTTAATTAACTCCCCCCTAAAGTAATGACTGGCGCTGCATCTTTTTGGTGCAGATGTGATGTTAGGTGATATTGATGATGTTACTACTCACAACTGCTTTTCCAGATTTGCATAGGTCTGGAGCGCAGTCGACTCTTTGCAATGAATTTTGAAAAGGACTTGCAGCCGAACGTTCTGAACACAGATGTATATTACTCTGCAGGTCGCCTCACAGGGGGAAATTCATCACACATACTTTTATATAACTCAAGCAGTGGGGGGGCTGCAGTATATACATCACACAGGAGACACTGAGACTGCTGCATATACATCACACAGGAGACACTGAGACTGCTGTATATACAACACACATTAGACACTGAGACTGCTGTTTATACATCACACAAGAGACAGTGAAACTGCTGTATATACATCACACAGGAGACACTGAAACTGCTGTATATATATCACACAGGAGACACTGAGACTGCTGTATATACATCACACAGGAGACACTGAGACTGCTGTATATACATCACACAGGAGACACTGAAACTCCTGTATATACATCACACAGGAGACACTGAAACTGCTGTATATGCATCACACACCAAGACTGCTCTATATACATCACATAGGAAACACTGGGGGTGCAGCATACACATCACATAGCATACATAGTGGCACATACATTACAGTAGGCTCTGGTGCATGTACATCACAGGATACGTTGGGGCATTTACATCACAGGAGGGGTTGGGACATGTATCACATATCAAAGGAGACACTGGGGCATATACATCACAAGAGACACTAGGGCATATACATCACAGGAGACTCTGGGGGCATATACATTACTTGAGGGGCTTGGGACATATACATCATGAGAAGCTAAGGCTGACTCTGCTGTTCTTGTTGGTGGGACTTGAGCAGGGAGCACAGAGCGCGCTGACCGCCCACAAAGTACCTCCTGACGCAGGACATAATCCTTTATTGCACCCGCTAGTGGCGCCACAGCCTTCAGTAATGAATGCTACACGTGCGAGCTCGCAGTGTCAGGAGCAATTAAAGGGCTGACCCAAGCACTGATATCCTCGAGAATCTTCCCTGGAGCTGGAGGAAAGGATGGCACAGGTCATAAATGTCCCTTGGGCAAGAGGTTCCCAACCCCTGACCTAAGAGAACCATTACAGATGAGAATGTAATCTACCGTATTTATAAAACAGAACACTCTCTACAATTGTTCTGCGAATAAGGCCAATGACAGACATTTCTAAAGGCAACTTGTCATATAAAAATGACCGAGCATGTAAAATTCCACATGCCCGATCCTTCTTATGAAGGATTAGTAGGAAGGTTAGCTGATCCGATAGTCCGCTGGTCTGATAATCATCCAAAAGAGAAGCGATTTAAAGAAGTGTTTTCTGAGCATGTTCTATTCTGGGCAAAGGTCAATGTAAAAGGTGGAGGTGAGCTGTGACATCATATATTATGAATGGTGGATCCTGTGTTATCTACTTTATATAGAGGTGTTATTACTCACTCATTGTACAGGAGGAGGTGAGCTGTGACATCATTGTGAATGGTGGATCCTATGCTACCTACTGTATATAGAAGTGTTATCAGTCATTGTACAGGAGGAGGAGAATGTGAGCTGTGATATCACCTATTGTGAATGGTGAATCCCGTGTTATCTACTGTATATAGAGGTGTTATCAGTCATTGTACAGGAGGAGGAGGTGAGCTGTGACATCATCTATTGTGAATGGTGGACTTTGTGTTATCTACTGTATATAGAGATGTTATCAGTCACTGTTATATTGTAATCCTGTCTGTGATGATAATGAGATCACAGAAAGTTCATCTGTACAGTACAGGAAGTGGTAGTCTAGCTTGAGTCCTAGTGGCCAGTGTGAAAATTGCAAAATTTCAGTTAGTTTTACCTATTGAAATGGAAGGTATCAAAAAGTTCAAAAATTATTACAAAAGTACATTTAGCATAAAAATCTGATTTAAGTAACAGGTAATTTTCTGATTACTGCTTCCCTTCAAATCTTATGTTACTAAGTATCTTTAACAAGGGAAAAAAATGCTCTTCCGATTTAGGTACACAGACTACGTCATTTTTTTTTTTGGCTAAAGATACTCTGTAAAGATTTAGGATTAAAACTGTATTTTATTTCTATTCGTGTACTTATATATAATCATATCTTGATCTATATTGGTGTCTAGAATTATCCAGATGAATGTGAACTAAGAAGCAGAATTGGGATGTGTGATGTTACGTAATGCCTCCGGACCTTCTAAATATTTAGTCTGACTCCTGATGAGTTCCTGGCGAGCGTGCCTGTGACATCGATGCTAGTTAAACATAAGCTCAGCACATATTCATGTGGAAAATTTCCACATCCTCTTGTCTAAGGCAATTCTTTTAAAGACTCGGAAAACAAAATACATCTGTATATTTTCAGTCGTCCTCTGGAGCTTTTCAGATGTGGCGAAACAGAAGGATCCACTGTGAAAACAAGCGAGGAGCAAATGCAGTGTGCGTCGCCCTCCGAGGCGTCGCGGATGCCTCCGTGTCCCGCTCCTTGTCAATATTCTGTATATATAATGAACAAGACCACAATCCTGATTGGAGGTCGTGTCCTTAGGTCTCAACATATGGCACATATTATACTCCTACTGATGGATCCAGATTAAAGGACACAATGACTGGCTTATGTTTGTCGAGTATAAAGTAATCCATATGTGAGATCTAGTTTTATGCCATCCTCTTGGCTTCCCGGCCATTGATTGGTAAGTCAATATTAACCCATGATGACCATAAGATTGATGAGCGGAGAATTAATCAAATCTACAAGGAAAACCAGGAGCAACCACCAGGCTATAACACTCTTCTAGTTCCAGTTTTCATGCCTCATCCCTAGCATGTCTTCACCTCTGGTTGGGCTTTCAGATCTATCAATGGCTTAAGACCCGCGTAAACCGAGTCAAGAGTGCCAATTTTTCTATTTTGGCTAATGTGGATTTGACCTCTTGACTCTCCCTTTGGCGAGAGTCCGGGTAAAGAAGGATGAATGGTTAACACTGTAGCCTTGCAGGTCCAGGGTTCAAATCCAACCTAGGACCACAATGGGTTTCCTCCCACACCTCAAAGAGATACTGATAGGAAATTTATACTGTGAGCCCCAATATGGACAGTGATGATGATGTCTGTAAATCGCTACCGAATTAATGACACTATAGAAGCGAGTAAAATACATTTATTTCAACGCTCAATTCTTAGTTCTCAGGAGATAAGCCACCACCGAAGGTGTCCTACACATTGGATAAAAGTTGTCCAAGTACACTGATTTTGGTTCTGCCATCTAATCATCACTCAAGATGCAGCGACAACACCGGAAGCCAATAGGAGAATAGCTATGACCAAATCATCAATGAAATCACTGGACAAAGTGTTGAAATCGAGGAACATTTCAATGGCTGGTACATACAGTAGTTTGGTCTTCATTGTGGTAACATACAGATGTGAATCCCGGATGATAAAGACACAAGACAGAAGAAGAACCAACACATTTGAAATGTGGTGCTGGAGAAGGATATTACCAATACCATGGATGTCAAGAAGAACAAATAAATCAATTTTGGAAGAAATCAAGACAGACATGTCACTAGAAGCAAGGATCACCAAGATATGACTTGCCTACTTTGGACACATCATACAAAGAGGGCAATCACTGGAGAAGGACATCATGGTGGGAAAAATAGAAGGAACAAGGCGAAGAGGAAGACCAGCGACCCGATGGATTGATACTGTCAAAATAACGGCAAAGAAGACCCTAATGGACCTATCTAGACTTGCACAAGATCGATCTTCCTACAGATCATTCATCCATCAAGTTACCATGGCTTGAGATGAATACAAAAACTGTTAAAAAGACAAAAATATTTGTGAGGCCATCTAACTCTCTCCAACAGATGATGGCAGAGTTCAGGTGTTGGAATTTCCTTCTTTTGGTGAAGAATCTGACAGTAGATGTGTCATCGAGAAAACAGGGGCACTGGACCAAGCATTCTTGTTTATGGCAAGTTGTCAACGATAGAATAGATTGAACAGTTCGACTCCCCTTTCCCCATGGAGCAATTGTGTTGAAGACTCGGGAGAAATAGCTGTCAGCCAAACAGGCATTCAGCTGACAGTTTTTGATAGTGCATGGACGACTTTGGTCCATGAACGCCATCATTGTCGTCACTCATGTAGAAAATAAGCCGTCACGGGGTTATCAAGACAGAGAGGGGCCAGAAGATCGCAGTGTCTGGTCACACAAAATCCTGCACCGATTAAAACTGCTTCACCATCCTAATAAACAGTAAAGGTTTTTCCCTTACTGTGTCATGACAAGGGTTAATCAGTTCAGTTGATCTCCTGGAGCAATCCATCCTGAATTGCCTCAGCTGTTCTGTGTTAGCCACTCTTCTCTGGTATATATGCTCACCACTGGCACTTTGGAATTGCCAGTGATAGTTCTACTTGGTGGTTAACAGTTGGAGGAGATATTCAGTGTTTGGGTAGGCGGTTGGAGAGTTGTTCATGAGAATTTTCTGCTTGGAGTTGGTTTCCATGCTTATCCTCCTCCTCTCCTATATGGTTTCCCCTCCCTATCCCTCCCCTGTGTTCCACTCTGTTGTTTTGTGTGTATATTTGTATGTTTGTAGTTTTCATTCATCCCTGTCTGTCTACCCTTGTCTGTCTGCTTAGTGTAATATTATACACTTCAGCCTAACACCTCCCTGGATGGGGGAGGGAACAGATAAGGTTTATCATAGGAGCATAGTAAGGTTCTTGGCCCAGGAATCTCCACCTTCCAGGGTAATGTGGGCGACAGGGACAGACTAGGGTGCCACATAGTTCAAGGGATCGGGTAGACGCCCACTGTCCCTCGTCACTACGACACAAACCCGTTCTCATGTATGGACATTCTCATTCTTCTTGCATGCGATTGCATGGGAATACCCAACAGGGCGCTCCACAGTCACAGATGTCACAATCTTTTCTTGATATAGTGAGGTTCTCCGCTGTATTTTTAGAAGCATCTGGTTAATAATGCAGGAGTACTTGGCGGCGGCGTTTTTGCTTTTCTGCTGCTTTGCTGGCAGCGCAGTGCTAGTCCAGATCCGAGCGGATACAGACTTTTTATTTATTTAGGGTTTTTTTCCCGGAAAGTACTTATATTAATCCTATTAAACCGCTGACTCGGATTGCTACATTATGCAATCTCTGCTGTACTTGATGGAGATGTGTTGCTCTACGACTGTGGTGGATGAGATTGTGGATTTCAGCCTGGGATCTATAGTACAGAGATGTTTGTAGGTTTTCGGACACCTCCCAAATTTGAGATGTGCTAAAGTACAAACAGCTCCCTCTAGTGGCAGTGCCAGACCGCCATAATGTTATCATTTAACCCTAAGTCTATGCATGGAAATTTGGAACTGACTGATATAAAAAAAATATTAAGAAGTTAAAGAGGTTTTCCAGGTTTAAGATATTGATGACCTGACATTAGGATACATCCTTACTATCAGATGGGGTGTCTGTCACCCAACATCCACAGGATCAGGCATTTTTTTGGCTTCACTGGTGGCCAAAATGTGTACAGTAAATGGAGTCAAGCAGCACAGCTGCATACACTGGGTAGTGGCCAGGGGCGGACATACCATTGATGCAACATTTGCAGCTGCCATAGGAGCTCAAGGTATAAGGTGCAATTGTGCATTATCATCAGCTATCGGACTACAAAGGGTCCATATATTGTTCTTACACAGGGTCCTCATCTGTCTATGTCTGCCAGTGGTAGTGGCCATTCCCGAGTATTGCAGCTCAACTCCTATTCCTTTCAATAAGAGCTGAACTGCAGTACCCAGGAGTGGCCACTACACAGTGATAGCGCTATACTGTTCAGCTCCATTCACTGTTTACATCCAGACATCATCAGAGCTCACCAGTTAGAGGGCCGGGTGTCAGACCCCCCTCCCCCCCATATATTTAACATTAAAAAACGAACAAATTCATGAAACACATTTAAAATTCTGATGCATTTTCGACATAAATGTGTCAGATTTTTAATTGTTTTCCATGGTTTTGTTAGTTTTTAATGGAATTTAAATATATGGGGGGGGGGGGTCTGACACCCGGCCCTCCCACTGGTAGGCTTATATTTTTTATACTTACCACCACATGGATGTGCTGAATTCCCTTTTATAATAATAATAATACATTTTATTTCTATAGCGCCGACATATTCCGCAGCACTTTACATTTCAGAGGGGACTTCTACAGACAATAGACATTACAGCATAACAATAATCACATAGATCATAACAGATACCAAGAGGAATGAGGGCCCTGCTCGCAAGCTTACAGTCTATGAGGAAAGAGGGAGACACGAAAGGTGGGTGGTAACAGTTGCCCTGATTGTATGGACAAGCCATAATGTTAAGTGTGTAACAGTACAGACGCAGAGGGCTAATGGATGCATAAAGCATGTGGGAACATGATGCGGGGAACCTGGTTATGGTAAAACTTTTGGCTGTGCCACACAGGGATAGATTAGGTTAATGCGTGGAGGCGATAGGCCAGTCTGAATAAATGCGTTTTCAGGACACGCTTAAAATTGTGGGGATTGGGGACTAATCGTATTGACCTGGGAAGTGCATTCCAAAGAATTGGTGCAGCACGTGTAAAGTCTTGGAGACGGGAGTGGGAGGTTCTGATTATTGAGGATGCTAACCTCAGGTCATCAGCAGAACGGAGGGTGCGGATAGGATGGTATACTGAAACAAGGGAGGAGATGTAGGGTGGTGCTGAACCATGGAGAGCTTTGTGGGTGAGGGTAATAAGTTTGTACTGGATTCTGGAGTGGATGGGTAGCCAGTGTAATGACTTGCACAAGGTAGAGGCATCGGTGTAACGATTGGTGAGGAATATGATCCTGGCAGCAGCATTCAAGACAGATTGAAGAGGGGAGAGTTTGGTAAGAGGAAGACCGATTAGAAGAGAGTTACAATAGTCGAGACGAGAATGAATAAGAGAAACGGTAAGAGTTTTTGCGGAGTCAAAAGTAATAAAAGGTTGAATTCTAGAAATGTTTTTGAGATGCAGATGACAAGAGCAAGCCAGTGATCGGATGTGGGGGACAAAGGAAAGCTCGGAGTCAAGTATGACCCCAAGACAGCGGGCCTGTTGCTGGGGAGTTGCTTCCTTCTACGTTTTTTAACCCAACTAAAAAGAAAAACGGATTGCAGCTGGAAATGCGACAAATGGAAGATATTTTAGGACATTTATGTGAATTAACGGATCATTTAATTTCTGTTTTTGTGATCCAAAACGGAAATGACTACTGGACATGTGAACAGAACTTAAGCCCCTGTGAAGGTGGAAGTTTATTTTGTAACACTCTGTTATTGGCTAACTATGATGGTATAACTGACCGTATTTTGCTGGCTTGGTCAGATGTCTTCTCTATTGTTACGATGCCAGTGAGGGAGCGTATTTAGATGAATGAAATGTTCTCTGTGTTTATTAGCAGACGACGATGGCAGCTGGGAGGCTGCAGGTATTTCATGGCACTCGGTGTGTTTGCCTATTGTTGTGCACTCTCTTGCGGGATGAGCTCACTTCTTCTGAAGGTATGTGCCGTTGGGGATATATAGTTTACTTTGGATGGAAGTCATTGTTTTGTAGGACACCTGCAATCCTGACAGATTTTTGCACCAGGACCTATTCTTCTGTGTGGTCAAATGTTCTTAATCCAGTCTGGGAAAAACTATACAGTCTATTTTAGGCTAGAATGGTGCTGGCATGGTATATTAAAGACCAATGGTTAATCTCCACCTTAAGGTGCAGTCAGATGGCCGTATAGATCGGTCTGAGATCTGCCCGCAATGCTCGGACCGGCCGCGGCTTTCCCAACCCAAACATGGCAGCCACACAGAAATATAGCAAGCTGTCACTCTCAAGTCAGGATCGCCATGGCCTGTCCGAGGATTGCGGCCAGACCTTGGAACAATTTATACAGTCGTCTGAGTCCGCCTATACACCATATGCCTTTTATAGCCTTTGTGTTGTATCATCTCTTGCTGGCTGCAAAGTGAGCTATCTGAGAATCTGTCAGTGAGCTCAGTCTGGTGGGAGGGTTTATACCGTAACTCTAATTTGTCTTTTTCTCCTCTCAGCTGATTTATGACCACATCACAGTTTAATGTGGTGGGAAACTAAGAGCCTGTAAAAGCCAAAGGGTGCAAATTCTTTAATGAAACCCCAATTGGAAAAAAAAAATTAGGACAAATACATGAATTTAAGTAAATAAAATAGTGCCCCCAAAGGTAGACAACTCTTATCTCATTTTTTAGACAGTTTCTGCTTGTTAGAAGGGGATCACTTCACAATAGGTTGATCATAAAGTGCACCCCTGCCAGTGGGCAAAATCCGTGATCAGCTATTGGAAAACCTGGCAGCAAGTGATTAGTTTCTCTGCAGTGCCTCCACAGGAGACTATAAGTATGACACTTTGTCCACTCGTACCATTGGGTTGTTCCACTGGTGGACACCGACAGAAGAGAGTCTCTGTGCAAGAACAGTGCAATCCCATAATTCATCAAAAAGCAAAATTCCACCTGCTTAGGAGAAAGATGTGGGCCCCTTTTCCTCTTGTGCCCCTGCGGCTTCACAGGTTGCACCAATGATATGTTCACCCCTGGGGCTGTTGAGAAAACCAGTTTATAAATACCATACTAGGAAATTCTCAGTTAATAAAGGGGTTTCCACCCTTATCAATTAACTGATACAGAGAGCGCCTACAGTTCATACCTGGTTTCTGATGCTGGAGGACCCAGTGTAATACTTCTCTTCACCTGTGATGGTGCTGCGAGGAAATTGAGCAGTAACAGATCGCAGACAATCACAGGGTCACTCAATCAGTAGGAGGTTCTTTTAACAAATATGGATGGCCCAAAGTGGAGAACCCCTTTCGGCTTTGAGGTTCACGTGACGGAAGTTTGAGGCAGAACATAAAACCTCCTGGAATTTTTAATAGGCGCCAAATGGTTTGAGAATGGTACTCTGTCATTGCTGATGGCTTGACATTTTGGAGAAACCTCCTCTTCATTGTAATATTTCAGAAAGATTAATAGAAAAACAATGACGTAAACACATTCTTCACATGCCCGAAGTAAAAAAAAAAAGTAATGTTTACAGCCGTGACACACAGAACATCACAATGGGCAAGTGAGAATAGCCATTGTGTTTACGAGAACTGTCAACTGGGGCGAGATGAGAAATCAGATCGGCTTATGATGGACTGCACCTACATACGGTGACCCAGCCGTCCACGAGAATGCGGGCGGGCAGGACGAGACATAACTGCTATCATTAAAAGGGGTTTTCTCAAAAACGTCATATTGACAACGTTACTGGGAGGTTTTACTTACAAGGGTTGACCCACAGGATCGGTGATCAGCGTCCGATCCCTGGTGGTACCGATGATCATGATCATTATATATATATCCATGTGACCTCTGCAGCCAGTCACCAGCTTGCTTAGGGCCGACAGCTTTCATCAGCTCCGTTGGTGGCTGAATGTTTGCAGTTTACAGAGCAGAACAGCACAGCTCCGTATACCGTTTAGTATCTGCTGCCCAAAAATACAGTGTATAAAGCTGTTCCATACGCCATCGGCAGTGCTTGGGGGGAGAGGCATAAATAGTCGTTGACAACCCCTTTAAAAAAAAAATGCAGTTTGCGTCATCGTTCTTTTATGTGTTCCTCATGGTGCTTCTGCTACTATGTTCTGGCCCTGAGCAGAATCAGTCTCCTTCTCCCTCTGGCAGTCCCTTTTTACTTTCCATGCTAAAGGACTTTGATATTACAGAGTCTGTGTTCCTTACCTGACACGCAAGAAAGAAAGCTATTTCTATTGGCTGCTCTACAGGAAGCAGAGGATCTCAATGTAAAAACCTGGCAGAGTGACTGAGCACGTGTGACCACCATCATCACCTGATCCGGTGGACGTGCTTATCCTTATACACTGTGAACACCAGATGGCGCCATACTTTAAAAGTAAATGTCCTAACCTTTCACTGGATTGTTGTTTTTTTTCTAATAGCATGTAAAAGGTCAACATTGTTGATTTTTTTTTTTGTTGGGGGGGGGGCACACTTACACTGAGGATATCTGAGTTTTTTCTTGCTTTTATTTTGTACCGTTCACCCCGTAGAGTTATTAAAACAACGTCTGCCCGTTCCCAAACAGTGGAAACTATGTCTGCCGCTCCATGTTCATTTGTGTCAGACACGAGATTAATGACTTTCCTCCGCTGCAGAATGGAATGTCTAAGGAAAACCATTTGGAATCGAATGGAAGAAAAAAATAAAAGATTACCCAGAGACTATTCCAAATTTCCGAACTAAATGTGGCTGTTATTAGACAGAGCTAATGGGCGCATAACTCACCCACCACCTAGGACTGTACGTTATGTAAGGAAAAAAAAAAAAGGTGGATTCATCATTTATTCATTTTCCCACCTGGACATTTTTTCCTTTCTAGTCTTGAGACGTGTTGTGTATCTTAGAGGAATGTGCGCTCTCTCTCTCATTTACTTGTCCAGGCAAAAAAAAAAAAAGAGTGGAAGAAGAAGAGAGAGAAATGGGACAGGAATGTTCTGTATACTGGCATATCTTAAAGGAACAGACACTTTGAAAAGTAGCTTTAAGCAGAGGCGGATCTTAAAGCACAGATACCAGACATTTCTTTGGGTGACTTAACTCCAAAAATAAGTATCGGGCATGTTAAAATCCATCTACCCAATCCTTGTCTACCCTAAGATCTGCCATCAGGGGAGAGTTGAGAGGCGTTGTTCTTATTAGATTTTTGGCCAATGACTGCAAAATCAGATTATCCGGCCTTAAAAAAAAAAAAAGGGCTTCTCCCCGCTGCTCAGCTTGATTGACAAGTAAGTCCAAGAGGAAGGTCCCCGCAGGCTTCTCCCCGCTGCTCGGCTAGATTGACAAGTAAGTCCAAGAGGAAGGTCCCGCCGGCTTCTCCCCACTGCTTAGCCAGACTGACGGGTCTCTACCCATGTGTGTGTATAGATCTGTCAATCTAGCTGATCAGCGAGGAGAAGCCTGCGGGGACCTTCCTCTAAGACTTACCTGTCAATCATCTAGCTGATCAGGGAGCAGAAGCCTGCAAGGACCTTCCTCTTGGACTTACCTGTCAATCATGTAGCTGAGCAGCGAGGAGAAGCCTACGGGTCCTTCCTCTTGGACTTACCTGTCAATCATCTAGCTGAGCAGTGAGGAGAAGCCTGCGGGTCCTTCCTCTTGGACTTACCTGTCAATCATCTAGCTGAGCAGCAAGGAGAAGCCTGCGGGTCCTTCCTCTTGGACTTACCTGTCAATCATCTAGCTGAGCAGTGAGGAGAAGCCTGCGGGTCCTTCCTCTTGGACTTACCTGTCAATCATCTAGCTGAACAGTGAGGAGAAGCCTGTGGGTCCTTCCTCTTGGACTTACCTGCCAATCATCTAGCTGAGCAGTGAGGAGAAGCCTGCAGGTCCTTCCTCTTGGACTTACCTGTCAATCATCCAGTTGAGCAGCGAGGAGAAGCCTGTGGGTCTTTCCTCTTGGACTTACCTGTCAATCATCTAGTTGAGCAGCGAGGAGAAGCCTGTGGGTCTTTCCTCTTGGACTTACCTGTCAATCATCTAGCTGAGCAGTGAGGAGAAGCCTGCGGGTCCTTCCTCTTGGACTTACCTGTCAATCATCTAGCTGAGCAGCGAGGAGAAGTCTGTGGTTCCTTCCTCTTTGACTTACCTGTCAATCATCTAGCTGAGCAGCGAGGAGAAGCCTGCGGGTCCTTCCTCTTGGACTTACCTGTCAATCATCTAGCTGAGCAGTGAGGAGAAGCCTGTTGGTCCTTCCTCTTGGACTTACCTGTCAATCAACCAGCTGAGCAGTGAGGAGAAGCCTACGGGAACCTTCCCCTTGGACTTCCCTCTCAATCTAGCTGAGCAGTGGGGAGAAGTCTACGGGGACCAACCCTTATGACTAGTCCTCCTGTTTACCTCGTCCCCAGCCCCCATTTTGAACTATGGCCCCCTGATTCATTATTATGTCTGCACCTGTTTCTAGTCTATTTTTTTTTTACAATTGTAACCCGTTTTTAATTTGCACCAAATAGTTTTTCTTTTATTTGTACTTTTCTTTAAGGCTACGTCCCCACGGTCAGTAATCGGCAGCGCTTTGGACGCAACACAAGTCCGTCTCCGCGGGTGATCCGCGGGCGGCAGTGCACGCATAGTGGTCATAGGATTTCTAGAAGTGCCATCCACTGTGCTGTAACATCTGGACGCTGCGGATGTACACGGTGTCCAACCCTCAGTGTTTACTGACCGTGGGAACCTACCCTTATCTATTTTATGTTCTCCTTTTTTATATGTTTTTTTTTTTATGTTTGTCCTTGCGGGCATCGTTTTTGTTCTCTAGACATTTATGGCTGATTCATCAATTGCATCTATTTAAAAAGTTGCTAAATTTTAGAGCAAATGTTTTCCGGTCCCCCTCCATCTGTGGAATGATTTTTGCTTTTCATACAGCAGAAATTTTGGTATAAATATTAGAAAAACAATGTAATATTTTATCAGCACATGCGCCCTTTTTGCTAGAAAAAAGGGTCAAAACAAGTAAAACAAAAAAAAAAGCATTTTTTTTAATTTTGCGCAAATTCATGTAACCCGTGCGCCATTTTGAAGCATTTGGCATGAAAAAAAACAAACAAATACCACAAGACAAAAGATAAAAAAGAAATCCATGGATCATTTGTTAATTTCATTGGCTGCAACACAAACTCGACATCAGCTTTCTGCTCAGCCAACAATCCCTATAAACTGAGGGCAGACGATTTTGCAGCGGGAAGATCGCAGGGAAAGCGTAGTATTGCAGTGACGTTCCGAGTCTTCAGGGGTTCCCTGGTCCTGACCTATAGAGGGGCACTCACGCTGAAGACCCCTCATCCATATGTATGAGTAGGGCAAATTAAATGGGTTAACCTGATGGAGAAAATTAAAGGGAATGTCTAAGATTTAAAAGGGGGTCAGTGTTTTTTGCATCTGTGATAGAAATATATATAAAAAAAATTGTATGTGAACATAATCGCCCCATGTGGGGGGGGGGAATGGAGGAAAGTGGTGCCAGTAAAACAATTGCAGTCATCTGGATATCACACATAAGCATTGCTTCCTAAATGATCGTGGCCCCCTCCCTTCATGGCCTTAGGCCGCTGCCTTACCTGCCTCACCCTTGCATTGCCCCAGCTCTACAATAAGTTGAGTGAGATCTACAAGAGATAAAAGCAAAGTAGAAAATTCCTTTCATTTTCCCTTTTTTTAGCAGCCCGAAGCCTTTTTGTCCTTTTGATTTTATCATTATTAATTCTCACTTCATTTTGCTTCTTCCCACACAGGCTGCATTGGAGACCACCATGAAGCTTAAAGACCCCCCTAAATGCCACTTGGAGATAGCAGCAACTGACGGGCCAATGACAGCAAACGACACAGGTTAGAAATGTAAAATTCCTTTAATCCAGAATTAATAGTCTGGGCCTGATGATCCTCTCCGATCAGATGATTGAGGGCTGCCGGGCTGGTTTGCAAACAGCGCCATGCTTTTCATAGTGGCTGTTTTCGGAAGTGCAGCTCAGTCCCATTCACTTACATAAAGTGAGCTGTAATAGTAATCACTATGGCTGCCGAAAGAACAGACAGGAGCAAACCTCCCCACCAGCTAAAGGCTACCCGAGGGCTAGGCATCAGTTTGGTATCTCTGCTTTCTTCTTTTAGGGTATGCGCACACGCTGTGGATTCTGCTGCGGATCCGCAGCAGAATTAGCTGCGTTCTACAGTACCATTATATTCTATGAAAACAAAAAACGCTGTGCACATGCTGCGGATTTTGTGCGGATTACAATCCGCAGCATGTCAATTGTTTGTGCGGAATCCGCAGCGGTTTCACACCTTCAACATTGTAGAGGTGTGAAACCGCAGGGCTAAACTGCAGGCTAACCGCAGATAAACCGCAGGTCTTTTGACCTGCGGATTTATCTGCGGATTTTGCCAAATCCGCAGACCAATCCGCAGCATGTGCACATAGCCTAACAGTGCCACACCTGTCCATAGTTGGTATTGCAACTCAGCTGCATGAAAATGAATGGGTGTCTTGGCAAGCCGGGTGACCCCCCAATATGGCTGCCTGTGTAAGGGCTTTAACCCCTTAGTGACGGAGCCAAATTTTTGAAATCTGACCAGTGTCACTTTATGTGGTAATAACTCTGGATCGCTTCAACAAATCCCAGTGATTTTGAGATTGTTTTTTCGTGACACATTGTACTTTATGATAATGGTAAATTTAGGCCAATATGTTTTGTTTTTATTTATAAAAAATATCATAAATTTGAGAAAAATGTTAAAAAATTAGCAATTTTCAAACTTTGAATGATTATCCCTTTAATCCAGATAGTCATACCACACAAAAACATTCATAAATAACATTTTCCACATGCCTGCTTTACATCAGCATCATCTGTAAAATGTTCTTTTATTTTGTTAGCATTTTAGGAGGTTTAAAAATGTAGCAGTAATTTTTCATTTTATCAAGGAAATTTACTAAATTTATTTTTTTTAGGGGCCTATCCAGGTTTGAAGTGACTTTGGGGGTCCTATATATTGGAAAACCCCCAAAAGTTATACCATTTTAAAAACAGCCCCCCCTGACATATTGAAAACTGCAGTCAGGTAGTTTATTAACCCTTCAGGTGATTTTCAGGAATTAATGCAAAGCGGCGTGACAGAAATGAAAATGTGTATTTTTACCTCCTAAATGCCACTAACTTCTGAACAGGTTACAACAGCCGTCAGACTCTAAAGGCCCTTTTACATTTAGCGATGCACCAGCGATCCAACCAGCGATCCGACCCGGTCAGGATCGCTGGTGCATCGCTAAATGATCGCTAGTGAGCTTTCATACAGAAAGATCTCACAGCGATGCAGCAGCGACGCAGCGCACGATACTTACCATTCACACACAGCGATCCTGCGTCCTCCCGCCCGCGTCCAGCGTCGCTCGTCGTCACAGCAGGAAGTCTCAGCAGGAAGCGCCCGACGAGAAATGGAGCCGGACATTCTCGCGCGATCAGCGATGGACAGCGGGGGAGGCGGTCGTTGGTAAGTATCACACATAGCGATATCGCTAGCAATATCGCTATAACGTCACAAAACCAGTGACGTTTTAGCGATATTGCTAGCGATATCGCTTAGTGTAAAACCCCCTTAAGGCCACTATTTGGGCGTGAATTGCCATGGCAAACATCAGGAGCACACAATCAAGATCTCAGGGTGCCGATGAGGATAAAGAGGAAGCCCCCACACTCTGTTAACCATTTATATGATGTTGTCACTATTGACAGCAGCATCTAAGGGGTTAAAAAGATTTGGACGATGCAAACACTGATCGTGGCTGATGCAGCAAGTTGTCAGCTATAGCGTACAGCTGACAGCTACTGGATTATCACCTGTATGGGGATGCTATTCTCTTATATCTCATGTCAGTAAACGACGTATTGGCGGTCATTAAGGGGTTAACCCAGCTTTCCTATACACTGTGCAATGATATGGAAGTAGAAGACGCTCCACTCCCATAATTAGTCGTTCAGAACTCTAGGAAAGATTGGTGGCAAACTTTATGCTGCCTGTTACTGGTTGTCACTCAGCTTTCCCAAAAATAAAAAACAGTTTTGAAAAATCCATGTATTTTGGGCTAAAAATAATTTTTGCAATAGTGTTTTATTACAAATTTGGCTTAGCAGTATGAGTAAACTGAGAATCCTTCAGTGAGCTGGTTATGACAAAGAGTTTGTTACTTTTTTTTATCTCATTTTTTTTCCAGCTCCTCTTGGCTTGTGGTTTATTGGTCAGCCGTCAGCTGAGATTAGTGTTTTCTGCCAGATTTTTAATTGGCTCATTCTGCACCAAGCAATAAGCAGGAAAAAAAATGAGCCTTAGGCCGGGATCACACTGGCGAATAAAACGGCCGAGTTTCGCATGGTAATACACGGCGCTGCCGCCGGGACTCAGGAGCGGGGCGTGCAGCTCCATGTATTGCTATGCGGCCGCATGCCCCGCTCCTGAGTCCCGGCGGCAGCGCCATGTATTATTACCATGCGAAACTCGGCCGTTTTATTCGCCAGTGTGACTCCGGCCTTAAAAGCCAAACGGTGCAACATTTTTAAAGAAACCCAATTGAAAAACTTTTTTTTTGCCCAAAATATATGCGTTTAAATCAGAGCGAACATTACATGATGTTCTGATGATGATATTACACATGACATTGATCTGTTTATATAACACCAGCATATTCCACAGCGCTGTACAGAGATAGTCACCAATCACACCAGTTCCTGTCCCCAATGGGGCTCACAATCTATTTTTTTCTATATTTTTTACGCTTCTTAAGATGCCAGGTAACTTCTCGTTATAGTTTGGAACTGCCGAAAGAGCGCAACAAAAACTCAGAAAGAAAATCTAATATATAAACTCCATCCAGATATTATTGCCCTTTGTCAGATTCAAACCCAAGACTGCAAGACACCAGTGCTAATCAACGGGCCGCCATGGTGAATTAAGGCCTCATTCACACTTGCATTTTTTTTTTCTGATCATGAGACTTGATCAGTAGAACTAGAGGACAAAGATCTGACACCAGTTCCTGTACTGTATACACAGTGCTTAATCAGCGATCTGGAAGGTAGAAACAGTAATAAACCATCTCTGCCTTCTCGAAGAGGAGTCAGGCTGTGTCTGACAGCCGGCTTCCCGTTCCTGCAGCGGCACGATCTCGTGCAGCCACTCTGTTACGCCGACCGCCCAGACGTTAGTCCGTGGTCCGTTATTGTTACTGATAGATCATGGACCAGATACATTCCCTTTTTTTTTTGCAAAAACGTTGACAAAAGATCCAACTGTGATCCATGTATGTTGCGGGTCAAACTCTCCCATTCACGTCAAGCACATTTTACCATGTTAGGGCTCGTTCAGACGGGAATGATATACGTCCTTGTTCATATCAGATAGCACACGGGAGCCATGTCTGCTCAAACCACCGAGCATCCAGGTGAAAAAAACTGCAGCGTGCACTCGTTTCATCCATATTTCAGATGACACACGGATCATCCGCACGGGATACGATTCGTACAGAAACATTGCAGTTCTTTATGTAGTATAATCATGTTTGTTCATGTTAATTTTTTTACATATCATACAGGTGACAAAAAAAATGGACGGCAATACGGACGACGCGCGGACGGCAATACGGACGACGCGCGGACGGCAATACGGACGACGCGCGGACGGCAATACGGACGGCAATACGGACGACGCGCGGACGGCAATACGGACGACGCGCGGACGGCAATACGGACGACGCGCGGACGGCAATACGGACGGCAATACGGACGGCAATACGGACGACGCGCGGATGGCAATACGGACGACGCGCGGATGGCAATACGGACGACGCGCGGATGGCAATACGGATGAAAGTCGTCTGCTTTTCCTAGATGATTGGATGATTTTTCATATCTTATGAGAAGGTAAGATTTTTTTTTTTTATAAAATGGATGCAATAAGGGCTCATTCACACGTCCAATTTTTGTACATTCGAGAAAATCAGAGTGATTATTCTGATCAGAGTGCGTTCCGATTGTCATCCGTTTCTCCATTCTATCAGTCCCTGAAAATCGCCCCGTCCATGTCTGTCATCCCATATTTTCCCGGCACTATTAACTCTCATGGCTGAGCGCCGATCCGACCCTCAAAATCGGACACGTCGCCACGATTTCCCACGGATGATAAAAAATCACGGACGTGTGTGTGAACGGCTCCATAACTTATCATGGGTACGAGTGCTGAAAAACACAGTACGTGAAAATCGGACGTGTGAATGAGCCCTAAGGACTGTAAAAAACAACACATGGGTCCGTCCCAAAAAAAACCCCATAAATCAGTATTCACCTATGATAGAAAATGTAAAAAAAATTGAACCAAATTCTTGACCCCGGGTGTGACAAATCTGACGATGTAGAGCCTTTCTTAGAATATCCGCACACATTTCTGGGCATTTCTTGCTGCGTCTACGGCTTGTGTAAACCCTTGAAGCTATATTCCAAGGCACATGTGAGAGCAAGCAGCTGATCCGCGCTCTCACTTTGAGCACCACGACCTTTGCTTCCAGCCTGAGTCACAGCAGAGCTAAACAGTAACGTCTGAACGGTGGGAATTCAACACCGATGTATTGAAAGGGAAAAACCTCGCCAATCAGGAGGCTCCGTGTCGTGTCAATCAAAGGGACGGCCGAGAATCCAATCCGGGTCGTCCTTACATCGGCACATTGGGATGCGGCTTGCGTGCTGCTTTCTTTGGCTCACATGCTGCCTGCAGCCCTACAATCTCCTGTCCATACTGCTCTGAGGTTTATCTCTAGGCTTCGATTTACCCAACAGGCTTCCATGGCCACGCTGAACGCTCCGAGCTTTGGAAGATGCACGCACGTCATCACGCGGGCGATCCCTGATTCTTTGTGCCAGGAAGCTTTGCGGACAGACGGCGATTGCACGGTTGACCTGACCAAGGCTAGGCTCCATCACGAGCTTTATATTGGGGTCCTGAGGAACCGACTAGGTCTGAACGTGGTGGAGCTCCCTGCGGATGAAAGTCTTCCCGACGCCCCGTTTGTGGAGGACACGGCGATTGTGTGTGAAGGAACAGCCCTGATCACCAGACCTGGAGCGCCGAGCAGAAGGAAGGAGGTACCGTACCCCAAAATTGTCCATACTGAGAACTTACGGGGTGGGGGGATAGTGCTGTCATTTCATCCAGCAATCATACAAACATAATAGGTAAAATGTACTGTATGTATATGACGGATGTGAATGCGTTCTCTGCACAGCGCCGCCGAGTATGTTGGTGCTCTACCATCACTAAGTATAAAGCAGCTTGTCATGATAGTCAATAGACTTTTATTTTTTTGGGGGGGGGACAAATGTGTCCAGAGTTTTCTCTGACTCCCGTTCACTTCAATAGAACGTGGCGGCACCTGCGCCCTACACTAAGAACGGGACACAGCAGCTTTTACGGAGGCCCCAAAAGGTAATATAGGGTCCACGATGCTCTCCCTGTCCTATAACGGCACTCCATATCAGATGGAAAGACACAGCGACGCTTTACGGTGTGCCCCTATCTCACACCACTCCTACATGAGTGGTCTGCGGGTACAGGGGGCACAGGTGGCGTCCCATCCAGCATGCAGCACCATGCATACAGAAATTATATTTGCTTCTGTATGACATTGCAGGGATATGGCGGCACGATGTGCCCTAAAATATAGTGGGTGCAGGGGTTGAAGGTGCACCTGGGGCCCAAAGGAGGTCCCTTTTGGCCTGTATAAGAAGATTAATACCATTAAAGACTTGTGATAATTGGGGACCTTGTTGGAGATTTTGCATCGAGGCCCTCGAGCTTTAAATTAAATTGCTGCCCATAGAAGTGTATGGGAGCCATGTTACAACACAACCCGTAATACACTAGAGTAGATGAGGCCGTTATGTGTATGATATATAATATTTACTAAAATACCAAACTCCAGTAGTTTCAGCCACTAAAAAGAAATAAATGCATAAAAAATATATATTAATAATTCACAAGCTTAGAATGAAGTTGCCTATAGAAGTGTATGGGAGCCATGTTGAAACAAAGCCTGCGCTACACTTGTGTAGATGAAGCTGTTACAGGCTGTGTTGTAACATGGCTCCCATACACTTCTGTAGGCAGTAATTTCATTCTAAGCTTGTGAATTATGTATATATTTTTTATATATTTTTTTTATGAATTTTATTCTTTTTTAATGGCTGAAACTACTGGAGTTTGTCGTTTTAGTTATATATATATATATATATATATATATATATATATATATATATTGGCCTCATCTAAACTAGTGTATTACAAGTTGTGTTGTAACAAGGCTCCCATGCACTTCCATGGGCAGCAACGTCTATAAGCATGTGACTCATATTTATTATTATTATTTTATTTTTTTACTGGCTGAGTCCGGTATTTTAGTGCAGCAAGTCCTCCCATAGCTATGAGAAGTCGCTGCGCAGCATAGGAGACATCTTCGGTTGTATCCGCCAGTCGTGTTATATGGATGGGAAGATGAAGACGATCCCAGGACAGGATGAGGCGTGACGTCGTTATATGGATGTCATATTCGTTCTCTAACATACTATTGTTCCCTGTTATCAGCCATTTAATTCTGGAGGGAGGCAGAAACGAGTTCCCCTCCGTTGGGTGAATAGGGGGGCTCTGGTGAATATTAATAGTCCAAGGATGTTAGAAAGTTTCCTTTTAATTTTTTTTTGAGGATGGGCATAGCCCCACAATAATGGATCCTCTGAGCTCCGGTATTTAACCCTCTAAATTCCACAATGGGCACTAATCGCTGCATAACAATGTACCCCCACCCCCATTCTCTATAGATCAAGTCATAGGGAAAACCTAGTATGGGCAGACTGTCTGAACATCTTCTTAAAGGGGTTGTCCATCACTGGACAACCCCTTTTATTAATGGGTCTAGGGTGATGAAAAACAATAAAAAAAAAACCAAAAACACTCCTGGATTGATGTTGCTTCTCCATACTCTGTGCAGTGCTCCTCAGTATCACTTTTTAATCCCTTTCACCTCTTTGGGTCGTCCATTAGGGACCTTGTGGATTAAAAGCTTCAAATTTACACCTCTGCCTATAGAAGTCTATGGCAGCCATACAACAAAACTATACGACTTGGACCAGTAGTGGACAATCCCTTTAAACCGCTCCCTTAATGTTATAAATATATAACTATATTCCAAAACATTATAGCTGCCAAATAAAAATAGAAGTAAAACAAAGTAATCATGAAAAAAATCTACAAAAACACGATTTTTTAATAACAAAAACTAATAACTGTAAGTCACAAAATATAAAATAACACGCGACATTCAATATCCCCGTAACTGTAAGGAGCCGTAAATAAATGTTATTTGTTTATGATCAGTTTATGCTGTAAATGTTAAAATATGATAAAATAACAAACACAAAACTTGCATTCGTTACAAAAAAACAAACGTAGTAAAGTCCCAAAATATGAAATTTTATGCAAACACTCGGTAAGGTCATAAGGCTAGGGTCACACGACCATTTTCTCTCCATCTGAGCGTGATAAGATTTTTCCAAAGGTGGAGCGAGGGGGGAAAAAAAGTTTCTCCACCTTCTCCATCATTTTGGACTGCACTCGGATGTCATTTGAGTGCCATCCGATTTTTTTTTTTTTTTTCAAGGACCCATAAACATGAATGGGTGAATACCATTCAATTCTCAGAGGTGAATTGTTCAAGTGGTCCAAGGAAAAAATTGGACATGTGCACGGTCCCATAGAATAACATAGGGACGAGTGCTATGCGTCAAAACCATGGATAGCACCCGTCCGATTTAAGCCTTAACCGTAATAATCTGTACAAAAAAGTCAAGCATGATATATAATTATTATAATTTGTGTACCCTGTAAATAAAAAAAAATGTTTAGCAGAGAAATAAAACCTGAAGCGGAATTGCTTTTTTTTGTTGTTGCATTTTTGCATAAATAAAAATGAATATAAATTATTAATATAAACTAATGTAAATAGATCACAATTGTCATCTACAAAAATGACAACATAAAAAGAACAAACATACTGCGCAGAATGGAAACTGCTAAAAATGCAGAGAAGGAAGGTAGGAACCCTGAAGGGGTTAAGAATAGCAGTGCGGATTGATGGCGATTATTTGCATTTAGGGGCAGGGTCTCCGCCATAGGATTTCCAGGAGGATGCTACAACCTGCTGCCGGGGAGCATCCACTCCTCGCTATGAATGAAGCGGCGCTCGGCTCAGCACCAGGCAGGGATGCAGCTGTCATCCAGGATCGTGTGGCACCCAATCAGCTGGCAACGATAAGTGACCAATGGCAAACTGCATTACATCTTTGTTCTAGGCACCGCTTTACATTTGGGCTTTGCCTCTCGCTAGGGCTCTGTTTACACCGTGGGGCGTTGAACCCGGGCACGGTCCGTTCAGTATTGTATCGCCATGTCTGTGCACGCTTTGTCAAGCCTAGGTAAATGCACACACGCCATAGTGCGAGGCATCCCAGACTCCTTCAGCCAGCAGGCTCTCCGGAGGACACAAAGTGGAGAGGTGGACACCGCCAGGGCGAGGAGGGAGCTGGAGCTGTATACCAGGGTCTTGAAGGACAAGCTGGGGCTGCAGGTGGTCCAGTTAGATGCAGAGAGCACAATGCCAGATGCCCCCTTTGTGGAAGACATTGCTGTGGTGCTCAATGAAACCGCCCTGGTGACCCGACCTGGGGCCCCCAGCAGGAGGAAAGAGGTAAATGACCTGCGACCTGTCGCTGTTAACCCTTTATTGCCTGCACAGAGAAGCATAGAGCCGCCTTCTCTGATATATATATATATATATATATAATTTGTACATTTATTTATTTTTAAGATTGCAATCTCTGTACAAGGTGTGGCTCCCGTGTGCCAGTCTTCTAGGGCCCGGGCTGTGCCCACCAGGACCATCTGCTCGCTGCAAGCTGCTGATTAGGAATTTGAGGCTCTTATCGGCAGATTTAGCAAATGCAATTTAACCAGACAGACAACAAAGGATTACGTTTTTTTTTTTGTTTTTTTTTTACCATTTCCACGAATTCTCTAATTGTATGAAAGGCCGTAATCTGTGACCGCGTCTGAGCTCTGCCAGGGCGAGATAGCCGGAGGCTCGATTACCACCGATGTCTATGGTTGATGGGTGGAGAGATGGATATATAGATCCCAAACCGCAGAAGATACAACATTGTTATACAGTCACTTTGTGTCTTCTGGGGATTGTCATCCAACGCTCATTAACCATCATTCTCAGTACAGGGCGGAATTACCGTAATGGCTGAGCTGCAGCCAGACGCCGGCTGGGATCGGTAATGGGATATACACACAGACCGGGGGGATAAATCCATATGGAGGAGACACAGCAGGTGCAAGGATAGAGCGCACTACCTGTGCTCACCGCCACATAGTGCCACAGCCAGCAAGGGAGTGATCTGGCATGTTATAGTAGACGCTGATCCGGGTGCAGCCGCTGTGTAATAATGAAGATATCAATGATCTAGAAGAATCCGATAATCTAATAAATGAGATATACACAATGCAAGGCTGGGGTCAGACGCCGGATATTCTCGTCCGAGAGAATCAGGATCCGATTTTTTTTTTTATTTTTTTTTAATTGAGAAGAAAATACAAATTCTCCATTCTGCCGTCAGAGCGCGGTCCGCTTTTTATCCACGGACTCCTTGACATGCATGGCCGAATATCAGGTCAAACTCCTGCACGCTGCGATTTGTTTTTATTTTATCTCGGACAGACTCTAGGGGGAAAAAAAAAATCTTACACGTGCACGGCCCCATAGAATAACGTTGCTCCGAGTGCGATCCGACGTTTTGTCGTATCGCACTCGGATTGAAAATGCAGTCGTGAGCCCGAGCCCTAAAGAAAAAAATAAACTGCAGCGCAGGTCTAAAAATTACAGGCGCAAACCTCCTGTAAAAATCGCAGCATGCACTATTTTCTTCTGTGACTCGGATGACGCTTGTCAATTCAAGTCTATGGGTGCAAAAAAAAAATGGATGCCATGTACGGAGCCACCGTCCAGAATCTGATTTTTACAGGTACATTGTAATTTTGTAACATATGAAACTGTACATGATCAATAATTGCTGCTGAAAAATAAAAAAAGATTACACACAGATGACAAGGGAGAAGAAAAATTTTCCCGATGAAACGGTGAACGATTTTTTTTTTTCTACGTTCACGTGAACATGGCCTAAGCTTGAGGAAGTCCCGTACGCATAGGGAAGAAATGTCACTGAACGGAACCTTTAGGCTCTGTGCACACATTACGGAATTCCCGCGGAAGTTACCGCGGGAATTCCAGAATTCCATTCCGTGGGAAAACAACATTTTAAATTCCCTCGATTTTCCCGCGGAAAAACTAGCGATTTGGTAGCATAATTAGCTTGCAGAATGCTAGCCTTTTCCAAGCGATCTGTAGCATTGCTTGGAGAACTGATTGACAGGTTGGTCACACTTGTCAAACATAGTGTTTGACTAGTGTGACCAACTTTTTACTATTGAAGCTGCCTATGCAGCATCAGTAGTAAAAAGAGCTAATGTTAAAAATAATAATCAGGTTTTTCTCACCTTCTGATGTCCCGCGCAGCATCCACGATCATCGCGATGCTCCCGTTCCCAGCAATGCCTTGCGAGACCTTTGATGACGTAGCGGTGTCACGATACTGTAGCGGTCTCGCGAGATCGCTACGTCATCACAGGTCGTTGCCGCAAGGCATTACTGGGAACGGGAGTTGGCGGGAGCATCGGTAAGGCTGTGCGGGACGCCGGAAGGTGAATCTAACCCGATTTTTTTTTTTTAATTGTATTCTTTTTTTTTTACAGGGATATGGTACCCACAGCCTGGAGGAGAATCTCCTCTCCTCCACCCCCTAGGTACCATCCGCAAATGTTCTGCTGACTTTTCGCATGGTGGGCACAGCCACATGCAGAAAGTAAACAGAACAATGCATTCCTATACTGACGGAATTGCCGCGATTCCGCAAAATAATGAGCATGCTGCGTATTTTTCCGCGATGCGTTTCCGCCGCGGAAAAATCCGCAGCATTAGCACAGCATTGCGGAATCCCATAGGAATGCATGGGATGCTTTTTTTTTTTCTTTGCGTTTTCGCGGCAAAATCGCGCGTTAAAAAATACAGCGGAAACACGAAAAAAACGCTACGTGCGAACGCAGCCTATGTATCCATATAGATTGATGATACCAGAGGTGCAGTGTTCGCAGGCGCTGACATGTAGCAGCGGTACTAGCGCCGGGCGATCTCTCTGCGCCACACCCCGCTCCAGCTTTGTTGCAGTGTTCATGGGTTACACAAGGCTTGGAAGGACTGTCTGTCGCTACATAATGGCTGGGGAAAGGGGCAGCCAGCCGGAAAATGAGTCTCTAAGTGGCGGGGAGGGAAGTGGAGTTGGAAGCCTTCCTGAGAAAAAAAATAACGGCAGGAAAAATCCCATTCTAATAAATAGCCGGGAGATTGCAGGAGATGCCATCTATTTCAAAGCGATGTGCGGGTTTTTCTTACGAAATCTTGTGTTTTAACGATGTGTTTTTAGTTTAGAACTTGCCCAGAACTTTAATAGATCTTTCTTTTAGGTAAATGATGGAAAGTTTTTGCTGCTAAATAAAAAGATTTCATTTTCTCATAATACAAAAATAGAAACCATGTGACCTAGTAAATATCGCCCCCCCAAAAAATATTCTCCACCCACAATGACAGACACTGGGACAAAGTTGTTTTTTTTTTATTACACTCCCGAATACTTCTCTCTGCTGGATCACTGGCCTGCGGACAGACTTGGTGACATGTTTCTCCATTTGGTGGGGTCTTGGCACATGGACCCCTAGATGTGCCATCTTTCCCTCAAGGAGGGATCAGCTGTAATAATTCCCGTTTGTTTGAATTCTAGATATTCTAAGGAAAAAGAAGCAAAAAAAAAAACAACAACCCAAAACATTTCACTTTTGTAGATTGTGCTGATTTTAAAAGAAACTTCCATGCAATGCCTTAATAGCAGACCTGGGCAAAGTGTGGTCACTTGGCTCTTCTGATGCAGCCCGCGGTCTGGACAGCCAAAGAGCTGGATACAGTGGGGTCCCGCACTACGTGACGGCCCCCCGCCCGACTTCTCACTTTCACCAGCATCTGCATGCATCCTATGGAATCTGCATCCTCGGGATACAGATACCAGTGAAAACCATGATTGATCAGGGAGCCATCAGCTTCCTCTTACGTCAGTGAAACTGTGCATCTGAGAGCGCAGCAAACGCGATGACGACACTACATTGCACCATCTGTTCCTCAGTAATCAGCGCAAACTGGAGCAGGAAGGAAACTGGGATAGTTGAGTAGATTTCGTTTTTGTGTTTGTTTTTTTTACTGACCGTACACTGTGGGGACATCATTATGCGCAATGGGACCTTGTGTTGATATTACACTGTGCAGTGGGCTGTGTTGAGATGTCATGCTGTGTGGGGGGGCTCTGTGTGAGCAGTCTCTTCTTACCTCAGCACCCCTGGTATCTCCAGTATTTGATCAAGTAGACAGGGTGGACAGCAATGTAAGCAGCCTCTTCTTACCTCAGCATCCCTGGTATCTCTAGCATTAGATCAAATAGATGGGTGGACAGCAGTGTGAGCAGCCTCTTCTTACCTCAGCACCCCTGGTATCTCTAGTATTAGATCAGATAAATTGGTGGATAGCAGTGTGAGCAGCCTCTTCTTAGCTCAGCATCCCTGGTATCTCTAGCATTAGATCAAATAGATGGGTGAACAGCAGTGTGAGTAGCCTTTTCTTACATCAGCACCCCTAGTATCTCTAGTATTAGATCAGAGAGATGGATGGACAGCAGTGTGAGCAGCCTCTTCTTAGCTCAGCATCCCTGGTATCTCTAGCATTAGATCAAATAGATGGGTGAACAGCAGTGTGAGCAGCCTCTTCTTACATCAGCACCCCTAGTATCTCTAGTATTAGATCAGAGAGATGGATGGACAGCAGTGTGAGCAGCCTCTTCTTAGCTCAGCATCCCTGGTATCTCTAGCATTAGATCAAATAGATGGATGGACAGCAGTGTGAGCAGCCTCTTCTTACCTCAGCAACCCTGGTATCTAGTATTAGATCAGATAGGCAGGGGGACAGCCGTGTGAGCAGCCTCTTCTTACCCCTGCTGGTATCTCTAGTATTAGATCAGAATATCTACTGGGGGCACATCTTCCTGCTCATAGACTCTTGTCCTACTTAACATTCTTGTCAGTGTAACAAGGCTGTAACCTTTCTAATGTACTGTAGTGATTACCTCCCTAGAAAAAATGATTGTAATTTGCTAACTAAAGGTTTTTAGGTATTTATGATGGTGTTTCCTTTTTCTTATTTTTTTCTGAGGCCATTCACATAAATCACTTGGCATCAGGAAGTATAAATGATTTAATTCTTGACATCTGCGGTTGTTTTCTAGAATCTTCTGTTACGGGAAGCAGATTTTCATTGTAGTGTAATCTTTAGTCACATTCTTTTGTTTTTTTTTGCAGCTCAGTGAATTTACAGTAAAGATTGTTACACAAGACATAGAAATGTTATCCGTATATTCAGTTTATAGGCAGTACATATTGGTGGAAATATAAGCTGAGCTTCGGGTTAGTGAAAAATGTTTTTTTTTGGGTAGAGATGACCATGTTCTTTACATTCGATATCCAAGTCTCAAATTGGACTTGTGGGAAGCCAAGAAAAGTGGAGCAGTCTGGTGGGGTCCTCACATCGTAGAGCTGCTTTTACCATTCTTGACTTCTGACCTCTTGACCGTGCAGAGTCACCATTTTGTACCCATGGAAGGTAAAAAGTTTGGTGACCGCCATGTTCTTTCCATATGTATGAGGGTCCACCAAACTGTTCCTCGTATCTCATCTCCCCAGACCCCTGTGAGCATGGATGAAGGTGGGTCAGGTCACAAAGCAATAATGCCCAACCTCATTAATGTGGTTCTTCCACCTGGTAAAGTGGTGGCATATCTCCAGTGCTTAGCTACCCACCTGTAAAGAGAACGTAGGTGGCCATTTTCATCATTTTTTTTAATATCCTCACAACTAATTCAGGTGAATGAAATTGAGTTGTAGTACATCGAACCTGTGCATGAAAAATGCTAAAAGTGCCACATACATTTCCCCAACTGATGGCCAGATTAGAAGGCTGTGGTACTCTAAGCACGATAGTCTGTCTTGCAGTCGCATGGGTTGCAGAGGTTAAGGTGTCAGCTAAACCCTTTTCCTCCGGAACATCTCAATATACATGTGAGCTTGGTTCGGTCATGTGTTCATATCTTCTTAATCGTGGACAAAAGTAAGCCAGTGGCAAACAACTCTGGCGGCAGCTTTGCACCCCGTAATTAAACATGCCCAAACTTATTTTTCTCTCAATATAGGTCAAACTAAAGTTTGCCCATCATCAGGTGGTCAACTGTGCTCCTCCGACGTTGGCAGTTTTGGCCAACCTTAAATTGCATTTAGGGCTTTGTGCACATGACCGTGTCTTCAGTCCGCGTGCGATCCAACAAAACATTGGATTGAACTCTGATTGATGGTATGGGGATGGGCACAGACCTGGTCCGAGGAAAAAAATTGTAACATGCCCAAGTTTGATCCAATAATCAGATTGCACTCGGCCATGCAAATCAATGAGTCTGTGGATTTTCACAAAATGACGGAATGGAGAAGATTTAGACATTTTTTTTTTTCCTTATATGAGAAAATCGGATCACACTTTTAACCCGAGTGTGATTAGAGTATGATTAGCATACTCGGACTGATTTTCTCAGATGAGAGAAAATCCAGTAGTGTGACCCTAGCCCTAAGAACATTCATTTCATGATAATCTTTCAGTGTAAACCGGCTACCAATAAATGAGCCAAATGCATCTTCATCCAGGGAAAAGATCGTCATTCTCGGCAATGCATCGTTCTGTATAAACTGGACTCTCACTGCCGAGAACCATGGCGGACTATGTGCACTGACCATCTAGTATCGAAACATTATCAATCGCTCAGTGTGCTTTATCTACCACGGTCTGCCTGAGCTAACAGGCTAGTCAACAACCACCGATTAGTAAAAGTTTACCGGTCATTTAGTGCCACCGGTCGGTCTGTTTTAACGTACCCGTATTCTAATATGTTTGGTCATCAATGTTCCTGAAACAAAGGATGGGAGAACACTGTACATGCTCCTATTTTAATGGGAAAAGCCTTTTTGATGCTTGCAAATCCACCCTAAATTATTTTCCAAAATTTGGTGGGAAGTCTTCTTGGAAGAGATGCATGTAGATGGGTTGGTCAGGTGTTCAGAAAATTAGACCAGCTCCAGCTGCTGACTATAGGTTGGATGCATCTACCCAGAGATAACAACCGGTTAGCGAGCCGGCAGTGCGTCTGATATAGCAGTAGAACTTCATAGAATTTCTGCATTGTGGGTGGATGAATTAATGTCTTCGAGTTCAAGGATTTCCATATTGGAAATCTTCTGCTTCTCGGCCACTTGAGCATCATGTATAATCATGAGCAATTATGCAGATTTGCAGCTCTGTGTCCCTTATATAGATAATTGTAGACTTCACCTTTTAATTTTGGAGGAGAGATGGCAGCTAATGTATTAGCATGGCAGCTGAAGCTTTCGGCTCTCCCACCTGGATGATCCCGTGACCGGAGAGATTCTATACATTCTTTTGACAGCAAGATGCAGAAGAAAATGAGACATTTTGGTGACCTGGCGACACACTGTGAAAATAACAGAATATTGTGAAATGGAAGAGGAAGCAATTAAACTTCACATTTGTGAGAGCAGTTTCTGAGCGGCAGGCTGCCAGTGGCGGTGGGATTTTTTCTGGCCAATATTCAATCATTTGTCATTGTGCATGCCCACAAATGCACTTCAATTATCTACTGCATGGTGTGCACAATTATGTAAATGTGTGTAGGGGGATCTAGAAGAGCTCTCACAAGCATATCAGATGAACGTCGTCCAAATCTGAAGATTTTGGTGGGACTGGCCAACCATCCAATATGTATGGAGGTATCCTGATTGTCCCTGATGGTGGATGTCATCAGACGTCAGGGTTGGGCATGTTGCGCACTAGAAAAATAAAACATTTCTCCAGTGCGGCACGGGTATACAATTGCGCAAAACCTTTTCGACATTTTGAAAAATCTCAATAAATTGGCCAAAAATACCTAAATAATGAAAACCGTGCCTGCATTGTTGAGCAAACATAAAAAAGATCCTAATTCATGATTGCTTTTGGACCTTTTTTATCTCTATTTTGGTGTTTTTCACCTGGTTTTCATGTGCATATTTTTTTTTAAAGTTTATTTCATATGTCTTCGCCTGTATGGCAGTCGAGGGAGCTATTGACGGAGGATCAAGTGACCCTTCACGGTTGACCAAGTGATTTCCAAATTAATCCACAGGGCGTTGCTGGCAACTGAGAATGACCAGACGGAGACGTGTTGTCTCTGTATGGGAGGATCAAGGCAGATCACTAACCCTGTTTATTATGTCACCTCTTTTATAGTATTTTGCTTAATTATGCAAAGTACACAGCTACCAATAACATCGTCGTAACACATTTACTTTATAAACCAATCATATTGCAAGAAAACCGGAAACTACCTTCATGTCCCTAGCTACGTTACATAGAGAATAGAACAATAGCACATTCATCAGGGTCTCATGTCTTATATCTTGTTCGGACTGGGACAGTCTGGTTTCACTACAGCCGTGAATTTTCTCCTAGTTACAAAATTTAACTCGTGAACAACAAAATGGCATCGCAAGCACAAAAATGGAGTCTTTGAGAACAAGATGTCCCGTACGTCTAAATACTGTACTTCACAATCCCCCCCTAGATAAATTTTGTTAACACATAACAGACATAGCAGAGTTACTATCCCAAGCTAGCAGCTTGAGGGGTACTTGTCTTCACATGGCTGATGCCGTGTTATCAGTCATGGCTGTTGCGGCGCACTCATCCCCCCTGTATGCTACAATTTACGAATAACAATTTTTGATAATGGTGGTGGAGATCTTTTGAAGGTAGCCATGAGCTTGGCTTCAACATCTTCATCAAGTAGCCTTTTGAGATCGGTGTAGAGAAGAGCAGGGGTGACGATGTCTTTGGTATCATCATTAGCTGTCCTAGTGCAGAATTTCCTAATACAGTTAGGTCCATATATATTTGGACAGAGACAACATTTTTCTAATTTTGGTTCTAGACATTACCACAATGAATTTTAAACAAAACAATTCAGATGCAGTTGAAGTTCAGACTTTCAGCTTTCATTTGAGGGTATCCACATTAAAAATGGATGAGGGGTTTAGGAGTTTCAGCTCCTTAACATGTGCCACCCTGTTTTTAAAGGGACCAAAAGTAATTGGACAGATTAAATAATTGAAAATAAAATGTTCATTTCTAGTACTTGGTTGAAAACACTTTGTTGGTAATGACTGCCTGAAGTCTTGAACTCATGGACATCACCAGACGCTGTGTTTCCTCCTTTTTGATGCTCTGCCAGGCCTTCACTGCGGTGGTTTTCAGTTGCTCTTTGTTTGTCGGCCTTTCTGTCTGAAGTTTAGTCTTTAACAAGTGAAATGCATGCTCAATTGGGTTGAGATCAGGTGACTGACTTGGCCATTCAAGAATATTCCACTTCTTTGCTTTAATAAACTCCTGGGTTGCTTTGGCTTTATGTTTTGGGTCATTGTCCATAATAATAATAATAATAATTTTTATTTATATAGCGCCAACATATTCCGTAGCACTTTACAATTAAGCGGGGACATGTACAGACAATAAATTCAATACAAGTTAAGACAATTCAAACAGTGACATTAGGAGTGAGGCCCCTGCTCGCAAGCTTACAATCTACAAGGAAATGGGGGGACACAGTAGGTGAGAAGTGCTTGTTAATTCAGGTCTGGCAATTATAATAAATAGGGATTTTCATATAAAGCTGCATGATCCGGTCATCAGCCCGTGTGTTTAAGTGCAATAGACAAGTATCAAGTGCAGTTATCGTGTGCATGGAGGGTGTGGAGACAGATGAATAGTAGGGTGCAGATTCAGAATAATATTTGGAAGGAGGGAACAGGGCAAAGTTAGTTTGCTGAGTAGTTGATGTGGTAGGCTTGTTTGAAGAGATGGGTTTTCAAAGCGCGCTTGAATAGGTCAGGGCTAGGTATCAGTCTGATCGTCTGTGGAAGTGCATTCCAGAGAGCTGGAGCAGCACGAGAGAAGTCTTGGAGACGGAGGTGCGAGGTTCGGATTACGGGGGATGTTAGTCTTAGGTCATTTGTAGAACGGAGGGCACGTGTAGGGCAATAGACAGAGATGAGAGAGGAGATATAAGGCGGTGCAGAACAGTGGAGAGCTTTGTGGGTGAGAGAGATGAGTTTATACTGGACCCTGTAGCGAATAGGTAGCCAGTGTAATGACTGGCACAAGATGTAGGCATCGGTGAAGCGGCTGGACAGAAATATGACCCTGGCTGCCGCGTTCAAGATGGATTGGAGAGGAGAAAGTTTGGTAAGAGGGAGACCGATCAGAAGAGAGTTGCAGTAGTCCAGACGAGAATGAATAAGAGCGACAGTAAGAGTCTTAGCAGTTTCAAAGGTGAGAAAAGGTCGGATTCTGGAGATGTTTTTAATATGCAGGTGACAAGAGCGACTGAGTGATCGGATGTAGGGAGTAAAGGAAAGTTCAGTGTCGAATATGACCCCAAGACAGCGGGCATGCTGCTTGGGAGTTATGGTTGAACCCTCCAGGGTTATTTCGATGTTAGGTAGAGTGAGGTTAGTAGAGGGGAGAAACACAAGAAGTTCAGTTTTGGAGAGATTTAGTTTCAGATAGAGGGAGGACATGATGCTAGAGACAGCAAACAGACAATCCTTGGTATTTTGAATTAGGGTAGGGGTGATGTCAGGGGAAGAAGTGTATAATTGGGTGTCATCGGCATAGAGATGATACTGGAACCCAAATCTGCTGATTGTTTGTCCAATAGGGGCAGTGTATAAAGAGAAGAGGAGGGGGCCTAGGACTGAGCCCTGCGGGACCCCGATAGTAAGGGGACGAGGAGAGGAAGAGGAGCCGGAAAAAGATACAGTGAAGGAGCGGTCAGAGAGGTAGGAGGAGAACCAGGAGAGGGCTGTGTCCTTGAGGCCTATAGAGCGGAGCATAGTGAGGAGGAGCTGGTGATCCACAGTGTCAAATGCGGCAGAGAGATCCAGGAGAATCAGCAGGGAGCAATGACCTTTCGATTTAGCTGTTATTAGATCATTAGAGACTTTAGTGAGGGCAGTTTCAGTAGAGTGTAAAGAGCGGAAACCAGATTGTAAGGGGTCTAGAAGAGAGTTATCCGAGAGATAGCGGATTAGACGGGAGTGGACCAGGCGTTCCAGGAGTTTAGAGATGAAGGAAAGGTTAGAGACAGGTCTGTGGTTAGCAGTGCAGTTCTGGTCCAGGGATGGCTTTTTCAGTAAAGGGGTTATGATGGCATGTTTAAATGAGGAGGGAAATATACCTGAAGAAAGAGAGAGGTTAAATATTTTAGTCAGGTGAGTGGTGACCACTGGTGAGAGAGACTGCAGGAGCTGTGAAGGAATGGGGTCACTGTTGCAGGTTGTAGGCCGAGCAGAAGCGAGGAGCTTGGAAACTTCTTCTGAAACAGGCTCAAAGATGTCTAGTGAGCTTGAGGTGCGGCAGGGAAGGGGATCCAGGCACTGAGGAGATTGGGCTGAGATATCCTGATGGATGTGGTTGATTTTTTCTAGGAAATAAGTGGCCAGATCCTCACCGCTGAGGTTGGTGATGGGGGCCTGTACTTTAGGTTTCAGGAGGGAGTTTAAGGTTTCAAAAAGTTGTCTTGGGTTGTTGGATAGTGAGGTGATGAGGGTGGTGAAGTAGGATTGTTTGGCCAGATGAAGGGCAGAGTTATAGGTTTTGAGCATGAACTTATAGTGGGTGAAGTCTTCTGCTAAGAGAGATTTTCTCCACTGCCGCTCTGCACACCTTGAGCAGCGCTGAAGAGAGCGTGTTTGCGTTGTGTGCCAGGGCTGCCGTTGTCTGTGTCGGGTCTTTCTGCGTATAGAAGGTGCTGCTTCATCTAGGGCATTCTTCAGTGTATTATTGAAGTGTGACAATGCTATGTCTGGACAGGAGAGGGTGGAGATGGGGGCTAAAGATGTGTGGAGATTGTCCATAAGCTGTTGGGTATTAATGGTACGTGTATTCCGATAAGTGTGGTAAGTGGGGGTGTCCCGGGTGAGGAGACAATTCTTGACTGAGAAGGAAAGAAGGTTGTGGTCCGAGAGCGGGAGAGGTGAGTTAGTAAAGTCGTGCAGTGAGCCGGGACTGGAGAAAACCAGGTCCAGAGTATTCCCGTCCTCATGTGTAGGAGAATTAGTAAACTGTGAGAGGCCGAATGAAGACGTTAGAGAAAGAAGATGAGAGGCAGTCCATCTGTAGTATGAAACGACGACCAATCAGTTTGGCTGCATTTGGCTGGATCTGAGCACACAGGATGGCTCTGAATACCTCAGAATTCATTCGGCTGCTTCTGTCCTGTGTCACATCATCAATAAACACTAGTGACCCAGTGCCACTGGCAGCCATGCATGCCCAAGCCATCACACTGCCTCCGCCGTGTTTTACAGATGATGTGGTATGCTTTGGATCATGAGCTGTACCTCGCCTTCGCCATACTTTTCTCTTTCCATCATTCTGGTAGAGTTTGATCTTGGTTTCATCTGTCCAAAGAATGATCTTCCAGAACTGTGCTGGCTTTTTTAGATGTTTTTTAGCAAAGTCCAGTCTAGCCTTTTGATGCTTGATGCTTATGAGTGGCTTGCACCGTGCAGTGAACCCTCTGTATTTACTTTCATGCAGTCTTCTCTTTATGGTACATTTGGATATTGATACGCCGACCTCCTGGAGAGTGTTGTTCACTTGGCTGGCTGTTGTGAAGGGGTTTCTCTTCACCATGGAGACTATTCTGCGATCATCCACCACTGTTGTCTTCCGTGGGCGCCCAGGTCTTTTTGCATTGATGAGTTCACCAGTGCTTTCTTTCTTTCTCAGGATGTACCAAACTGTAGATTTTGCCACTCCTAATGTTGTAGCAATTTCTCGGATGGGTTTTTTCTGTTTTTGCAGCTTAAGGATGACTTGTTTCACCTGCATGGAGAGCTCCTTTGACCACATGTTTCCTTCACAGCAAAACCTTCCAAATGCAAGCACCACACCTCAAATCAACGCCAGGCCTTTTATCTGCTTAATTGAGAATGACATAACGAAGGCATTGCCCACACGTGTCCATGAAATAGCCTTGGAGTCAATTGTCCAATTACTTTTGGTCCCTTTAAAACAGAGTGGCACATGTTAAGGAGCTGAAACTCCTAAACCCTTCATCCAATTTTAATGTGGATACCCTCAAATGAAAGCTGAAAGTCTGAACTTCAACTGCATCTGAATTTTTTTTGTTTAAAATTCATTGTGGTAATGTCTAGAAGCAAAATTAGAAAAATGTTGTCTCTGTCCAAATATATATGGACCTAACTGTACATACAGAAATACACCAAAGAACAAGTTTTAGTATCACATATACAACAAGGAAACAGGCAGCAATGTGTAACAAGCTTTGTAAGATCCCAGCTATCCAGCCCCCAATTCCCTTAAACCAATTGGCTGGATTGAGAAAGGAGAATGTGTCTGACCACCAACTGTCCTTATTACGATCATTGTCTTTATCATATTGATCTGAGTCTTTCAATATCTTCTAAATTTAACTTTAATTTCTACCAATAACAATATGGAAAGTACGATAAACCAAAACATTATGCCCCCTTTATTTGCTATTGGCTTGTTGGGTGATGAGGAGAACTTGATAGGGACCGTCATACAAGGGTTCTAGTCCGTGCTTTCTGACATGCCTTTTCACGACTACAAAATCACCAGGCTTCAGGTTATGACAGGTGTCGGTTTCTGCTGAATCTGGAAGAGAAAAAGAAACTAGAGCGTGGGTGTTAGCAAGATGTTTACTAAGCTGAATAACATATTGAACAGCACGGTCAGTTTCTTCTGATAGCTGCTGAGATTGGAAATTTGCATCTGGGGTCCTAGCACCAAACAATATCTCATATGGGGACAGGCCATGTCTTGCAATAGGGGTAGTACGGATATGGTATAGTACAATGGGTAGGAGCTCTGGCCATGGAGCCGTAGTCTCCTGCATCATTTTGGTCAATTGTCCCTTCAGTGTGCCATTCAACCTCTCAACTTTCCCACTGGATTGTGGATGGTACGGAGTATGGAGGGCTACAGTGGATCCAAGCATTGTCAGAACTTCTTGGTACACATGAGAAGAAAAGGCCGGACCTTGATCACTTTAAATAACTTCTGGAACCCCATATCTGCATATGACTTCCATCTCCAGTTTCTTCGCTGAGGTTTTTGTAGTCATGTTGGCAACAGGGAATGCTTCCGGCCAACTGGAGAACATATCAACAACAACCAAACAGTATTCATACCTTCCAGACTTGGGTAACGTAATATGGTCCACCTGGAGCCTTTGGAAAGGACAGTCGGGCTTCGCAAGTACACGTTGAAATTGACCGGTATTGCAGGTCTGACAGATATTACAGGCACGGTTGAGCGCTGTCAAAACTGTGGAAATTCCTGGGGCCCAGTAGAATTTTTGCACCAGTGCGATGGCCTGATTCTTTCCTCGATGTGTAGGCCCATGTGGCAATAGCAGGGTACATCCGCTTAGGGAGACGCACAAGTTGGTCCTTTTTCCAGAGACCATTATCCATACGTGCCCCATCAGTCTTCCATTGCTTCACCTCTTCCTTTGGAACCATTCTCTGCATCGTCATTAAGCGGTCTCGCGGGGTCTGACAGAAAACTTCTGTCTGTTGTAGATCATCAGGTTCTTGTAGGGTCAGTGCTTCTTGTAACTGTTTACGCTGAGAGCGTGTGGTCACCATAGTTGGTATGGTTGGTTCAACGGGTAAAAGAGCGGCAGCTTTTGCTTGCATATCCGCAAATGCTTTGCCAATAGTCTGCGGACTGTTGCTAGGACCGTGCGCCTTAACTTTGATAATGGCCACCTGAGTAGGTAATTTGATCGAATCCATGAGGGTTTTAACAGCTTCAGCATTTTTCACTGGGGTTCCGGCAGTAGTAATAAACCCTCGATTGGCCCATAGAGCCCCCAAATCGTGAGCAATACCAAATGCATACCGTGAGTCCATGTATATATTAGCCTGCCTGTTCTTGGCCAAAATACATGCAGTAGACAGAGCCTGGAGTTCTGCTTCTTGTGCTGACTGTGAGGGCGGGAGCGCAGCTGCGTGCACTACAGTGTCCTTTGTGGTAACAGCGTATCCGATGTGGAATCTACCAAACTCATCAGCATATCTTGAACCATCCGTGTATAACACCAGATCAGGATCTGGGAGTGGATTTTCGCTGACATTTGGTGGAGTAGCTGTTTCTTCAGTCAGAAATTGGGAACAATCATGTTGGAGGTAATCCTCATCACTGCCATCTTTCCTCATAGTTCATTATACCATCTTTTAAGGCATTGTAAAGGGGTTGCATTATGCGGGATGCATCCGGTATCCACTGACAACAATAAGTACATAGTCCAAGAAAACGGAGTTCAGTTTCATCTTTTGGGAAAGGAAGGGAGCTGACAGCTATTTTTCTTTCTTCTGTGAGGTGTCTGGCACCCTGAAGGAGACAGTGACCCAAGAATATCACCTGACCAAGGCAGAACTGAAGTTTCGTGACCGAAACCCGACAGTTCAGTGCTGCCAGATACTTGAGGAGGCTAACAGTGGCAGCAATGGCTTCCTGCTCCGTCCGTGCACACAACAAAAGATCATCTACATACTGAAGCAACGTGACCTGGGGGTGATCTAACTGCCAGGGCAAAAGACACTCGCTCATGTTTTTTGGCAAACTGGTTGGGACTGTTTTGGACTCCTTGTGGCATAACTGTCCATGTTAACTGTCGTTCCTGATAAGTAAATGCAAACAGAAACTGGCAATCTGGGTGTAACGGAATGCTAAAGAAGGCATTGGTAAGATCGATGACTGTAAACCAAGCAGCATCCTGGGGTATTTGGGACAAAAGAGTATGCGGATTAGGCACCACTGGAGTTTCCAGAACAGTAACTGCATTAACTGCCCGTAGATCTTGTACCAGCCGATACACAGGGGGTTGGCCAAGCGGGGTCTTTTTCTTAATGGGAAACAAGGGCGTATTACATGGAGAAACACAGGGTACCAGAGCACCATTGTCAAGTAACGTTTGTATTTGTTCCTGGAGGCCCCGCTCCTGATCATATTTCAAAGGGTATTGATGGACTTTGGGAAAAGGGGCACCAGGTTTGAGAAACACTTTTACTTGTTCTACAGGCATTTTCCCTATATCATTTGGCCCTTTTGACCAAAGTTTAGATGGTATCTCTGAGAGGTATGGGGTGAGTCGTTGATCCTCAGGCAATATTGGGGATGGATCTGTGCCTATCAGGGCCATCATAACTGTGGGAAGGGCATGCAAAATACAAATTTCCTCACTGTCTTCATCTGCATAAGGGTTATATAATGTAAAAACCATCTGACCATCATCTTGGAATTGTATTCTGGAGAGGAACTGCGATAATAAATCTGCTCCTAGTGGACATGGAGAGATCACGAACTGAGCAGTAACCTCGGGGAAGGGTCCCACAGGGATGGGTTTTGTTAGAGTATGTTTATTGGGTCTGCCATCTACTCCGATTAAAACAAGCTCTTGATCTGAAAATTGAATAGGGATATCCATAGGTACATCTGATGGTTTGATTATAGAATTGGCCGCCCCTTCAGTATGGACAATTATCAGGATTTTGGGGCTGTCCGTAACCGGGCTATCCTCTAGGGTTTCCAGTATTTAGGTTACGATTGGAAGGGGAAACTTGAGGGTAGCATCTACCAGCGGGGGTATGACAATCTCTCTGTAAGTGACCGAGTCGGCCACAACGCCAGCATTGCAGACGAGAATTGGCGCGGCGGAGCTGGGGAGTAAGGTTCCCAGTCATAGGATTGGGAGAGATATTGGAGTAGGGAGCTGAGTTTGTGTATGGTTGGAGCGCGGGAGCTGGAGTTTACTGTGTGTGCCACTGATAAGGAACGAGCTGTGTGTCTGCAGCTGCGGTGGGGGCAGTGGAGGATGTGGAGGGGGCTGTAACTGCTGCAGCTGCTGTTTTTTTTTTGTTTGTTTTTTTTCCTGCTGATACAGAGCGGGTTAAATTCTTCTGAATACTATTTTTCTACTTTTAATGCATCGTCCGGAGTCTTTCTGGCACATTATTCTCAATCACTTTCTCGCACCACAGTCACTTTCTTGCACCACAAAACATCCAGTCCTTGTCATAATAATAGACAATTTTCCTTCTTCAACATAGCGGTAACAGAAACTATCAGAATTTACTTCCTCTGTTCTTCCTAACACCTTCATCACACAATTCACGTGCCAAGCCACAGAATTCTTCTTTTTCTTCCGCGGAAACATGATTCTCTCCTTTAGAGCTAAATATCCTTACTTCAGTTGTGTTCTGTTCCACTGGGTCTATCCCCCTCTGGGATGCCCAAAATTCCAACACAGCACTCAGTGAAAGGAGGAGGGTGCCTCAGACTATCCCTTCGGACACCTCTGGTTATATATATTTATATATTCCTGAGTTACGTATCCTACCAATCTAACAGTGATCAGGATTTCAGGATATTTTGACTATAAAGAGAGCCACAATCACTGGTCAATCCGGGGTGTCCGTCCCTTGTTCGAACACTGGGCCCCCAACGGGACTGCACCTCTATATGATTCCACCCAAGAATCACCCCACCATCAAGGACAAACCTCAGATCCTCTTTGCATTAACAAGCACAGGAAAAACCCACACCAAACGGTCAGTCTGAACAGTATAACTGCCAACTTACCGTGGTTGTCGTGGGGGATGATCAGTCCCAATTTTCCAGTGCCTGTGTCCGGTCCGAGGGTCCTTTGTCTTGTTGTCCTGCGGGGGCAGAGGCGTCCCTCTTCGGGGCCCCACATTGGGCAGCCAGCTGTCGAGGGAGGATCTGCAGTGACCCTTCACAGTTGACCAAGTGATTTCCAAATTAATCCACAGGGTGTTGCTAGCAACTGAGAATGACCAGACGGAGACGTGTCTCTGTATGGGAGGATCAAGGCAGATCGCTAACCCCGTTTATTATGTCACCTCTTTTATAGTATTTTGCTTAATTATGCAAAGTACACAGCTACCAATAATATAGTCGTAACACATTTACTTTATAAACCAATAGTATTGCAAGAAAACCGGAATCTACATTCATGTCCCTAGCTACGTGACGTAGAGAATAGAACAATAGCACATTCATCAGGGTCTCATGTCATATATCTTGTTCGGACTGGGACAGTCTGGTTTCACTACAGCCGTGAAATTTCTCCTAGTTACAAAATTTAACTCGTGAACAACAAAATGGCGTCGCAAGCACAAAAATGGAGTCTTTGAGAACAAGATGTCCTGTACATCTAAATACTGTACTTCACATGATTTTGTTTATTTTTAGTTCCCCATTGTAATTTGGATTTCCATATATTTTTGGCTGATTTATCAAATTGCGACTTTTTTTAAAAAGTTGCTACATTTTTAGTGAAAAATGTACTCCGGTTATTTTCAGAGCTGTTTTTAGGCTGGGGTGACCTATATCAATAGCCCCTTACCAGCCTGAGAATACCAGCCCCCAGCTGTCTGCTTTAGCAAGGCAGGTTGTCAAAAATGGGGGGACCCCACACCGTTTTTTTAAATTATTTATTTAAATAATTAAAAAATACAGTGTAGGGACCCATCTATTCTTGATAACCAGCCTTGCTGAAGCTGAAAGCTGAGGGTTGCAGCCCCCAGCTTTGAATTTTGCCTGGCTGGTTATAGAAAATAGAGGGGAAACACACTGGGTTTTTAATTCATTTAGTTATAGCGGAGGGTGAGGAATACCCCCATCATCCGCTCCTGCTGTCACTGTTCTTAGCGGCAGCAGGTGTATGTTGATGGGAGTAATAGTTCCAAAAGCCCCCACCTGCTGTACATGCCATCATATAGTTCTCACACACCAGGTACATGCCATCATATAGTGCTCATGCACCAGGTACATGCCACCATATAGTTCTCACGCACCAGGTACATGCCATCATATAGTTCTCACACACCAGGGTACCTGCCATCATATAGTGCTCACGCACCAGGAACATGCCATCATATAGTGCTCACGCACCAGGTACATGCCATCATATAGTGCTCACGCACCAGGCACATGCCACCATATAGTGCTCACGCACCAGGTACATGCCACCATATAGTGCTCACGCACCAGGCACATGCCACCATATAGTGCTCACGCACCAGGCACATGCCACCATATAGTGCTCACGCACCAGGCACATGCCACCATATAGTGCTCACGCACCAGGCACATGCCACCATATAGTGCTCACGCACTAGGCACATGCCACCATATAGTGCTCACGCACCAGGCACATGCCACCATATAGTGCTCACGCACCAGGCACATGCCACCATATAGTGCTCATGCACCAGGCACATGCCACCATATAGTGCTCACGCACCAGGCACATGCCACCATATAGTGCTCACGCACCAGGTACATGCCACCATATAGTGCTCACGCACCAGGCACATGCCACCATATAGTGCTCACGCACCAGGCACATGCCACCATATAGTGCTCACGCACCAGGCACATGCCACCATATAGTGCTCACGCACCAGGCACATGCCACCATATAGTGCTCACGCACCAGGCACATGCCACCATATAGTGCTCACGCACCAGGCACATGCCACCATATAGTGCTCACGCACCAGGCACATGCCACCATATAGTGCTCACGCACCAGGCACATGCCACCATATAGTGCTCACGCACCAGGTACATGCCACCATATAGTGCTCACATAATGTCATTATGCAGTGCTCACATAACAGTACATTAATTACAGTGCCGTACAATATGTAACTGACACTGCTATAATTCATATTACGTTTTGTAGTGGTCACAATCCTCCACCTTTTCGACCACACGGATCGCAGATCCCTAAAGCCGACCCCTAATACATATTTGTGACTAGTCAGTATGATAAACTGACCATACACAGTGGACTGTAACGGAATAATCCCATCCGTCTCAGACTTTTAATAAAGTTGGCGAATGGCAAAAGTTTTCAATAAATTAGTTTTTTCTTTCCTCTCGTCCCGATTGTGCCAGATATGGCACTTTTAATCATAATTTTTTGGGGAACATGTATCAGGAATTGACAGCCTGGAGAGATGTAGATAAGCCGCCCCGAGTAATATCATCACATCTATGGGCTCGTGTGCGCATAGTTTAATCTCTGCGAGGTGTGTGGTGCCAGTAACTGGAGCTACAGTACGTATAATTTATTGGTGGCTCCTGATATTTTACACGCCATTGCCCATAGTTAGGGGTTAAATGTCAGCGGAGTTGACATGTAATCTGGGGAGCAGCAGGTGGTCAGAGGTGCACACAACATATCTGGAAACAAAGCCGTCTTGTGAGTGGGACATTGGGGGCATTGTTCTGTCGCTCGGTTTTAGCATTCCATTGTCGGTCCTATAACAAACTGTTGGTTCTGTGATACTAAAAGTTAAGAACAATTCATCACTTTCTGTCCAGCGGCCAACGAAAATGTCTATGTTGGGCACGTGCCACAAAATTGGAGTTAGTTCATTTTATCCTCCTGCAACCTCTGCCCGGGGTGCGGATCTCACTCTACGTCATCGACCTCAGTGTCGTGTGGCATCTCTCCGTGCCAGTTTTACTGGGTGACCCATTTGCCTCTAATACAGGGTATGCCCAATATTCATGGCTGGATCCTTACGACCAACTTAATCCACAATCAACGAAATCCAAACCAAATACTGAAACGGTTTCCATCTGGTTTCATCCTATAACTTGACCGTACTTAGTTATCCATGGTTGGACACCACACAACATTACTAGACGACATGCACGATGTTCCTCGGCAGTGCCCATCGGACCACTGTAGTCTTGAGGTATGTGCACATGGAGTTTTTTTTTCTTTTTTGGGGACGGTCAAGAACGACGAGTTTTCTAATGAAAACCCCTTCCGGAAATGCTCCTCCTTTTGGCAAGTTTTTGGAGGAGCGTTAAACTTCTTGAAGAGTTTTCTGTAAGGTTTGGAAAAGAGTCTTTCAAGCATTTTTTTGGTTTTATTTTTCACGCTTCTTTTTTAGTGGACACAATCCAAAAATCTCCACTTGCTCAAACCCTGAGCGTCTTTTGGCCAGGTCTTCCATTTCTTCACCTTTCATGCTTTACTATTTAGAATGCATTTCTTTAGCCCTGGATGGACTGAGACCTCCTGGATTTCCAAGGTTGATGGGCACCTTTCATGTGAAGCCACCACTATCCCCATGAACACCATCTTCCCTCTGTAAGGGATTCTTGGCACGTTCTTCAAATAGACAACCAAGATATGGTCAGCAAAGTGTGAGGATCATACGGACATCTTGACTTTTTGTTGCTTTGGAACATGGAAGAACTTGATGGTCATGCCAATGGAAGAAGGATGATGCCACCAACTAATATTCTCTTGGCTTTTTGGTTACTGCTTATTGACCTCAAGAAGTTGGATCGGCTTGGCAGTAGTGCACTTTGGTAAATATTGTGATGATTTTACTGAATCCAGAACCAATAACGCATCGTCTTCTTTGACACCTCCGTCGTCTCCTGCTCCTATTTTTGCCTACAGATCCTTTGAGCTACTTCACTATTCACCTTTTATGTTAGACAAAATATGAAGCGTTAGTAAAATCGATATTTTAGCAAAAAAACCCAACCTCTTAGATGGGTTCAGGTAGGGAGATGTACAACTGTGGCATTACACAGAAGGTCACATTGCGTGATACGAAATGCAGATGTTGGAAAATGAAGGTTTACTGTGAGCTCTCAGTTCCCGCTATGTTCGGTACAGACAGAACGTCTACTGATTATT